>NW_023339762.1:6933944-6939821 GCF_004916995.1 Morone saxatilis | reverse complement strand
AGCTACACAATATATAAGAAGCTGTAGTGAACAAATGTGATTTATCTATGGTAGTGAGATCAGAAGCTCTAGATACGACTACAGAGCCAGGATGAACCAAACAACACCCAGGAACAACTCGGATACAGTATCTCCCCTTTGGAAAGAACTGTTCTTCCCATTTAATAAAAACAGGGAAGGATGAGTAGAAAACACAGTAACACAGTATATAGTACAATTCTTACCGGTAAGTATAAAAATAAAAAATAAAAAATACTTCACAGCTGTATCCATGGTCTTTGGATTCAACGTTCAACTTAACCCCTTCAACTCAATCACTTAGTCCTTGTAGCAGATAATACTGCTCAGTCCACTGGAAAAGTGGCAACTGTTTGTCCTACCGCACTGTCGAATGCGTTGACTGTGGTGTGGAGCCAAAAATCCAGCTGTTTTTTATCAGTTTTAGCATTTCGGGTGGCTATCTCATAGCTCTCTTCCAGCTGAGACTTAAGCCTTTGAACGTACTGTGAGTGGAGCTTGTACTCACCATCCCTCAGGGGTAAGGCGAAAGCCAAATCGACAGGCAACCTCGGTTGACGACCGAACATTAGTTCATAGGGTGTGAACCCTGTTACATCATTTTTGGTACAGTTGTACGCATGAACCAGAGGTTTCACAAAGTTTCGCCATTGTGATTTGTCTTTATTGTCCAGTGTTCCCAGCATGTTCAGCAACGTTCTGTTAAAACGTTCCACTGGATTCCCTCTGGGGTGATATGGAGTCGTACGGATTTTATGGATACCAGCAACTTTGCAAAGCTCTTTGATCGTACGTGACTCAAAGTCAGGTCCTTGGTCACTATGCAAGCGTTCTGGGATTCCATAATGTACCATGAAATTGTCCCAAAGGCATCTGGCAACAGTCTGGGCTTTCTGATTTGGCGTTGGAATGGCAACCGCATACTTAGTAAAATGATAGGTGATCACCAGGATGTCCTTCGTGTTACTTTTGTCGGGCTCTAGGGACAAGAAGTCCATACACACGAGTTCTAGGGGCCTGGTGGACGTTATGTTGACCAAGGGTGATGCCTTTTCTGGCTGTGCCTTTCGGCGGATACACCGATCACAAGTCTTAACTTTTTTTTCCACATCGGCTGCCATTTTTGGCCAGTAGAAACGGGTCCTTACCAAATCCAGCGTGCGTTCGATGCCTAGGTGGCCCATATCGTTATGAAGGCTCTGCATAACAACAGCTCGGAGCTCCTCTGGTAAGACGAGCTGATGTGTGACTCTGCCATTATCTTGGCGTCTCCGGTACAACACTTGGTTATGGAGTTCGAGACGGTTCCACTCCCTCAGAAAGAAGGGAATGTCAGGGAGCTCTTTTCTGACTGTTGGGGGTAGCTTTTCTCCATTCTCCATGTGAGCTATTACTTCCCTGAGACAGGGGTCAGCCCTTTGCTTGTGTCTGATCTCCCTTTCAGACAGATGGGGAAGATCAGGTGGACCACCATACTGCCGTTCATTCACAAAGCTGTCCGGTAAAGCCTCTGGGGAGATTGCTAGAGACTGTACCAGCGTCATGGCTTCATCATTGCCTCTGCGTTCATCTGTTGCCACACAAACCAGGTGCCTCTCGCAGATGGCATGCACAATGTCTTGGCTCACACCTATCCCAAAGTCAGCCAAATGGGTTTGTGTAAACTGACTGATGCGTTCTTGTTCTTTCTGGGACTTCAAGTCATTGGAAAGCTCTCCGTGGGGCCTTCTAGAAAGACCGTCCGCATCAGTGTTTAGTTTGCCTGCTCGATATTGGAGTTTGAAGGTGAAAGTGGACAGAGCTGCTAGCCATCTATAACTGGTGGCATCCAGTTTGGCAGTGGTAAGAATGTATGTCAGGGGGTTACTGTCCGTCATAACAGTGAACTGATTTCCATAGAGGTAATCATTAAACTTTTCTACCACAGCCCACTTTAGAGCCAGGAATTCTAACTTGTGAGCTGGGTACCGTGATTCGCTGCGTGACAAGCCCCTGCTGGCATATGCAATCACCCTCATGCGACCCTCTTGCTCTTGGTATAGGGCCGCCCCAAGCCCTGTGGTACTGGCATCGGTGTGTAGAATGTACGGCAATTTGAGGTCAGCGAACCCAAGAATAGGAGCCGTAGTGAGCTTTTCAATTATGGTGTTGAATGCAAGCTCACAGCTGTCAGTCCAGCGGTCACCAAAGGGCTTCTTCGGATCGTGGTACTGGTGAGTCTGCGGCTTGTGCTTGGTGTTCTTATGTAGTGGAGGATAGCCGGAAGTCAGATCAGTGAGGGGTCTGACAATGCTGGAATAGTCTTTTATAAACCGCCTGTAGTAGCCTGAAAACCCGAGGAAGGATCTCAGTTCTTTCAAGCCTTGGGGTCTTGGCCACGTTTTCAGGGCTTCCACTTTTCCAGGGTCAGTCCCCACTCCGTTTCGAGACACGATATGCCCCAGGTATTTGACTGATGTCTGAAAGAATTTGCACTTTTCTGGGGAGAGCTTCAGGCCGTATTCTTTCAGACGGGTCATGACTTTCATCAGTCTCATCTCATGCTCCTCCAATGTCTTGGAAAAGACAATGATGTCGTCGAGGAACACCAGAACCTCCTTCAAGTTCATATCGCCCATACATTTCTCCATCAATCGTTGGAATGTACTTGGAGCGTCTTAACACCTTGTGGCATACGATTAAACTCCCAAAATCCCATGGGGCAGACAAAGGCGGTTTTGGGTTTGTCAGACTCTTCAACCTCGATCTGGTAGTAACCAGATTTCAGGTCAAGGACTGAAAACCATTTAGATCCAGTGATGGTAGAGAATGCCTCTTCCAGATTTGGGAGTGCGTAAGCGTCTTTCACAGTCTGGAGGTTGAGTTTTCTGTAGTCAATACAGAGACGGACTTCCCCATTCTTCTTCCTCACTATAACTATAGGCGAAGAGAATGGAGATTCAGACTCACGGATCACTCCAGCTTGAAGCAGTTCTTGCAGGTGCTTACGGACGGCTTCCAAGTCATGGGGGTGTATTGGGCGAGCTCTGTGCTTGAAGGGTGATTCATCTGACAGTTTGATTTGGTGCTTGACATGATCAGTTCTTCCGAAGTCAAGATCGTTCTGGGCAAAAACTTCAGGCATGCTGTTCAGTTTTTGTGTGATGCGCTCCTTCCACTCAGCAGGAACAGGAGAATCACTGAAGTTGAATGTCATGTTCTGTTTCTTAGCAGACTCTGGTTTTGGTGTAGACACACTATGCTCTTGTGAGAGAACTCTTTGAAAGGCACTAATTTCACCAATAATACACCTCTGAGGGACAATGACATCATGTTCCGACTCATTGGTAAGTACTACTGGTACCTTGTGTGGTCTTTTGGTAGGCAAGTCGATGAGGCAAGTCTTCACCAGCAAACCGCCTGGCAAGGAGGATGAGGAGGGGTGCTCCAAAACTACAGACCTCTCAGTAGTGAACCCATTAACGGCAACACAACCTTCCAGGACCACGGTTTGGCCAGCTGAGACCAACTGGGGGCCTACACTGTGCATCTTCACCAGTCCAAGGTTACTATCCTTGCTTTGTCGCTGTCTGAGCTCAAGGACCTTTAGTACTGCCTTGTAGCCACGTGCTGTTGGTTGCTGTGTCTCAGGAGCAATTTCACAGTATGTCTCGTACAGTACATCAAGCGTGTTGGTACCGATCAGCACAAGTGAGTCAGAAGCAGCATGAACATCTGGAACCACCAAAGCAAGTGTTGGCACCTCAATTTCAACTCCCAAGAACTCTTTGGGAAAAGTAACACTCAGCTCAATGTATCCCAGGTAAGGTACAGACTGACCGTTGGCTCCCTCAACTTCTAGCAGATCAAACAGTGGCTTGATCTCATGTTCAGGTAGGTGTTTCTGATAGAATGAATGAGGGACCGTGGTGACTTGAGAGCCTGTATCCAGCAAGGAGTTCGTAGAGCTTCCTTCTACTTCCACTTGCACTGTGGTCTTTGTGCCTATCAAGCCTTTGGGTAGCTTGAAGGGACGATGCTTTGTGTGAGGCTGCTTTAGTAAAGCACGGTTCTTGGCAGTCACTTTAGGTTTGAGTTTAGTGGGACATGGTTGACTATGACCAGTTCTTGTCTGTCCCTCGACAGGAACTGAGCTCAATTTAAAGGAGATATGGGGACGTTGTGCGCCTCCCATAACTGCTGTCGTTGTCTCAGTTCTTTTCGTTTTGCTGCTACTAAGGCAGGGTTTGCGTCGGACTCACAGGTGGCTACTATGTGCCCATCCTCCCCACAGCGAAAACAGTACCAAGGCTTTGGCTTGGAAGTGGTGCCCTTATGGGAAGGTAGGTTGGTTTCTGTGTTTGCATGGTCAGGTTTTTGTGTTTCTGTGGGTTTTGATGTTTCCCTCTTGGAAGAGGTTGTCTTTTTCTTTCTCATGAGAGAGGTTAGTTGACTCTTCAAATCTGCAACCTGTTTCCTCAGCTCATGTATGCTACTCACATCGAATTCAGCTTGGGTTTCTCCACAGTCATACACACTTTGAGCGTGTGATACAGCTTTCTGCTTCGTGGCACCCAAGTGTTGTTTCATCCTCATGACCTTTGCTTCTTGTCGATCTTCTTCTGTACGTAAAAGCAACAACAGTTCAGCAAATGATGGGGGGGTTCTGTTTTTTCTGTTCTAGATGGAGGTCAGCAAGCAGGACGTTGTCCCAACAGCCTCTGCAAAACTGTCTGAGAAGATGCTTGTCTGAATCTTGTGCTGCAACACCTCCTCTGCGCACAGCATTACCAAGGGAAACTTGAAGACGTTGCAGGTAGGTAGACGGTTTTTCTCCAGAGTCCTGGAGTGTGCTCATAAAACGTACAAACAGTTCCTCACCATCTTCAACTGTGGCGAATGCAGAATCTAACATTTGCAGATAGGTCGTAGGGGGCGCTTCAGGACCAAGATGCTTGATGACATCAGAAGCTGGGATAAGAAGACTCTCAAGGATCCTTCGAGTTCTCTCAAGATCGGAGACAGAAGTGTCTTTCATCATCAAGTCAACATGGGAACGCCAAGTGTCGTAATCGACCTCACTGTATGGTCGAGGAATCTTCCCTGAGAAAGTTCTCAACCTCAAGGCAGGATGAGAGTGTGAGGGTTTGTCTTCACTTCTTACAATGAGCTCTACCACTATCTTTTGCACTTCAGGTGGGTTGAGCTCACTGGGATTTAGAGGAGGGGGCAGATGCTATACTCGGGTCAACATCAGGGAGACCAAGTTTGATGGGAGAAGGAGCATCAACCAACAGCTGCGGTGGAATCTTGTGTGGGCTGGGCTCTGCACCTTCAATAGACTCCTATTTGTGACATCGCCTCCCTTAACACCTCCTCAAAGTCCTTTCCACTCAGCTTGGCTATTCCCTTAAGTTTGTCAAGGTACGTCTGTGTGACATTGCTGCCTACCTTCTGTGTGTAGACACTTGCCAGGGCTCGCACGTGGTAGGTGACATAAGGATTGTCTGGAAATGAGTAAGTATAAGGTAAAAGAGACTCTAATGCTTGTACAGCAGTGCCGTGGCTATACTCTACTATCAGGTCTGTATGAAACTCTGTTGTTTGGTCAACTATGCTTAGGGTCCTGTTTATTGAACCATACTTTTTCAGAAAGTCAAGAATCTCTTCATCTTTATCTGACCCTGTTAATCCACTCACGAGGACTGCATTTGGAACTTTAACACTTAGCTTATCAATAACATCCATTTTCGTAGTACTGTGGGTCGTGTTTTCATAAAATGTATAACAAAATGGAGTTTGTTCCAGGTTATTGTTTGGCAATAAACTAGGCTCCTGGCTGGCTCGCCAAGTTTTATGTAACCCTTTTTGGTGAAGCTA
>NW_023339762.1:6932711-6933919 GCF_004916995.1 Morone saxatilis | reverse complement strand
TGGTGGAAAGCCTACAAACAATATATAAGAAGCTGTAGTGACAAACGTGATATTTATCTATGGGCTAGTGAGATCCAGAAGCTCTAGATACGACTTACAGAGCGCCAAGGATGGAACCAAACAACACCCCAGGAACAAACTCGCGATAACAGTATCTTCCCTTTGAGAAAGAACTGTTCTTCCCAATTTAATAAAAACAGGGAAGGATGAGTAGAAAAACACAGTTAAACAGTAATACAGTACAATTCTTACCCGGTAAGTATAAAATAAATAAAATAAACAAAAATAACTTCACAGCTGTATCAATGGTCTTTGGATTCAATGTTTCAACTTAACCCCCCTTCCAACTCAATCACTTAGTCTTTGTAGGCAGATAATACTGCTCAGTCCACCTGGAAAAGTGGGCCAACTGTTTGTTTCCTACCGCACTGTCGAATGCGTTGACTGTGTGTGTGGGAAGCAAGTTTCTGGGGTTCAGGGTTCCAATCTTCTGCATGCCAATCGAGTTTTCTCTTAAATTCTTTTCCATTGGCCCGTAGCTCGCCCATTCAAACATCCAAGATCCAACTCCAGGTAGGTCGGGAAAACTCTCGGGATCCACAAAAAAAACCTGACCTTAATAGTGAATAAGGTCAGAACATTTCAAGCTCCTAAATCAGTACACCACATAAAGAAGGCTAGAATTCAACTTCTGGCTTATTCTCTAAATTACAGAAAAACTCCAGAAATATTGCCAAAGGGGTTCACAATTATTAAAGATACATATGTAATAATAAATCAAATATAAGGATTTATGGTTACCAAAATTATAACCATATTTTCTCTTTCACAATTCCAATTTGACTCCCAATCTTCATGGGCATAAAATTAAGGAATAGAAAAACAAAAGGAAAACAAAAACATGCTGGTTTTGTGCACCCTTTTTTTTCTGCCCTTGCAAACAAGCAAGGCCTTAACAGGTAAATTTCTACAAAAAAAATTAAATAAGGTGCAAAGGGGGCTTTTTTAATTGGACTTTTTAAAGTGCAACAAGGGTAAAAAGGCAATTAACTCCAGCTGTTTTTTATCAGTTTTAATCAACTTTTATAGTTTTTCTGTCTTTGTTTCACGTGCTGTGTGTCTCGATAGCTGCTCTCGCTCCTCGCTGCTCAAGAGAAGGGAATCCCACGTGTGTAGGTCAACTAGGTGGAAGCTGACACCTGATTGGT
>NW_023339762.1:6911331-6932689 GCF_004916995.1 Morone saxatilis | reverse complement strand
AGCCAGCATCTCGACATGCAAAAAGGCTAATGCTAATAAACAGGAAGTAGGCGCTGGCAGAGGAAACAACCCTTTCAAAATAACAGCACAGAGCATTTCAAAATAACAGCATGGATTATTTAACCTTGGTTACAATTGTCTTATCAGGGAAGTAATTTTTTCAGTCTGTATGAATGAACATGCTCTATTTTGACTTTTAAATTAATTTACAGTTTAACCTGCAGCCCAATTAGACTTAAAATGAACAAAATGATGAATGTAAATCAGTATGGATTGAGTGCAGTTCTGACTGATGTCATTTGTTAACATCAGGTCACAGGTGTGGTTGGCAGAGCTGAACTTCTCTCTTCAATCTTCCTCCTGGCTGCCTTCCTGGCCTACACTAAATCCACAGGTGCAGACCACTCCATTGGTAAGTCTAACGTACCTCACCAGTCTATTTATTTCACAAGATGTTCTGGATTCATGTCCTGTCAGCTTTTTCTCCTATTAAAGACATTATTGCAAACATTCAAGACAGAGGCGGGAAACCAAACCATAATTTTCCATTTCTTACTGTAGGACACAAGTGATTCAGTGGCCTGGAATGTCCTCCACATTCATTGATAAGCATTCCTAAGTTGTTTGTATATTTCGACATCTCAATCCCTCAATTTGACAAGCTAATCAATTTTTAGCCAAATGTTTACATTTTTGCAATAACGCATTGAGATATCAACCTGAAACTCAAGACACGTGTTCAGGAACGTTCACTGAGCTCACGTATTGAAGCACATTGCGCTTTGCCTCTAGAGGGCGCCCCAAATGCGAAAACGTTTTTATCTCTTAATCGGCAGAATGGATTTGTATGAAATTCAGTTTGCATGATCTAGGGTCATGACTCAGTCAATGAATGACATTTAGTAATTATTAGGGACGTCCCGAACAAAGTTTTTTAGCCCCCAATCCGATCTGAGTCACTTAACATTGATTATCTGCCGATACCGAGTCCCAATCCGATACTTGCACACTTCAAGTACATTAAAAATACTAAAATCAATCCATTGCTTGACAATTAACAAGCTCTGCATTTTTTTTACACAACAAAGTATAAATTTACAAACCCTCTTTTGGCCTTGTTGCTGTCTGGAGGGAGTTTCTCTCTCCAGTGTTTGGTGCTTCAGTGCAGCTTTTTCTGAGTTACCTGAATGAACTGTCTGTATTCTGTTGAGCGTTTCTACATCTTTTTACTCTTACTGGTGCTTTTGTTGCACTTGCTTGAGTGTGGTTATGCCGGATCTCTACCGCTCTCTCCTCCGAGCGCAGGCAGCCCCGCTCACGGTGGAACTCCGCAGCGGGCAGAGCTGCTCCTGCTCTCTCTTTCACACAGAGCCGAGTGGAGGAAAGAAACAGAGAGAGTTGATGGTGGCTGCCAAGTGCATGACAGCCAAAAACCACTGTGTGACAGCTGACGTAAAACAAAAGATCGGATCAGATCAATAAAGCTTAACATAGCTGATACTGATCAGATAAAAATACTGAACATTGAGATCGGATTGGAACATCCCTAGTAATTATTAAATAAAGTGGGCATTACGACAAATCTAAATTTCTAGACACTTCATATTACAAACAAAAAATGTATACAAATCACTCTGTTTCCTACAGAGCCTAAATAATGTGAACACTTCAGTATGATTTACCTGATTATATGGGACAATTACACTTTCAGGTTTTTTTCACAGTTCAAACTTGCCTTTATTTCACAAACACAAACAAGCAAAACAAAAACAACATAACACTGATTCGGTTAGGTTGCCAATGTGTGCATACATGTGTAACCTGTGTGTTTTCCAGTGCCTCTTATCGCAACCCACTTGGACCCTGATCACTGCCTCTTGCGGCTATATTTTTAACATTGTTGTTAATTTTACTGTCTGTTTCTGCAAACTCGGGGTGTGCTGGCCCCCATCTACTGTAGATAATACAGTAAACTGACTATGGATCTACGGAGTATTTCATACAGCAGTTTTTTCATTCTGTAGCTTGGCTTCTACTTGTGCAAGTTGTGTCGCAATCGCCTGCCAAATGTCTGTTACACTATTTTGTCAGCACTTGACAGCTCTTTTAAGTTTTGTTCCAGTTCAGAGGAGGAATCTTCATAAAACCTGAAGGCTGAAATCTGCTCTTCCTTCACTAATTACATGGTCCTGTCTCAGACTAAATCAGTTGTCACTTGAGTCAGGTCTTATTAAGTCAGATATTTCAAAGTTCATGACCAAGATGTTGCCCTTAATTAATCCACAAAGAATTACAATGTAACAATGTAAGTTGGCATTTATAGGTTATAAGTACTGAGGGATATCATGTGGATTAAAAAGGTCTTTATCTATAACTTTATATATTAAAAAGGTTGTCTGTTATTTATATATATTAATTCTTTTTTTTTCTTTCAGTTTGGGCTCCCATTGCTCTGACTGTTGTTCTAGTGGCTGCAGCAACCCTGTGTAAGGAGCAGGGAATCACTGTGGTCGGCATCTGCTGTGTCCATGAAGTGTTTGTTGCGCAAGGGGTAAGGCTCCGAAAAACTGGTGACTCTTTGTTCCTATGAGTCACGCCTGCATCATCAAGGCATGGCTGGCTTTTTGCCATAGAAATCATCTTAAGCATACGTTGAAAAGTTGTCTTAGCAAGCAGTTGCATTCATAGGTGAATTAAATCTAAAGTTGTGCACTGTAATGTTCATTTGTCTCCTGTTGTCACTCTCAGTTTACCTTGCCTATGCTGTTGGACACACTGCGGCAAGTCCTTCAGGGTAAAGACGGTTTCCCCTACGCTGTCCTACAAACTCTGCTGAAGCTTATCGTCCTCGTCATCAGCACCCTGTTGCTCGTCATCATCAGGGTCCAAGTCATCCAGTCTCAGCTTCCTGTCTTCACCAGGTAGGCAGCATTATCCTGTCAGCAGCAACACAGTTCTGCTTACAATAAGTTGCTTTGCAGTTTGTCGACTGCATGCCGTTTTTATTAGTGTATCGGGAATTGATTTTACAAATCAGATATACTAATTACTTACTTTTGACGGTAATTATTAATGCTCTGAACAACGTGATGTGACTGTTTTAAGGAAATTTCAGTTAGTTTGCTGTGCGTTGTAGTTAAAACGTCACGTTGGTCCAGTTTTTAAAAAGTCTAGCTCTACAGCTGCTGAGTCTTTTCTTCACAAAAGGAAAAGACATTTGTAAATACTAAAGGGCAGTGCAATACAGTCAGAGTCATGATTCGAATGTAAATGGATTGCAGGATTATAAACACATTATACTAATCTGGTTCTTTGTTTATTTCCGATTATGTAATAGTTTACATAATGTCTATTTATTTGATTAAAGTAGAAAGTCTTCCCATGGCTTCTGACTTCCTGCAGCTGATGGATGGGACTAACAGGCCTACATCTATTCTGTAGTGCATAGAGCTCTGCCTGAAAATCAGTTACAGATACATTTGCATTCTAGCTGCTCTTCAGTATAGCTCGAACTCCTAACAGTTGTTAGGAGTTCAACAGAGTTCAAACCTGAAAACAACTAAAAATACTCCCTGTAATCCTCTTACATGAGAGTGAATTTAAAAAGAGAAAAGCTGGTGGGCTTTTCTTTACTTTTGATACCCCCTACTTTTGGTTCCCCCCTTAATGCATGCTGATACCCCTGTAAGGCAAATATATGTGTTGTGTAATATGTATGTTGTTATGTGATATTCATGGTGTTGGTGGAATTGACGGTAAGATTATAATAACTGCAGAGACATTTTATAATTAACAAGATAGGTCCACAGAGCTTGTGGAGGGCACAGGATCTCTTCTGGCTCATGACATGTACCTGCTGTCCTTTGCATGGAGGTCAGTGCAACCCTTTTCTGGATCTCCACACATACCCTGTGTGTAACCAGATCTGTGCTGGGTGTACACCTCAAAGGGCTTAAAAGACACATATCTGCTCATATGGAGGCATGCCTGCCATAGGTAATAATTTCGAAGGAGAAATTCAGTACGTGACTAGTGAGAAGACTATGCCAATGGCCAAATGTTAATACTTCTATTGGATTAAGTATTTATTGGGTCTAGACTATTTTGAAATTCCCTGTACAGGATTCCACACAGACTCAACCTAATGGCCTTTTGATCGCAAAGATAAAATTCCAGACAATTATCTTAGATGTGCTAATCCTCGAGCCTAATCCTAAAGATGTCTCTGGATTGTCTGAGAGAATTTCTGTGTTCAAACCATAACAATATTGCATATTTAGATTATCACCATCATGTTGTGATTAGATTTCCAAAGAGGAGGAGCACTTGGAAACTAAAAGACGTCTGGACTACCTGGTGTAACTAAGCAGTTTAGATACAAATACAGAATGGGGGTTCTTACCTTAAACACCAAAGAGAGACAGATCATGAGTTAAAGACGTAAGGCTGTATAGACACAACATGTTCATGGAGGACAAACATATTTTAGAATGCTGCCTTTTTTTCTAAGATTAAATGTTTTCTTTGTCAGAGCCCTCATCAGGTGGTTCATATATTTACGTGATTACAGCTCCATTTATTTTCACATGTATTTGTGCCGTACTAGTAACATCGTCAGTGGCAATGTTAAATAATTGGTTAGTTGGTTGACTGTCCACAACTACTGGCCAGAAAGCCAAAATCTCCATTTCTTTTCATTTAATTTCTCCATCTAAATTTTCAATTTAGTCTTTCCTTTCACATTACTAAAGAGAAAAACAGTGCTGGTTTAGCCTTGTAGCCAAGTTGCAGGGTTTTAAAAAAGGCTAAACAATGAGATTTCATCTCCCAGCTGGTGATGTTGGGATTATGGTTGTTATGAGGGGCTTTGGAGCCTCGTCATGATGAAAGAGAGTGTGATGGTATCCTGTACCAGATTAAATATAAAAAATGTAAACAGTAAAATGCATCAATCCGTCACGCCGGACGTGAACATCTGTAAGAAACCTAGTATAAGTTTATAAGATGTTGAAACGGACAGATGGATATATAGATACAAGTTATAAGATTGACTATTGTATTTCTTAATGCCTAACACAAGGTCGTATTCAGTCGGTTTCCTAAATAACTAATTTTATGACTTCTCATTATTTGAGACAGCAGTTCAGGTTGTGAAAAAGATAAAGATACTATTATCAGTGAATACATAAAATATAATGTTCTGTACTGAATTTGATATATTGTAGACCTATATACTTGTCAGACCTCATGTTACTGTGAAATAAGACTATATCTACTTAGATCATAAACCACTCAGTCATGTTTAATCAAAGTTGGTGCCTCAACACATTCCACTACCATGATGAAATATTATTTCCATTTCATTGGACTGCTATTGCATTTACACTGTTTTTACAGTTACATGCACTATGCCATAGTCTGGGTAAAAAGCCATTCTGAATTAACCAACTACGCTTGATTACATTAAAGGTCCAGTGTGTAGGAAATGAGTGGAATCCAGCATTGTAATTGCAGATTGCAACTCACTTGCTTCACCCTCCCTTTTCGCAAGGGAAAATTTATGTTGACCACAAAACATGCGAAAGACGCACATGGCCCGATCTAGTCCCATTGTTTGGTTTGTACCTCGTGGGCTACTGTAGAAAACAGACCTACGGCATCTGTACATAAAAACGTCTCATTCTACGGTAACAAAAACCTAATGATTCCTATATTCAGGTGATTATTCATTTATTCACTGCAGTGTTTCCCTGCATATTAACTTCTTCTTCTCTGTGTCCTCTCTTCTAGATTTGATAACCCAGCGGCAGTCAGCCCCACTCCCACTAGACAACTGACTTTCAACTACCTTCTTCCTGTGAATGCATGGCTTCTGCTGAATCCCTCTGAGCTCTGCTGCGATTGGACTATGGGCACCATCCCTCTGGTGGAGTCACTCCTAGACCTTCGTAATCTGGCCACCCTGGTGTTCTACACCGCCCTGGGCCTGCTAGCTTACCACAGCCTGCGCTATAGACACAGCTCTGCCAGGACTGTCATCATGGTGAGAGGAAGTTTGGTCAAATTATTCCAATGCATTTTGAGAATAATAATCAGTTTTGGGTGAGTTACTTAAAATGAGTTATTAGTTACACTCACTGGTTACTCAAAAGTAATTAAATTACTTTAGAAATGTTTGCATGTAAAAGTAATTAGTTACAAGGAAAAGCAACCTTTGCATTACTTTTAAACGTCTGCCTGAATTCTCTTATTAATGCACACAACTGTCAGCCATATTATATTAGTGTATTAATTTAACACTCCCGACCAGCAGAGGACAGCAACGAGTAGTGTTCCTGCCTGTAAGCTACATTTATTGTCTTGGTTAGTAAACAGGAAGATTTAACGCGGATGTACACATTAACTGAAATTTGCTACCATAGTTGCTTAATAAACAATAATATTTGATGAACAGAAAGCTTGGGCCACCGAAAGGTCGGGCAGGGTGACTTTAGATCATAAACTGGAAAATCAAGGGCATGTGCTCGGCTATGTCTGCTGTCTTGTAACAAGTAACAAGCCCATTTAAATGTCAGTAACTGTAATCACGCTATTTATTTACAATTTAAAAAAACGTAATTACATTATTAATTATCACCCAAAAGTGGTGGAATTACAGCAACGCGTTCCATTGTAACTTTCCTTTGTAAAGTTCAGAGGTCAGGCTGCTGCATTAGTTTGTATGCTGTAGTCGTGACACTGTTTGCGTTCTTGTTGATGTCAAGGAGAATTGGCCAGTGCTTCACAGGATGTTATGGGAAGATGAAACAATGCAACACTGTGACGAGTGACACATGGCCGCACATGACACATTGAATTGTACAAGTACAACATTGCTCAGTCCACCATCTACTGTGTATACCCGACTCAAGGAGCCCCAGCAGCACCTGTATCAAGGTTGCAGAGCATAATGTAATTAGAGATACATTGTTCGTCATATTTTCCTTCCTTGTGAATCAAATTAGGAATGAGGAATTGTTTTTATTGTTTCTTACCCTCTGGAACTTTCACATGGTTTTTCAGTCCCTTACTATCATGGGTATAATCACCCTGAACTACTGAGATTGGGCTGAATAGCTGCATTGGATATAAATAGCTCAGAAATGAAAGAACTCCTTTTGTGTTTTTTTAACCCTTAAAAAAAGACCATGCCATATAAGGGCAAGTGGTTCAGTTTAAGTGGTGTCTTGTATTCACCAGCCACATCCACTGTTTTACAGAAACTGCAGATTATATTTTATCCTTCTAAACTGGATATTTGATCGGAGCATCTACAGCAAATGATGCTTTTGTTAGCATAGGGTGGGTGTACCATTGTTTGTTCTTCACATTCTGGTTTTTATTGATAACATAGCTCCTGTGATACATTTCATTGTTGAATCACTGAGACAAAATCAGTAACGCAGAACATTCTTACCAGCTTTATCATTAAAGAAAAATATATCCAGCACAAACGAAGAGAGATACAACATAAGCTCTTACTTAAGCTTTGAAGGAAGGAATGAATGAGTGGTGATTGTTCATTGTGGCACACAGAAACAAATTAGCATTTGTTGTGCAACAGGCCCATGGCTCTCTTACTTGAAGGTCAGTAAACTTTCCTACAGTATTGCTCTTCGCTTCAGTTTAGAAAAGGGGACCACAAATCAACACAAAATAAACTATTTATGACCTTTGTGGTGTTTACCCTGGTTTGCTAAGAGCATTGTGGAATATGTTTCATAACAATATTGTACCATATCAAAGCTTCACTGCAAGGCTGCCAGCTGTCTCACAGAGAACACAAGACACATTAAATAGTTTTAGAGAACAGTTTTCAACTGAAGAGGCTCTGAAGTGCCTTATTTTTAGTTTCTTTCTCAGTTGGATATTTAAATCTTATTTATTTTATGCTGAGTTATGGACTCATCAGTATACTTGACATTATAACCCAGACACGACTTAAAGAAGTAAGTCTGTGAGTTTTCCCACAGAAGTTACACTTTCGGTGGGTTGTATTTAAGTTGTACTGCATTTATCCTTGTGGGTACATTTTCACCCATGCTCTTGAACTGTCCCACCTTTTAAGGGGCAGTCAGCACACACGCAGGGACCATCTCCAGTTCTGAAAACAGTGCCTTAGGTTGAGAGGGATGGCAGGAGTTTTTATTACATGCACGTTTTGGGGTGGGAGAAAATTGCCAACGATACTGCTCAATATACATTTTAGAAATAGAGGAAGATAACTAAGTAATTAGAATACAAGTAATTATTTTCCACTGCCACTATCCCATATATAAAAACCATGCAACTCCCACAACAAGACATTATATTATAACCAGATTATTGCCTCATCGCTGAACATCAGTGGATTTTCCATGTAGGCACTTATTGTGAGTAACAATTTTAGAAGCAAATTGTAGGACTGCAACTAACAATTATTGTCATCGTTGATTCATCCACAGATTTGTTTCGATTATCCCTTTGTCTATAAAAGAAATCAGGATCAGAAAATATATTTTAAATAATGCCAATTATAATTCCCCAGAGCCCAAGGTGAAATCAAATTAGAAATAGCTTGTTTTGTCCAACAAAGAACAGCTGCAAATCCTCACATTTGAGGACCTGGAACCAGATCAAGAGATTTTTCGAACTAATTGCCAATCAATCAATTGGTTTATTGACTAATTGTTTCAACCCTAGCCTGTCTGTTACATGTTTAAGCATGAACTTTACTCTGCAGTTACAAGTGCATTGTAATAAGATGGCTCATATGGACTGAGGTAATTTCTGTTTTTCTCCTTCAGGCCCTGTCTTTGATTGTCCTGCCTTTTATTCCTGCATCCAACCTCTTCTTCCCTGTGGGTTTTGTTGTGGCAGAGAGAGTACTTTATGTGCCCAGTATGGGCTTCTGTGTTCTTGTTGCACATGGATTCAAGATTGTCTCACAAAAAGGGTGAGTGTTTGTCCAAAACGAGGTTATTGCCTTGAACTATAATCTGTCTATGATCCAAACATAATCAGATCACTCACACCCCTCTGCTTCATGGAAACAGAAATAGCATAATACACAATTTATATTTTTGTTAGAACATTTTGCTCTAGAAGCAACTGTTACTACAATGTGCAAGGCATAGACTTCATTACATATGTACAAAGTCATAGCTGTTGATTTAAAGAACACACTACACCCTAATATTACTCACAAAATAATCAGGTTCTCTTACACGAGTAAGTATTTGGTTTATTGTATTGCCAAATCAATATACTTAATAACTGTTTTAATTTTACATTGCAGACACTTGAAGAAGATTTCATGGTTGATAATTGGAGTGCTGTTAACTACACATGCAGTGAAAACGTTCAAAAGAAATTGGGACTGGGAGTCTGAATATACTCTATTCACCTCTGCCCTCAAGGTAAGCTGGAAAGGCAGCGTTGCCAGTGTATTTTGGCCCACCATACTGGTTTTTACATGCGGTTTTCAAATGTGAGAACAAATCTTTCATCACCTTGTGATAAAAGGTGTGAATAAATCATGTTTTCTTAATGATGATGATGGATCGGTCTTTTACAAAATGAAACAAGCTTGTTGTCACTTTTCCCCTATTTTCTGCCACTTAAGGTGAACAAGAACAATGCCAAGTTGTGGAACAATGTTGGCCACGCTCTAGAGAATCAGAACAATTACGCAAAGGCACTGCAATATTTTCTCCAGGCCACGCGTGTCCAGCCAGGTAAGAAACATATATCATTTCATAAATCCCAAGATTTTGACATTCGTGAATGAAATAATGGTATCGCAAATGTGATAAATTGACTGCATTAAAGGGCATACTGTGAGATTACTCATACTGTTTTGTAATGTTGGCAATTTATCACCTGTCAAACAATCAAATTTGAAACTGTATTATCAGTTCTTTGTAATATCTGTGCAGACACCTGGGAGCTAGACCACATAACATAAACATCGTGCAATACAATGACCCTGTTGTAAAATAATAATTTGTTTTTTGAGACTTTCAAATGTGCCTAATTAACTCTAGGTTGAAAAGTACCCTTTTAGGGGTTTTCAGTCATTGTTTCTGTCAGGGTCTGCTTGTGTTTGCCAGTGTGGTTTTCATGTTTTTATGTAGTATGCATGCAGCGACTACTGTAAATTACACTTACAAGTGCAGTAACATGGATTAGATGACTCATTTTCCTCTCACGGAAACACAAGGAAGCTTACAAAAGTAAAAGGTGCCCGGTAGTCTCGGTCTGCATAACAGCAGCGTCTGTCACAAACACTTAAGAATTATATTTGCTTAACGATACTACACATTGTTCTAAAACCTCCAACTGCTAATTAAGGCTTTCATCCCTTGTGAATCTCGAAACAGGAAAACCTATGGTCAACAATTGAACAAAAAGAAAATGGACAGGAATAGTGTAAAATGCATCAAAAGTAGAAGGAAATTAAGACATAAAAAATCTCAATCAAGACTGAATATTACAATAACTAAACTAAAACCAAAAAGTGTTTTTCTCCAGGCCTTCATGTAATGTCACTTTCCAGTTAACATGGTTAGCCGCAAGCTTATTATTTGATAAATCCATTAATTAATTCTACTCCAAGAATCCCTGACTGCTTGCACCCAACATACATAAACTAAACTTTGATTTGATATTTCATTTGAATGGATAAAATGTGCAGTTAGAGTAAATTAAGCCTCTTGCAACATTTCTGTTTTGCTTCACAGGTTAGTTTTCAAGAAGCCTATCGTCACCTCATACATCAACACTTGCACAGGTTCACCACCCAGTTTCCCCAAGATTAGTGATGTAAACACATTAACCCGATGAGGATTTCCTGCTATGCTCCCTTTCAACGCTTCACTTTTCTTACTAGTTCCGAGAATGATTTTGTTTTGCTTCTGGGCTCCTCAAAATACAGTTGTATTGTTCTACTAAATACATTATTAAGGTTTTTATTTCTCATCATTTGTACTTAACATTAGCTTAACTTTACTTGTGGAATGTTAAAACAAAGCAAAGTGGGAGAAACATGTTAAAATGTATTGGAAATAATCAGGGGTCGGGTGAGGTAAGAATTCACTTGAAAAGAACACACAGACTATGCATGCTTCTGTCTCTGGTGCCTTTCTTATACACACACATGCACAATGTCTCTGCAGATGACATCGGCGCTCACATGAATGTTGGAAGAACCTACAAGAACTTGAACAAGTCCAGAGAGGCAGAAGATGCTTACTTGGTTGCCAAATCCCTCATGCCACAGGTATCACATACAGTCCACAGATGTTGTTTTTGTGTCTGTGTCTGTGTATGTGCGTGTGTGTGTTATTGTCGGTCTTGGCATCTTGGTTCAAACAGGTTAACTGGCAAATGCCACGGGACAGCGTAATTTAATACCAAGAGCTGACTCCGGCTCTGGGTTGGTTTTGGCATGCACCCACTGGAATTCAAATCAGACCTTTTAGGCAACTCCCACCTGGTTTTGTTCACCCATCAGTCCATTAACTGACTTAGCAGCTGAAGCTAATTTCAACATCCAGATGTCACCACCTCAACCAAGACAGCATCTAGAATGAGAGTGGTGAGATATAGTTACAAAGGACATTGAGCCAAGATGGAGTCAGCACCCAAAACCTTACTCTACCTTATAAGCGACTCTCCTTTTGTTGCATTGTTACTCTCAAACAGGAACTTTTTTGTAATACTGTGATCAGACGTATTTTCATCAAACCTGGTTCTTTTGAATTCTCTGTATTTGTCAGAGGTTACCACAGCAGTGAGACCAATGACTTTTCTCTTGATCACTCATCAGGTTATTCCTGGGAAGAAGTATGCAACACGTGTGGCCCCTAACCATCTGAACGTTTACATAAACCTGGCCAATCTGATCCGGGCCAACGAATCAAGGCTGGAGGAGGCCGATCAGCTCTACCGACAAGCAATCAGCATGAGACCAGACTTCAAACAGGCCTACATCAGCAGGCAAGATTTTTCCCTTGTACTCATCAGATTTTAGTCTTCGAGCATGATTTATCATGAATTCAGTTACTTATTGGGCCTTTTTTCTAAAATATGTGTGTTTTCAAACCTCTGGAGTCACACATCACTAAAATATCATTCAGTCTCAAATATTACAATATTAAACTTGGTTGGATGAACTCTAAGGTTGAAGGTTCCATGTAACTATTGTAGTTGAACTATTCTATTACTTGATATTTTCTGTAGACACTTTTTATTTTAAAAATTAGGATAAAATCCCCCAAAAAGTTCATTTGGTCAACAGGGATTATTTCTATCCATATCGATCCAAATGACCCTGAAAATAGCACACAAATTCTTAAATTCAAATTCAATTAAATGGTGTTAGTTAGATTTTACTGTAAATTATTCATATGTAAATGAACACATTTTGACTCCTGACTTCTATTTGTGTGCTTTTAATTTATTGTTTGTTTTTTTTTTTTACATTTTTCTATTTGACTTAGAGGGGAGCTGTTGCTGAAGATGAACAAGCTCACAGAAGCCCGGGACGCCTACCTCCGAGCCCTGGATCTGGACCGCACCAATGCTGACTTGTGGTACAACCTGGCCATCGTCAACATTGAGATGAAGGACCCATCAGAAGCCCTGAAAAACTTCAACCACGCCCTCGAGCTCAACCCACGCCACAAGCTGGCACTCTTCAACTCAGCACTTCTCATGCAGGAGTCTGGTGAGTGAGGTCTGCCGGGTCTGCAATGAGGAAGTCAGTAGTTAAAATCTAATCCAGTCTCTCCGTAACACTAGGACTCCATTTGCTAATGGGAAGCACTACTTGGCATTCATTTTATTTTTATTTTTTATGGTAGGAATAAAGGAAATGACCTGATATTACCTTTAGGGTGTAGCCAGGTTCTTAAGGTACTTTATGTTGCAGTGAACCAGTCACGTAGGATCATGCTTCATCAACTCTGTAACAATGAAAACTTTTAATGAGCAGTTACATTTGCAGCAGGTTTGACTGGAGATTTATGGACTTGCATGTTAGCTTTTCCACCCACATTTCTTTGCTTTTGTAAACCTCACCACAGTTAATGCACTCTTTATTACCAGCACATTCCTACAGAAGGTTAAGACAAGTGCAACAAAAATAATGGTATGTGTTAATTGATTTTATAAACATCACAGATGACATGTCTGTTAGTCGGCAATATCTCTTGTGAATATATATATATATATTATATATATTGTGTGTTCTTTTCCTGGAAAGGCTCATCCCAGCGTGTCTCTGTCACCTTTGATATGAAGTCATCACAGGTGTAAAGGTTTTTCATTTTAGCTTGTTCCACCATTTAAAAAAAAAGTGGTATCTGCACTTAAAATTAGGCATACCTAGAATAAAAAAAACACATTCTAAATTATATTACGCAACATGCTCATACAGTCAGCTCCATTCTAAAGATTGTATTATCTTTTCCTCCTCATTAAGTACTGTCCTCATATGAGGTTGTATAGACATAAAACACAGCATTGTATCCGTAATCACATACTTTAAATGTGGATAAACAACACATGTGGAACGTCCCATGTAATAGTATTGTTTTTACATTTTCACTACATTCTCCAGTAGTTTTCCATAGTCCATTGTTTATTCTCAGCTATCTGAGATATAAAGATGACAAATCAGGTGACAAGTTCAACAAAGGGTCATCTGACAGTATACTGCAGCACTACAGAGTGTAACACGAACGGCCAGGACAAGCTCTTTCAGAAATGCTTTGCAGTAAGTCTGAAAGCTACCCTACTGGGTTCTGTTTCACCGGTTTCTTCTTATTTTTGTTTCATCGCAGCAGGTGGCCAAGTGGCACACAGGTTGGAAAGTAGGATGAGCTCCAGGCATTCCACTAATTCTTTTCTTCTCATTCTTCACATTTCTACTTCCACTACTGTCCATCTTTAGCTTTCTCATGAATTGCCTGTAGCAATTGTGGAGTCTGCCTTCTTTTAGGGAAGTTTAAATGTCTCAACTGAAGACAGAGTCAGGTTCTGAACAAGAGGTGGGACACTCCCTTAACTTCCACTTCAGGTTTTTGGCAGAGCTGAAAACCAGGAAAAGCTGCTGTGTGTGCTACATGTGAATGCAGTATTTCCTCTTGTATCAGAATTCTACTTTGTAATTCCCCCTTCCCCTATGACTACCAGCTTTTTGTCATAAAATATGTCAGGTATTTTTCAAGTAAGTAGGTACCTGGAGTCTTTTTAGGCCCAAACTCTGACTTTAATTGAAACATTAATTCCTAACATTACCCATAACCCATACTTTAACCACCTGCATACTATATGTAGTACAGTATCAGTAGTGGATAATGAAAATAAATGTTTCTTCTTTCTGTGGCAGGTGAGCCAAAGTTCTGGCCGGAAGCCAACCGTCGTTTCCTGACCTATGTGGAGGAGGAGCCTGAAGATGCCAACGGCTACTTCAACCTTGGCATGCTGGCCATGGACGCCAATGAAAATGCCGCAGCTGAGCGCTGGATGCGTAAAGCTATTGGTTTGCAGGCCGGCTTCCGCAGCGCACTCTTTAACCTGGCATTGCTTTACTCTCAGTCCAAACGAGAGATAGATGCACTGCCTGTGTTGGACGAGCTGCTGCGCCACCACCCAGAGCACATCAAGGGCCTAATCCTGAAGGGTGACATCCTCATGAACCACAAGAAAGACACACGTGGTGCTAAGGCCTGTTTTGAGCGCATTTTGCACATGGACCCCACCAATGTGCAAGGCAAGCACAACTTGTGCGTGGTCTACTTTGAGGAGCGCGACCTTCCCAGGGCCGAGCGCTGCCTGGAGGAAACACTGGCCCTGGCACCAAACGAGGAGTATGTGCGCCGCCACTTGAGTATTGTACGAGGTAAAATGGCTGCCATGAGCGCAGCAGGGCAACCACTCACTTCAGCAGAGGGAGCCACCATGTCGGCTAAGGAGGAAAAGCCGAAGAGAGTTAAGGAGGGGGCAGAGGAGATTGCTGAGGGTGAGGAGGAAGGGAGGGGTGCTGATGCTGTTGGAAAGGGGGCTGGGGATAAGAAGAATGTGCGGAAATCCTCTGCAGAGAGCCTCGGGGGTAAGGGCGTGGACCAATCAGAGTCTTTGGACAGCAGCCAGTCTGACAAGCAGACTAAGGGTAAGTCCACTAAAGAGATTAAAGATATAGAGGAAAAAAGGGCAGCTGCCTTAAAGAGACTAGAGGAGATTGAGCGCATATTAAGTGGCGATTGACATTGTTGTAATTTATAGCTGGACTACTTTTATAGAGATCTTAAATGCTCCAGGATAAGACTGCCCCCCCCCCAGAAATGTGTATTCTTAATCAGTTGTCATTTATTTCCTTTGATTTCTTCATGTGTTTGCAGGTCACTCTGCATGGTCCTGCTGTTTTAACACTAATCATGTAAAGAAGGGAAATGTTGATCTGCAAATGGAACTCATGTAACAATAAGCACAAAGCCAATTTGGGATAATCTATTTAAAGCGTACGGCAGATTGTAGATGCCAGTGCGTGTGCTTCATCTGAATGTGATTTCACATATCGTAGATCTGCAGTAGTTCTAAATATTGTTTTGTTTCTCCATGTTTAGTCATTGTTTATCACTGGATTTCTTTTCTCACTAAGATGTGACTCACTCCTGTGTGTTATTGTTTTTAAAAACAGAATGATTGTATCGCGGACAATTAAAGGAAATGACGCGTTCGCCAGATTTCCTCAAGGCAGGATGATATCTGCAGACTTTGCGCCTCAGAATAACCCTCCACTCTACATCAACACTAGGCTTATGTTCCCGTGGCAGCAACATCTTCTAATCTCTATTGATCTCACTCAGCACTTCCTGCCACTACATCATTGGCCTCTGCGCTTCACAGCTGCCTTCACCTCAAAATTTCATTGTGATCTCATCTGAAGACTATTATCTCACTCCCTTTGTCACATTACCGCAGCGCATCTCCACGCCGGTCTCCCATCCTTTAGACACTACAGCCACATTAGAGATGAATGTTTTATTTTGTTTTTTTTCCCCTGCCTTTCTCAGTAAACTACCCCATACACACCGCTTTGACCCGGGCAACACCCGTTTTATTTGACGGTCAACAATGACGCACACTCATCGTCAGCGTCAGGCTTCATCATGTGTTCTTCATTTTCCAAAGTTCCTTCCACTTCACAGGGGGAACTGTCACAGCACATTTGCAGAAAACCGATCTCCTTCATGTTTCGCCACAGTGATTATGTTGTTTTAGCTTACTGGCACTAAAACATAATTGGGATGTTCCACATTTTCAAGTTTTTGTAGTAGCCCTTTGTATTCGCTTTCTTCAGCATTTACAGCTGTGATCACTGAATCAAAATTACTCTGTTAATCTCTCTGTACCTACCAGCATTTAAAACTGCTGCGGGCGAGTACACAAATTAAAACTTGAAAAGAAAATCAGAAATGCACAAATCTCCACTGCTCCTGTTTCCTCAGGCCTTTCTCGTCTATCACTGCACCACTATACAGCCCAGTGCTGCCGCCTGATTGGCTGCTTTCCAAGAGGTCTGATGATTTAAACAATTCTCTTGCAGAAATAAAAGGACAATATTTGATCATCAAAAACTCTTTTGTTACTGCACAAATGCTTAACGCGGCGTAGCCTCAAAAAGAGCCCTGATAGTCATGAAGTTAACATGAGTAGACCTGTGATTGTAGCTGTGAAGCAGGTCAGCAGTGTTCAATTCTTCGCATTTTAACAAATTAAGTAGAACTCTCATTGATATTCTTCCTTGTGAGCTGATGTTAATGTCTTCACAGCTCCCATGATGTTCCTGTTTTCGCTTCACGGTGCAATCATTTGTTTCAGTACAATGACTGTCCGCTCAGTGCAATTCTTGATAGTGGAAAAAGACTAATTACTGTAAGTTAGGAGCACTGTGGTGGTACTAGGGAGCCTTGCTATGCATTGACCTTGTTTATCCCTGAAATTCTGTGTACATACAGTATATTTACAGTGTACTTGTATCCAGTGTTATTTATTTTTATATGCACTGCAAATGCTGTAGGTGTTTTTGTTTTTGCCACTGACGGTATGCTTTAAATTCATGGTGCATTATTTTATGTCTACTAATTCTGTCTACTGTCACTTGTAAAACATGCCATAGATGTCTTTCACTTTCAAACAACAGAGACCATGTCAGTGTTAAACATGTATGAAATATCCAATCAACTGTCTGCCCCAAAAAGTAGGTACAGCTTCGAATGAGAAAGCATCCAGTTTGCAATATTTTCCTCATTTTCGCTCAGTGACAGATTTTTGTACGATTTAAGATATCTTTTTTTTTTATGCAATAGCCCTTGGTGGTGGGGGTCTAGGTTATTAAATAAAGTGAAATGAAAACTCATCACTTTTGTTCTGCTGTGTCTATTCGCAGTGTTCTGTTGCTCTGCACCATGTGCTGTAGTTCATTTCATACCACAGGCACATAATGCCGTCCCTCACAGGATGTCAAGCCCAGTTCCAATCCAATTTGAAATCCCAAATTGAGTTCCAAATTGAAATCCAATATTCCAAAAGTATGCTGTTGTTAGTCTCTCTGACCAACTAAATTTTCGATTAATGTCATTTATAAATATACTGCATCTAATGCAACAATCTGTCCCATGACATGATTTGACTACTTGCACTGATGCAGTGTTTGTGAGGAAATGTACAATAAATTAAAGGTTTTTTGTTTGTAACAATGTGTTTACTATTCTCTAATTACAGCATTAGATAAAGCTGAAGATGTAGGAGTGAAGTACTGCTTTCTACCTCAAGTGGTATGCAGGTGATTTGATTTGGGAGATCTGTCTGAGATTTCTGCTTCCACTCCACTTAAACTGAATGTGTACAGAATTTAGTTGCTCTTAACAGTGAAAAATTACATTAAAAAACATTTAACCGCAGCATCTGTTTCAAGAATCAGAATCCATCACCGTGAAAATCCACAGAACACACGATGAAAGGGTAGGGTCTATTCTTTCAGTAGAAAGTAATTGGGAAAGCTGCCCACAGTGACTGATTATCCAAGGTAGAAGGACACAGTTCCTGGAAAGACTTATTTTTATGTAATTTTTGTTATACAAATGAAATGTCATTCATCTCAGTTGTATTGGGATGGATGCAGAAATCAAGTATTTTACATGGACAGGCTAGAAGAACTGAGCCTTTAAGTATCTACCATAGAAGGATCAGGTACACAAATGAACAAGAAATACAGGCGCAAATACAGGTGCATCTTCTAAAAACATAAATCAAGTCACACCCTATTTTGCTGTCCCCCGTGTATCGGATCGGTCTGCAGTATTGAGTGGCTGCTGACGGGGTATCTGTTGGGACAAAGAAGAAAACATGGAGCAGCCAGTATGAACACAGGGTTTGGGAGGCCATCAAAATTCCAATGCATAAACACTCTGGTAATTACTTCTGAGCAGTGTGGGAGTGAAACATCTGACGTGTCGAAGCATCACAGGAAATCAAAGGGAGAACTCGTCAACACTATGAGCCAGGCCAGAACCTGATTTGTCTGCTTGACTGGAGCAGAGTGTAACTGTCAAGCTGTCAGTCACAATGTGCCTTTCATGCAGCGTGATACACTGTTGGCTGGAACACTTTGCTTAAGGGCTTTTGCTGTCACACATCATCTGATGCTTTCTTGCCAGGAGACGCTATGTGTAATGTTGCATGCACTTTAAGGCAGATTACATTCTGGTCAGGCTCTGCTCCAGTTATTCTTTCTTTCTTAAAAAATAAACCCTTGAGAAATCATAAGTTTATACAGACATGGAGACCATAAACCACCATAAAGTGATGGAAAAATTTGTACATTTATACAGTCAAATATAACTGTTAGGAGGAGTCACGTTTGACGGCTCACTGAAATATTAACACTATTATGCATGCTCCTATGCATCAGTCCTGCGTGCCACTAACAGCAGGCTGGACTCATCTGCTTCAAGGCTGTCAGATATTTAGAATTTTCTGCCAATTTACTGTGGAAAAAATGAGGGCTGCAACTAATGACTGTTTTCATTATTGATGATTTTGTTGACTCATCATTTAGTCTATATATTGTCAGACAAAAAAAACCTGTTAAAATGACCAACAAACAATATTCAATTATCCAAATACCAATTATTTATTTTAGGCTGAAAATAGAGAGCAAAAATTTAAAATTGACTGTATTTTCAGTCTTCCAAAAACAAACAAACAGGTCTGAAGACAAAACCACACACACACACACACACGTGCACGTACGAAAGCATGCTGGTAAAACAGATGCTAAATGAATGACTAGTTTTTTTCTAGTTATAGGTTCCGACCAACTGCTCCGACCACTACAAGCTTGCAGTATGTAGTGCTGTTGAGACATGCTGCTGAAGGGGTCAGTCCATCAATTAACTACCAGAGCATTCTCTCAGAAGAAAACGCTCCAGGCAATTACTCTTACCCTAGAGTTTGAACAACTAATGGTCCAATTTCAGCTTCATGCCTATATTTTTCTTTTTAAAACTTGTTTCTAAAAGGGCTTAAAGACTGAGTTGGATGAATCTTTAGATTCTCCCTTCCTCTGAGTAAATACTGTCTGTGTGCCCTTGATGAAGAACACAACGCAGCCTGAGATTAAATCAGTGGTTGTGCCTTGCAGCTCTCACACATGAAAGTGTCAGCAGATGACATTGATCATTTTCTGAGAAACAATAAATTTGTATAGTTAATCTATTTTTTATTAACTGTGGGGAAATATTTATCTAAGATGTTATCTGCTATAGATGGTTGTATGGCATTTAAGTACATGCCTGTCTAATGATGAGCCTTGAGCTATTTAAAAAAAGACCAGCAATTATTGGCATCTTTTCAAAATCACTGTCTCTGCTTCGCCTCAAAATAAAAGTCTTAATGTAGAAAAAATGTGCAGGAGTAACAACACTGGACAAAATTACACTTTGCCGTCTATCTATTTTTGCATCTTCTTGCAATTTATTTGAGCAGTCACATTTTGTTCATCACTGCTCTGTAACAGTGGATACTGGACCAAATCAAGCACTGCTTCAGTATAAATATGTTATTCCAAGCAATTTAAGTAAGTAATGTCTTTATCAAATTAGAATTGTTAAGAAATTAGGGTGTTTTTTTTTTTGAATTTTCTGAAGAGAAGAAAGTTTTCCTAGAATTTATTACTATAAGCTCTCTGTTTACCTGTCTGAACAACAAAGGCCCAACTGATAAAGAATAAAGTTCAGCAGACCAAAACAAATTTTTGAGAGATTATGTGACTTGCCTTTCATCCCTTTTGAACTGGCTTTCAGTTGATTCTTGAAAATACTTTACATTCTACAGATTACTTTCAAGGTATGCTCTACTAGCTGCAGCCAGTGTTCCAGTTCATCCCAAAGGTGTTGGATGGGGTTGAGGTCAGGGTTCTGCACAGGCCAATCCTGTTCTACCACACCAGACTGGGTTAGTGCACAGAAGTGTTTTCATGTTGAAGGGCCTTCTCAAAACAGTTTGCACACAGTTTGAAAGAACATTATAGTCTAAAATATCATCAAATATATCTAAAGTATCCTATGCTGTGGCATTAAGATTTGCCTTATTTGGAAGTAAGCGACATTGAACATAGAAAAACGACTCTAAACCAGAATGTGCACAGAATGCGTCACTATACTTTTGGCCATATAGTACTAAGATTAAAGATGATTGTGCATTTGCATCATGTCCTTCAAACCCAAGAACAGTGTTGTTTTACAGATCAAACCACATGTTTGTGTATGTGTTGTGTGTGTCTTAATTACTTTGGTCATTCAGGTTAGATCAGCATTTTTTTCTAACTGTGTAGCTGTTAAAGACAAAACAAATAATCATTATTACTAGTGTTAGTACTATTGTCTTCATTACACGTATTAAAAGCTTTGAATACAGGACTGTTTACTGAACTGTCAAAAAGAAGAAACTGCTGAAGTCAAGGAAACTGCCAGGGCTTTTAGACAGTGAGACACTGAGTAAGGCTCTGTTACATTCAGGTCAAACAGAGTCAGGGTGCGGCTACTGTGCATGTTGGCTCACTGGAAAGGCTAAATGGAATGGTGCCTTAATTAGTAGTATTAGTTACCTGTGTTTACCCTACGATGTCATGTCAAAATGGCTGCTGTGTGGTCTACACAGCATTGTAAGAGTGACGTGCAGAAAACCTACACAGCAAATGTTCACTGATCAATCATATCTTATCACCTGGGCACGCTGGTGGTCACAATGTTCTGCAGCCCCATACCAA
>NW_023339762.1:6896946-6911231 GCF_004916995.1 Morone saxatilis | reverse complement strand
CCACAAGAGCTGCAGTTCTGGAGACACTCTGACCCAGTTGTCTAACCATCACAATGTGGCCCTTGTCCTCCTGCTGCCCATTTTTCCTGCTTCTAACACATCAACTTGAGGACAATTTCTGAATTGTTCAACACAAATTCACATTGTTAGTCTTCCCTCCTGAATTTCTTGCCTCTTCGGCATTTATAACTTTCAATTATAACTTTTATGTGTAACCTTAAGTGTCCAATTAGCTTTGTTCCTGCCTTCTACAAACCACTCTATAAACACAGGAGCTTCCTCTGTACACCTGAAGGTCATTGCTTATTAACTCTAGAACAGACTCCTACAAAGTCTCAGAGATTGTCAAAACACAAACATCTGTAAGTCCCACTTGTATTCTTTGGCTTTTGCATGATCTTCTAACTTTAACTACACACTGGTTCAATGTTTCTGAAAATTTCTCTTCTATTTTATCCTCTTTTCTAACCCTTTTCCCTGCAACTTCCTGAGGTGATAGAAATCAAGTTTCACACTTTTCACACTCAATTCAACTACTGCTTGAATTTAGCTTAATTTGCTCATGTTTTTTCCATTTTCCCCCAGTTTTTTATGTTGTTTTTTATTGTACCATCTTTATTGATCTCCTCCTTCATGAAGATTCTATGCTTCACTGTGTTTCTCTTTTGTGTCATTTCAAACACTGATTCAAGCCTGCCATGACATGGACATCACTGCCCATAGGATCAAACTAAAAGTATTATCTCCTGGAGGTGGTGTCCAGTTTCCCAGCAACCATCAAACAGTAGTTCTGCTCACATGGTGAAAGGCCACTGTTGTCACCTCTGTTTATTTACTCGGCCTGGTACCTTTGACCCCGTTACATTTGTAGCTCATTGATGAGGCGCATGCAAACAAGGCAGATAAGCTTATTTTTGGCCAGCAGACAATACATCATTCAAGTATTAGTGTAGTCTGCCATCTAAAAGGACTTTTAAGTCCTAGAGCAAACGTGACTCCTCACCTCGTGCTCTGTAAAGCTGAGTTCGCCGCCTGGGTGCTTGGCTCCGTCTGACCCTAGGTGGTAAACTTCACACTGCAACGCAAAGACAGAGATCTTTGAACCTGCTGTGTGAGGCAGGAAAGTGCACACCAACATTTGGTTTGCATATCTAATATGATAGCTCAAAGAAAAGCAATGATACCAGGGATAAAAGTGAAAACATTTTGTTTTAATGATCTATTTATTAAATTGTATTTATTGTATTTATTCTTTATTCATTCTTTGTTATATTCTATATATATTTAGATTTTTTTGTTATATTCTATATATATTTAGATTATTATTCTTTTTATTTGTATTTCTATATACGTAAGGGTTTCAATTAACACTTCAGAACAATTAGTTAATCGTATGGCTGAAAAATTCCCATCCTAAGTTCCAACAGTCGAATAATGATATGTTCAAACTGCTTTTTTTGTCCGAACAACAAAAGATATAATAGAAGAACAAAAACAAACAGCAGATTGTCATATTTAGGAAACTTTAACCTGTTTTTTTTTTTTTGCTTAAAAATGACTTTAAACAATAAATCAATTAAAATTAAAAGGCATATTTAAAATTGGCATTTATGTTTTTCTGGTTGCAGCTTCTGCGATGTGACAATTTGCTGCTTTCTTCAATTTCATCTTTCAGTTAATTTGAATTGCCCACCCCAAAGTCTCTGCACCGTGTAAAATAGGCATAGGGAGAGTCCTTCTTTGGGTTATGGACTGTTGGCTGGAAATAAACAGAAGGAGACATCACAAGTCGAACTCTGAAAATTGTAATGGGCATTTTTTTATTGTTGTATAAAAAAAATAATAATAATCAACTGAACCAATAATGAAAATTAGTTGGTTCTATTGCAGATCAGATAACAGTAGAGAAAGGAAAGACACTAATTCATCACAGATTCATCACAAATAAACATGCAGGCATGCACAGTATATGCATTGTTCCTGCACAAATGCAAGACAACTGAGGATTAAGAAGATCATGACCATCAAAGAAACAGATACTCACAGCTATTCACAGCGTCATATTATCAGATTTCCATGCCTTTGGTCACTTTGCAGATGTTAGCAGAGGAGTGACTTCAAAGAACATCCACTGAGATGTTACCTGGCTAAAGATGAGGGATAATAGAGGTTCACACTGAGAGACACTTTAGTTATAACACAAACGCACACTTAACATTTTTGAAAGTGACCTCTATTTGAGACAGAACATAAGAGTCAGCCAGGTTTTACTCCCACTCTTTCATCTTACTTTTTGTGTTGACAACTAACACTTATCAAGATTTCAATGCCTCCAGTCACTGTGGAGCAACTTTTCTTGACTGTGATTTTTCTTTCTGTCTCAAGTCCTTGAAAATGTCACATGACGGAATGTCACTGATTACGCATGGTGCCCGATAGTCTGTCTCACTGAATCACATGAAAATCTCATCATCGTAACTGAAACACGCCACAATTTCAGACAGATTTATTTTTGGCCACATGCCGACAAGGCACAGGTAGACTGTCTGCACAATTGATAAGATAATGTTATAAATAAATCAATATTGCTTTCTTTTGTCTGATAAGTCCTTCCTCTACTATAAACATAAGAGTGCATCTGCATTGTGTGACCGTTCTTGTACATATATTTTTATGACCTTGATAGTTGATTTTTCTGGGCTGTTTGAGGGTTTAGAATTAAAGCAAAGGTTAGAATTAGGCATAATAGTAATGGTTGGGATTAAGGTTAGTCTTACAGGCTGAGAGTCCTGGCTAGCATAGAAGTACAAACATGTGTGTTTAAAAAACCTCAGTCTACCCACTTTTTACGTGCTTTTTCATCTGTTGTCCATTAAATTCAGTTCAACTGAAAAGGAGTCATGACTCACTGAACAAATTTAGTGTGATTTATTCCCGCTTTTTCTCAAAAACCTTTTTTTTTTACAATTTTATTTTTTTGAGATGTGAGGCACCATCATGACATGCAACCAAGGTAAATAGCAAAGAAAGGAATACACAAAATAAAAGAATAACTCGACACACAACATCAATACATGAAACACCCTAAAAGTTTACAAACATTATATATTAAAGAAAAGTTAACATGCAACATATACACTTTTATATTCCTTCCAAATCCCCACAACATTCCACCCAAGTATAATGACTTCCCTCATCCACCCCACCACCCAAAGCAGGTTACTCAATCATAAGAACAAGTTGAATTAGATATACCATTAGGGAAGGGAGAATTCTAAATAAAAAGTTAAGTTATACATAATCAAAATTAATTTTATAAACAAAATACAACTGAAAGGAGAGAAAAAAAATAACAAGGAATTAGTACATAAGCATATACATACTTAAAAAATAAAAAATAAAAATGAAGGATATAAGAATGTGCTACCCATATTTGGTTGACTCCTCCAAAACTATATTAATTCAAGAGCAGTCTATTGGCTTTAAATGGCTGAGATATCACTTTTTCTCTGTCCCATTTCAGGAAACAATCTCTGACTGGCCTGTCACTGGTATATGTGTGAAGCATCTGAGGTCTGTTACGCTCCTGCACTTGAGGGGAGAGTATAATTAGTCAGTGAGCACGAACTGTGACAATCAGTTCACCTTGTACTGCTTTCATTAGCCATCTCTGACACTTATATTTCCTAATTCCTCCCAGAACTCATTGCCAGTAGTTCAATACATGATCCCCATGTCTTGTGCCTTGTCTAAGCTCAAAGGGACTTGATAGTGTTCCATTAACTTTGATCTTCTGAGACTCCAACCACGAAATAAAGATGTTACTAAAGCCAAAGCTTTGATAAAAATTAAAGACTGTGTATGTCTAACATTATCTGATAATTGTCTATTTGTAATGAATCCTGTCTCAGTCTATAATATAAGTTTACTCCTTAATACTACTTATTAGCTTTTGATCTACAATTAACAGTTACAGGCCTGAAAGGGGTGGCTGTGGGTCAGAGGTAAAACGGTTTCTCCATTAATCGGAAGTTTGGCGGTTTTCTGTCCCCTGTCTCCCACTGCTGTGCTGTGCTATGCTTTGCCACCAGTGTGTGAATTGGTGAATATGGTGTAGTGTTAAAGCGCTTTGAGTTGACTAGAAAGGCATACAAGTACAGTCCATTTATCCTTGAACTGCGATGGATCCTTACCCTCCTCATGTATAATTGTTGTTATGTAATTACAGCATGTATCTGCCCATATATGTGTTTATGTAAGACAGGAGTGAGCTGTACTTTATAGAGTTCTCCGGTGAAGCCATCGCTGCCTGGGCGCTTGTCTGGCGTTAGTCCCACTTTTGATATCTCTTCGATAGTAATTGGTGCAGTGAGGCCTTGACTCTGTGTATCAGTCACTTGTGACAGATTCAAACCTTCTCAGCTGAGTTTCATTTACCTCTTTGTCTGAACTATATAAGTGTCTCAGTAAATCCTTCTGCAATCTCCTGTTTATGTGTACCTCTTATTAACCACATTATTTTTAATAAATGGAATATTTGATTTGGCCTGTTGTTTCTCAGTTCATAAAAAGTATCTTCAGTGATTTTTGCTCCTTTGTCATGTTTAATGAAGGCCAGAGCTTGTTTTACTCTCTCAGTTCCCAAGCTGCCAAAGTCCCTTTTTTTTTGTTCTGCCATAACTGCCCCTTGTTTCATGAACTTTTTCTAGGTTCTAAGTTTTTCACTTTTGTCTCCTTTTCCTTTTTTTCTGCGATGAAAAACAGATGATTTCCCCAGAAAACATTATCCAGAAATTTACTTTTTAGTTTTCCTCCTCTATTTCACTGTTTTGATAATTTCTTAAAGGCTTGCTATTCATGCCATATGGAAAATGCTTTGGTATTTTGGTTGGGAGGTGTCTTAAAATAAGGCCACTTCAAGCCTCCAAAATCAGTAAACAATATTAATTAAACTACATGTAACCATAGGAACCTACTTATGCTTAATGATAAATTGCCTTGACTACATGAACACAATCTACCTTTTTCTTCTGTCACAAGTGGCCTGATATATTGAAATAACCAAATGAAAGCTCATCTGGGTCAATTAAACCACCAGGAACAGCTGTCTTTTTAGAGGGGCCAGCCAAACCCTAAAAGTAAGCATTCATTTTAAAAGTAGTGTGTCTCATGAAAAATGTTCAAGGAAGCCAAATGAGACAGGTCATTTAACAAAATAAGGTAGTAAAGTAGGACACTGCTGGTGTCATTTTACCAACTAAGTCAACATGTAACATTCAGAATTACTTTACAAGGTGGTCTAATACAACAATCCAAACAGCATTCAATTGGTAAACCACAGGATCATTTTTAGAAGAGGAATTTTGTTCACAATATACATCTCTTATCTATCTTCTTGCAACACAAAAATACACAAGTTGGCAGTTTATTCTAATATTTAGGTTACCCATAAAATTCATTCATTCATCTCAGTGCAATTCAGTAGCACCACAAACTCCAGCCTCCAAAATAACCATAATTGTACCCAACCCTAAAACAACACGCAACTGAGTGTGTTTACATTATCGCAAAGCTTTAGGCTACTCTTTTTTTGTATTTACATGAAAAAATATTATGTATTGTATCAAATACATGACTTATACATTGTTCTCATCTATCGTTTGTGTCATTATAAAAATGCAAAGGCAAGGCAGCCCTCATTTTGGAGTCCATTTCATTACAAAGAAACCCATTGTCCAAGAAACATCAAGCATATGCAACGTAATGAAATGACAATAAAAAGACATACCTATACAACCACACTAACACTGATCATAGGGAAAACAGGAAGATTTTGAGTTTAGCTTTAAATGAAGATACAGTTTTTATGGATTAAAATATCAGGCAAAGAGGGAAGGTCCACGGAAATTAAAAGCACCTTTACCAACTCTGGATTTTATTCTGTGTACAACTAGAAAGCTCTGTCTGAAGACCTGAGAGGTCTGATGGATGTATAGTTAGTGAGCAGGTTAGAAATACACTGGGGAGCTGAACCATTTACTGCCTTAAAAAACTATAGGAGGGTTTTGGGGTGAATTATATATTGAATGGGAAGCCAATGAAGTGATTTAAGTATTATTCAGTTACTTATTACAACTATTCTGTATCAGTCCAGCAAAGAAACAAAAGCAAACGGGCTTTGTGCACAGGCTAACGTTAGGCACAACCACAAATCACACATAAAGAATAGGTGTCTTGACTAGAGAGAAGAGCAAAAATGTGGAAATTCCACATTTATTCAGAGCCCCAGCAGGCTCTGTCCCTGCTGACTGTGTCTATATGTGAAGACAGCAGGCAATAAAACTGCAGATTCAGTGTACAGACAAGCCAGGCACACTTTAACATAAGATCAACAACTGCACAGCCAGTAAATCTTTGGACGAAGTCACAGCTGGCATTAAGCCATCAGTAAAGCCTCAGGAGCCACGGCTGCAGACAGACAGACTTGGGTCACGCTTTTTGAAGGGCCCATTATTCTTACCTCAATGGAGGCGAAGTGGTTTATATCCATGTAATATAATCTGTCAGGACACTTGTCTCTATCTTCCATGGCTACCAGCTAACTGACTGCTCTCACAAGAAAGCACAAGCCTATAACTAATATTATTACTGAAAAGCTTGCTAACTCCAGGTTTTTTTTAATTCTATTATGTTGCTAAAGGTTGTTAGTTGAGATCAGGCAGTTTAGAAGAAGAGAGAAAGACATATAATATATATTAAAATCCACTAAAACCGAAAATTGTAACTGTTCAATTATAAAAAACAAAACCAGCTGAAATGCCACTTCATGCACATTGGTGACATGTGCAGGAAAGAGGGAGCTGATAAAGGTGAAGATACAAAAAAGGACCAGATTGGGACGATCACACATGACAATTCGGAAGAATTGGCCTGCTCAAGGGCAAACCTCGGGCATGCATCAGGGAAAGGTACTGAAACTGGCCAAAAACCCAGCCTACCAAAGCTCCTACAACTCCATCGTAACTTTTGACGTTAACGTCAAAAGTCCTGTTTGTACACAGTCTTCTGGTGGCATCAGTTAGTATTTATTTATTGAAAGGACGCAATTTAACCTAGGGTCACTCTAAACTACTGAATCCAAAACAGATAATAATTTTGGCAATGTTAATTATAAAGTTCTTAACAGGAAAAGAGGGAGCAAAAGTAGGAGAAAGCAATGTATGAAAAGGATGAGAATTATTAGATGTAAACAAGCAACCTAAATTCACACACACAAAAAAGTTACATTGTAACCCTAAGACAGCAAACATACTCAACAGGATGATGATTTAAGCAGTCTCCCTTTTTTTTTGGTGTGATTAGTGCAATATATTGTGAGTTATGCTGATATACTGTATGAATATCAGACTCCGAAAACTCAGAGGAAAACATTTAAGGAGAAGGAGTAAGGAGAAAGAGGGAGACAGGTGAGGTTGAGGCAGAGATGCACTTTCTTCAAAAATGTGGAAAACAGTGTCAGATTGGAATACTTTCATAAATTTTATTCAATAATTAATTTTCTAACCTGCTCACTGACAATAATTACTTATCTATATCTATCATGTCAAAAACTGAGGGACAGACATTAAATATTATTACACACACATATTTTCTGTTTTATTTTAAATTTTTCTTTTTGTTTCTATTCATCTATTTATTGTGTTGTATTTAATGAATAGTATTTTTATTAAATGTATTCTCGATGGACTGTTTTCTTGATTAATTGTGTTTACTGTTTGTTGTTGTTTTCAAAGTATTAATGGTTTAGCAATATTTATTTCTAACATTCATGCCATCCATTAAAAGCATATTAAATTGAGAGAGAGACTTGGCCAGGTCCCTCTTATAAAAGAGAGATTTATGTCCAAACCCCTCCTAGTTTAATAAACGGTGGATGCATTTGTACCTTTGGTAATATTTTATATATATGTTCTGTCTTTCACTAAGGTAACAAGGGTGACTTGGTGAAAAAACAAACAGAAATTGAAGATGTGTTTTAATATAACAGTTTATGAAATTGCCCAGTCAGGTTTTAAAGCAGATCCAGGAAGAGGATGGTGCTCACTTCCAGCCTGAGAGTAGAATGAGCCCATGGGGAGTGGAAAGGCGGAGGCCAGTTCATATTACCTTAAAAACTAAACAACTAATCCTTGTGTTTGATCATTTGACTCTGTTCCACACCAACAAAAACACACTGGCACTCAGCTAAAAATCAAACAACACAGTGCTTTTTGAAAAAATATCAAACTCTGAATTCACACTTTAAAAATATCCTTGCCAAGAGAAACTACATGAGTAGTCGTGAGATACTTGTAGTTTCATACACTGAAAATATTGTCCATCTTGATCTTGAGTCTTATTTTGTTTCTCAAGATATGTGAAAAGAATTGAGATAATTTAGTTTCCAGTCGAAATAAACATTTCTGTAAAGAGTTTTCCTTGGAACGGTGTCTTCAGGAGTAAATGGTTCCAGTGAAAACTTTTCACAGTGAGGTCTGTGGATTATATCGATTACATAGAGCATTATTTTTATTGCTGTATTCATTGTTTAAAGAACTACAAACAAAATGATATTACATTATATTGGTGTGGTAGCAGAAATCTCGCTTGGATATCTGAAAAAAACGTCAGCTAATCAAACCTAATTTTGCATTAGAATTAATGGACCGACAAGGCTCAATATTGTTATAGCCCACTGCAATCAGCCCAAAATACTGCCAGATTTCATTTGCACAAATCATGTCAAACATTGTATGAAAGAGAAAATTAATTTCCCACAAAATCCAAGACAAGCTGTTAGATTAAGTATAAAAAAAAAGTCTTTGTTGACATGGTTACATGATTAAAAGCAAGATCAATTTGTGTCGACTGTAGACCATTTACCTGGGAAATTCATTTCCTCTCTTACTCACTTAAGCACCAGGAGCACCTGCTTTGTGTTTCATACTGTCATATATCTCAAGTAATGCTTCCTTTATTGCTTTTCATGCCAAAACAGCAAAACAAAAACAAAGTCTGTTTGGGATTATACTGAGTTAAACAATCTCTTAATTGCAATTTCCTGAGTATCCCGATGCTTTTCATTTGAGTAGCATGAAACAAGCTAGTTATCGATGTGAAAATACATGAACTACATATTCTTTTTTTGGAAAGAAAATTAATTAAGTGTGTTTATATTATGCAACAGGGACAAATTTACAAAAGACTGTCTCTTAATCTCTACAGCCCCTTACTTTTATTTTTTCAGGAAACTAGAACTAAGCAGGAATACTTGCTGTGTGGTTGTTTAGTGCTCAAAGACAGATGATAAAGTGTTATGTAATTGGCATCCACAAATTATTGCTAATCAAGTTCCCAACCCCTCTCTCCACAGCTCCACTGACATCAATAGTGTTTGTGCGTCTGCTTTTTTGAATTTGGTTTATTAATCACTAAAATGCTCAGATTGGATTACATTTTTAAACAAGATAGCTGATACAAATACAGATGTGACTATTATTCACTTGGTGCATTTAATCAAACTATATTAACATGAAAAACAAACGAGAACAGAGCCATGTCTTGTTAATATCACAGCACTCTGATCTCAGAGGCCACATATCCCAGGAGAGTGTAGAAAGAAGAATTACTGCATAGAAACAGCAAAGCAGAAGAGCAGTAATGTGCTGGAGTAAGGTCAGATTTGGAAATAATACGTCAGACACCTGGGTTTTCCATTTAAACTTGATTCTCCACTAGATAAATCAATAAAATTATATTCTTACTTTAATTTACTTCTTTTTTGAGGTTCCAATGCAAAGAATAATTCTACCCAAAGATATTTAAAGGAGAGTTCAGATTTTTAGAAGTCAATGCAAGTTATTGATAATGATTCATGGAAATGAAGGGGTGCTGCATTCCTTGTTTTTTAAAATGTCAGAGTGAGCCAGCAGCCTATCAAAAATAAAATGCCTTGAGCTTAAGGTTGATCTTGGGAGACATGGATATTACTTACGACTTTTTATACACAAGGTTAACATGATAAAAGATAAAAAAACATGACATTTCTAAATCCAGTCAAAAGTGAAATCCTTCCAGCTAGTGATCACAATTGATAAGATTCTATTGATCCCAATACCATTATTGATTCTGTTTATAGCTCTGATTCTTTGTTGATTCCCTTACTGATTCCTGATACATTTTCTGTATGGAAAACACTGGGCCTACACAGGTTTTTAGCTGTGTTATTATCTCTGGGTCTGAATGCAGTGTAGAAAAAGAGTAAAACTGAAGAAGTTTGAGTTTCTTAACTGCTCCTTGTTTCCAGCAGTGTAAACGCATGAGATTGACGTCACTGTTTTTCTGAAAAGCATGCTGGCATTGATGAAAGGAACTGATAAGCTCAGAGGCGTACGATTCTGCTGATTCTCGATTCACATCCTTATTTCCAGCGAATGGGAAACACTTATTAAGTCAAAGGAATAATCTATTATGTTATAGAGTTTAGACATGCTAGAGTTTTAAAAATGCTTTATTGAATAAGCTTAGTTAGAAGTCTTTAATGAAGGGAGCTGTAACAAATAGTCAGAAAGGTCTGCTTCTGATTCTGATTTTTGCAAATGTAAAGAGAAACGTGATGGACAGATTGATAAATGTGAAATTAAAGGACACATTTGGGAGAGATCCTTCACTATCTCAGAAGAATTAGACACTTCATATGAATGTGCTTTTGGTAGTCCTTCACACATATCACATTGAACAATTGAATGAATAATAATCAGCAGTTAACCAAAGCTTTTCAGCAGGCTGGTTGTTCCTTCGTAGGTGGTTGGTACAGAGTTGAAGTCTCTTCTATGTTCAGTCAGACATTTAGTCATGTTTAAATGCTGCACGACCTCCATTATAGCCAAATGAAAGCAAAAAAGTCATACTCAGCTGGGTTCCATAATACACTACGGGTTTAGAGATGCAATAAATCCACCAAAATTGAAGCTGTCATTGAGCTGTGGGAATCCACAATGTGTGACAAACGTCAAATGTGTTTGTAAAAGTTATACTTTATGTAAAACTTGAAAATGTCAGCTAAATTACTTGGATAATTCACAAGAGGATTCAATAGGGTGGCACCTAGTGTTGTTGAAAAGAGTTGAATTTTTCATCTGTGAGTTCAGCATGCTAGCTTTACCTTGACATGCTCTACAGGTCACATGCAGGTTCCTTGTAAACATAAAGTATACAGTATACTTTGTTTATTGGTGCAATAAATCCACCAAGAACAAAGCTGTCATTCAGCTGTGGAAGAAATGTCAAAAGTGATGATGTTTGAAAAGTGAAAAGATTTGCTTAATGAGCCTAATTTGTTGCTCATCAACTAAACTACAGGGATGGTTTACAAGAAAAAGGTAAAATAGGGTGGCGTACCCAGTGTAGGTGAAAAGAAAAGAGAAAGATTCAGTAGGGTAGTTCTTTTGCACAGACTTGGATCAAAACTTTGAAAATGTCAACTGGCTTTCTTGAATATGGAGACAAAGAAACTGAAGTGAAGAGTCTGATGACAAAATAAACAAATAAAATCCAAGTAATGAGTTCCCCAATGCAGCTGTCACAGAAATATACCTTGACCCAATGAACTTTCACTTTTTGTCAAACACGCCAGAGAACCTGACATGTCATATTGTCAGACCCTCTTAAAGCTGCTTTAAGTCAGTGTCTATACTTACCTTCGGGCTCTAGGCCATAGCTCTAACGTTTATTGGCAGTTTCAAATGTCACAAGCCAGCATGCATGAACTTAATGGGAAAACCAAAAGAAAAATGTAGTTTAAAGTTTAATTATTTTATTCTTGTATGTTCTTGCATACAGGCCACTGGGTCACGTGTGGGCTAAATGCTGGATGATGGTTCTACACTCATAGTGACATTGATTCCTGTTGCTCCCTTGTCATTTTGCCTTCTACAAAGGAGCTAATACTACCAAAAACAGGCTCGCAGGCACAGAAAGTGGGGAGGTGCAAATTCCATCCACAGCACTGACTGAAAAAGAAAGAATGAGGTGGTGCAGTTCCACAAAGAGTATACTGAGTGGTGGTATGATAGGTAGAACATCAGTTCATTAAGGTGCCAGTCTAGTAAGCCAGATGTATTTAAAGGCATCATCATAAACATCATAATACAGTTGTCAGAGTGGCTTTGAGTTATACAGAATGGAATTGCATGTAATTAAAATAATCTGCCAGGTTGTGTTCGGATGGTTTGATTCTTATGTGATAGCCATTTATAGCCCCTAAAGCCTTATCGAATGCTTTATGTGATGCCAGTCTTCCAAATGCTCTGCCAGCTTCCTCAAGGCTGCATGACCTAACCCTTTTCCTTGTGGATTTCCCTGGCAATTCTGCATATCACCATAAACCCAGATGATTTGGGCACATCAAAAGTCTGTTCTATGACATGGTAGCACACCCCATGTGCCAGGCAAAAATAAGGACTTCTAAATGATATCCCCCTTTCTTTCTTTCTTTTCTAATGTAAATTCACTCAAGCACTACAGCTGCACACACAGGTGACACCAATTAAATGCATGAGGGTTTAGTGCTTTGGCCTTAGGGTGCAGGCAGGGATTGGGCCAGTCCCTCTCCCAGCTTCGGCGTGGTCGTCTTTGCTTTGGTTTGCTTTGTTTCCGCATATACCATTCTTCATTTACACATGCACACACCTACATCACTGATTCTACCCGTTTTCTCATGCTATTGCTTTATTTATGTAAATAGTTTATTTTGACTTTTTGTTTAAATTGCCTGTGTCTTCTTCCTTCTTTTTTTGTCTGAACCGTGAGTCAGTTCATGACACTGGTGTGACTGGGCCTTTAAAATCAAGACTAAGAGTCTGGAGTTGGCTCTGTGAGACTACTTGCAGTGCGAGCTAAATGCTAACGTAATGCTAATATGCTCACAGTGACAATGCTGATGTTACTGTTATGTATGTATATATATATTTACCATTCTCACATCTTAGTGTAGTTTATTTTTAGTTCTAATTAGCAAATGATCTAGCAAATATTCCAACTGAGACTGATATGAATTTCAATGAGATCACCAAAATTAGTCCGATTAAAGCTGAGGGGAACATAAATGTCTATATCATATTTCATAACAATTCACCCAATAGTTGTGAAGACTCATTTAAAACTACAAACATCAACTTCAGGAAGGTCTAGGTCAGAGTTCAAAAGTTAGGGGATCACCAAAGTCTGGGATTCACTGGGGACCATGAATGTCATGGCAGTTCAACCAACAGTAACGTGAATTAACCAGTATGACATATCATGTCAATTATCCACCAAAAATAAAACCTAAAACAGACACAGAAGCTGTTGCAACTTGCAGGGACAGTCACCATTACTGCCAAAGAGTTGACGACTGTGGTGAGCGAGCCCATTATGGTAAATGTATTAGATCATCTGCTAAAATGTGCTTAATGGTCGATTGCATTACTACGTCATTGGTTAATACTCACTTATCAACTTCTCTGCGTATGTTAATGGTCTGTGAGTGTGGGTATGTGTGTGCTGTATGCTTTGCATGGATTATTTTCTTTCACAAAACAACCGGACAAATTAAAATGAATAACTAAACTACTATTATTATATAGTGACAGTTAGTGACTTTTCACAGTTTGTAGGCTTTGCATATAGATTTATACGACACCACCTGAGCCAGTTAGTGTTTTGAAATTGCTGGAGTACAGTGGAGAGATATATCATTCTTTTAAGCTTTGTCAAAATCTCATCATCTGATGGATGGACGGATGATGAAAGAACTGACTGGACGGACACAAAAGGCCTCCTCTGCACAGTGGAATCACTGATAATTTATTTTTCAGTGCCATTATGGCATCCTACCCATGTGGTACATCTGTTACTGGTTTAAATTCAAACTATTAAAATTAGCTATTTCAAACTGCTGTGACTATACTTGGCAAGATATGCTTGGCTGAAGTACCATCATGAAACATGGTCTCTATAAAAACTATTTCTTTAGTGCAGCAGTTCAAATAGCCAGTAATTCTCTAAAGGGAACTTTGGCTCTTTCTCAAATTTGGAAGAATATTATGAGTCAGGTTTTTGACCCTTTTGACATTATACTCATGAGACTGCGACTAAAATAAAGTCAGCTGAAGGAGCTACATAAGGGTTTTTTTCATTGTAACCAAGTGCATTCTTAACATTTACAGGCTGTCATGAGTGACCTTAACCCTTAGATGCATAAGTGG
>NW_023339762.1:6880807-6896846 GCF_004916995.1 Morone saxatilis | reverse complement strand
ACTCATGCATCTAAGGGTTAAAGGCAGAATGAGTAAGATTTTCCCAAAAAACTATGTATAGACAACAAACATACAAACATAACCTTCCCTTTGCCTGTATTTTCTTATTTTGCGGTTTTCAGCCAATCAAAGTGCACAGGGTGTAAGAGCAGGACTATAAAAACGTAGATGACCAGGGTCCTGTTTCAGAAAGTGTGTTGAGCCTGAGATGAGGTAAAACTCTGGGTTGCCAGTTCCAGAAAGAGACTTATCTCAAACTCTGGGTCAGTTACCATGGCAACTGACTATATAAGTCTAACTCTGACTACTCCCCCTCCTGATGAGCCTAAGGGAGCTGTCTGACAAACTGTTTAATTTCCTTATTCATACAGTCGATTTAAATATCGAAACACATTCATTTGTAGCAATTAACATCATTAAACGTTCAAATTCTGGTTAGATATTAATTAATTTCCCATTTTATCATAACCACTTTTATGATCAATCTGTCATCAATGCAAAGACAGAGACAGCGATCTCTGGACATGGTGGATTCATCCTGAGCTCAGAATAAACTCTATTCATTGTCCGTTATTACAACACTGTGAGTCTGTGGACATTAAGGCAGCTGTGAGATTGTCAGTCAGTTCTCCTGCATTTACTGTACATTACTGTAGCAATCACTGTTTAAATAAAACTAAGCTGAGACACTAATCAATGAACAACCATTTGTCAGATTTATTGCACTGACAGAACATTTCTTCCATAGTTAGCATGTCATGCTGTAAATTATATGAATATTTCTGAGTGAGGATGGTTGTGCTGCAGCTGAAAGGACTTGGACTAAATGTAGTTTAAAAGTCAGTTTTTGAATATAGGCTGCATATAAACAGCATTTCAGTGACCATGCTATAATATTGACGCACGTTGAAATATAGTCATTAAATGCTGTTGAGCATCTAACAATGTACAGTCAGATTAGCCTATAGACACATTTTCAACCGCAAATCCCCAAAACCATGACTTTACAACCATGGGTCCATAAGTAAACTGTGTCTTATCTGTTTGATCCATATTTTCATCTTCAGTTCAGTTGCATTTTGTTGTTCATCAGCTCAGAGTTCAGGGTCATAGTTTGTTAAGCCTGCTTTCTGAAACAGGGCCCAGGTGCCGAATCCGAAGTATTCTTCCAAGGCGTGTTTTTCTGGTGACCTGGGGGGGAGAGGCCAACTTTGAATGTTGTGTTTACTAAGCGCAACCCACAAATCCTGCTCATTCTGCACTGAAACTTTGTGTGAGTAGAGGCAGTGTTGATTTAGTATAACCTGTTTTTGAGTTATGTTTGAACCTGCAGAGGAAAGAGCACAGTCGTAAGATGTGTGAATCAGGGCACTGATGGTGTGTTGGTCACTTCAAAACTATTTGCCTTACTTTAAAGTGAACTCCTATAAAACACAAAGTCAAATATCTGACTCATAATATTCTTATTGTAAATATGAGAAAAAAAGTCATACCTGTCCTTCAAGGATTACAGATTGTTTGAACTGTGCTGCAGTGGAGAGACACTTTTTTATATTGTTATACAAACAGCTAAACCGTAACCAGGGAATGAGGTCACAGACAGATAAACATGTTTTCACTTCACGCCCTGTAAAAATTAAAATGTGTGTCTTCTGTCATTGCAAAATCCCCATTTTGTTCTTCAAAACGGTCACCCTTTTTTTATCAAACCATATTCAAAAATAGAATAGAAATTCCACACTATGTTCTACACTGCCTTTCAAATGCTGCATATTACAGACAAAATAACCAATTCATACGTCTTACATTTTTGGTTTCGTTAAACACTGTACTTTTGTCAAACATGGACAGAAATCATTTGCCATCTCTAAAAATAGTACCACAATTTACTTTCGTTTTGCAAGAACATTTTGTTTGTATTTCAAAGAAAACAGGAAATGCAAGAGCCGCTCACAGCTGGGAAAGTTTAAGTAAATGTGAGCAGTGGTGAGACAACTCCAAGAATATCTTCAAAAACAACAAAATAAAGTGTTACATTTGAAGATAAACATTTTGTTTTCTCTGCTATTAAGTCTAGATTTTGAAGTTATCATAATACACTCACATGCAAAGAGCCACACTCTTTATCATGTAAAGCCCATCCGAGACATCCTTCTTAGCCTCTGTTCCTTGGCTTAGCATATTTTCTAATTGACTGTTCCTCCAAATGAAAATATGTTGCTGGGGGTTATGTGCTACAATTGAGCTGGACAGTAATATTTGGTTAAATCGGAGATAAAACAATTTTGTAACTTCAACAATAAAAATCTTAGCCACAGACATGCTATCAAGAATTGTTGAATATTTAAGTTTCTCAAAAGCATATTTTTCTTCTTGTTCATACAGTTGGGTGTTTAAGCTTGAGAACAAAGTGACAGTGACAGTGGAGTATTTTGCAGCAGTAGCGGTAGTTTCATCTCTAAGGGCTGACAATAGTCTAGCCACGGTCTTGTTATAGGGATCCTGCAGTGCCACTGACTATTCTTAGACTGGATTAGTCTGATAAGGAAGCTACCAATCGGATCCAGTCGGTACAACAGACTGTGAATATATAACGCTGCCCGCTTCCTTATTGTAGTTATTGTGGTTAATAAAGTTTTTTGGCTATGCAAGGTTGCTGAATATATAAACATAAATATGACTGGGTTACATTATCAGCAAGACCCTTAAATTATAGTAGCAGAATAACCTTTATAGCAGAATAGATATGAGAACCACCTTTATGCTTTTACCAAACAAAAAAACACCTATGGTGCTACTGATTGGTTCTAGACACATTTCTTGGTACTAAGAATAAACCATCTTACCACCACTTTGGTTCATACTCAGATATTTAAACAAGAATTTTATGGACTGCCATTATTATTTTACAGTTATTCATGGTCCCCATAGAATCAACCCTACTGATTTTGGTGGTTAGCGTCACCAAGCATGAGGATAGATATTTATGGTTCAGAGTGAATATACTATTATAGACACTACCATGAAATTTGCTACAGATATTCAAGAATGTACCCTAATGACTTTGGAGATCCTCTGACTTTTCCCTCTGAGTTTTTACCATTAACTTTACTGCTAGTGCCACAATGGGATTGACGTTATTGCGGTTCATTGAACTATCTCGACAACTATTGTAGGGATTGCTGTGAAATTCAGTATACACATTCATGGTTTCCAGAGGATGAATTGTAATAACTTTGATCCCCTGACCTTTTCGTCTAATGTCATCAGGTCCAGAAGAAGAAAGTAGTTAAATAAAAGTAAACTAAACATTAAAATACTACTAGTTCTTATTTTGTTTAATGCTGTGTTGAAGTTTTTAAACAGATTTCACTGTGCTCATATTTTTTTGAGGTTTAAAGTCAGGTTAATCACATGGATTGCATGAACTGCTGTTTTTGACCTGAATGTTGATGTACTGCTTTTCACTGGCAGGGTCACTGCAAAACAAGCCACAATAATGGGCTTTGGGAATGAACAACAAAGCTGACAGCTCTTTATTTTAGCGCATTAAATATGATCCTGAGACATCCGAGCATAAGCGATTTTCTAAGTGACAGCTAATTCAACACACAGCCGCACAGTCGGGAGCTGTCTTCAGCAAGATGAGAGGGCAAATTAGAAATCCTTTTTAGTGCAGCCAGTAGTTTGATTGATTCCCATCCCTGCTTTAATGGAAAGTCAATGTGCAGCTCTACTCAATTCAAGAAGAGAAGCAGTCATAGGATTCACTCAGGGAGAGATGGATGACAGTTCCAGAGGAAATGTGAAAGGCCAAATTGAAGTTTCTATGGGATGCAAATGTGTGGGATAAGAGCTGGGTGAAGTACTGAGTGAGGAGGAGAGATGGATGATGTGAAGCCAGAGAGGGAGTGAAGGAGAACAGTAGAGAGGCCACCGAGGACTTCTACACTGCAATTAATTTACAAACCAAATTGTTAGATCAAAGAAGATTGGGGAGTCCACTTTTATGCTCGCCCTCCTCAACCACACTCCTTTCTGACTTTCTGACCCTGAATACATTTAATTGCCAATTCATTACAGTTCTGACAGTTACATGTGTTAGGCCTACTTTGTAATATTTCATGCACAGCAGCACACAAGCTGGCAGTAAACCATCAGCTGTCTTTTTGTTTTGTTTTTTACACAAATATATTTTTCCACTGTATGGAGTTAAAATGGTAAGAGAGAAACCCTTTAGGTGGTTTAGGGGTAGATTTTGGAGAAACTATTGGCTATCTATATAATTTTATTGGAGCAAAAAAAGTGTAGATAAATGTAAATCAGTACAAGAGGCCATGTTTTTTTACTCAACCAAGGGCATTGGTAAAATCATAGCTGAAAACTTGTTCTGATAATTCAAAGTGAAGACTCCAGTTCTTTCTGTTATTTCCCCTCTATCCTCTCTCCTTTTCCCTCTAATCTTTGTGCAGTCATGAAATATAAAGCCACGGGACATACACTCGTTTTTTTGCTCAAAACATTTAACATTTAAAGCTTGTGCAGACTTTGCGAGTGAATTAGAGATTTCATTTCCAAAGAGTATATTAGTGTTTTGGTGTTTTTGTTTTTGTTAATGAAAATATTTAAAAAGAGTGACTTATTATCCTGCTTTGCTTAATTTGTCAACATGTCGTTTGTTTCAAAAATCAGTATGATAAAGAATAACATTTGAATAATTACTGTAATTATACTTAAAGTACATATTTGCATGTATAATAAAGATAACTATGAAACACTTAAAACTAGCACTCACTGAAATACTTTGACCTCTGGCTATGAGTGCAGACCTCTCTGCTCCAACTTCTATTCACTAAATTCCCACAATTGTTCTTGTTTCAGACTAGGCCAGTGATCATGGGGCTAAATATAGCTTTTCTCACACAAGGGGATCATTTGAAAGAGGAAGTTGCAGCATTTGCCAATCCTACTGATGTGCTGGACACTGGTATACAGAGCAGTGATTTAAATTTAGCAGGATAACACTGATTCTACATGGACGATCTCAATCTCAGTAATCTCTGCACAACAGATGGCCACACATTACGCAGCTGCTGATGGTTCAAATGTTCACGATCAAGATGTATTACATATTTATAATGTTTTAACACAGGGAGGACTATCTGCCTAAGCAAAGAATCAAGATCCATATGCCTGAGATTTATAATCTTACTTATGATTTAATTAATCATATAAGTATATCTCAGTTTTAACCTAAACTAAACTGGTGTACTCCTGATTGATTATTTTTATATATTATTGTTATTATTAGTCATATTTCTACTATTATAGTTGTTATTGTTACTTTTATTGTGGCTGTGCATCTCTCTCTGTCTCTCTGTCTCATTTCAATTTATAATTAGTGGACAGAGCTTGTGGGCCAACGTGGGTTTTAAACCTGCATTCTTTCTAATAATAATCTAATAATAATAATTCTTATAAATGGCTCTAATAAAACTGTTTCCTACTGAGTTTATGGTCTCAATTGCTAGTTCCAAGTCTTCTTCCATACAGCATGATCTTCTTTTTGTAAATTATGCTCCCATTTAAACTGCCAAACAAGGCATTTCCTGTTTCTTGTCTCAAATGTATTTAGAAACACATTTTGGTATACTGTTTATCTGTAATACGAGACTGTGTGTGACCAGGCGAGCTGCCACAGTTTCCTCTACGCAAATAAATTGCGCAACCAATGGGCACAACTCAAATCGTAGTAGGTCAACATGAAAATGTAACAAATTTCCTCTGAATTCCTTCCTGCAATATGCAAGAAAAGTACCATAAAAGTTTACTTAAATAACTTGAGTAAATACTCACAACATTTCACCAGCAACAATAAAGTAGCATGTCCTGTCATTGACAAACATCATACTTCTAATTCATGGAACAATTCAGACGGGATCAAAAAAAGGTCTTTCACAATTGACTACCGTACATATTTTTTCTAAAAGAAATCCTATGATTGATTAATATGCTGTCTTCATTACCATATAATAATAATCACTGAAGTAACCATCAATAATGAATTTGTCTCCTTTGTTTTAGTGGTATTTGGCCCTCAGCCATAAACAATATAGGAGTGCAGTCCATATGGCCAATGTAAGACAAAGACCTCAAATACAGTTCAAAGTCAAAGTGCAAAACCCTGAACATTCTTTACAGACCCACTTTTGTGTTGGCCTTTTCTACATCTTGCATAATGTGAAGTAGAACTAAACTGACAACAGTAGACGATCGTTTAATTTCTCTTATTAGTAAGGTATGTTATTTAGTAAACCATCAACTAAACACTTAATCCAATAATTATAAAGGCTGTTCCTTTCCAGAAACAAATGACTTAACTACATTAAACTTTTCACATGACAGGAATTGGAAGTGCTGCATTCAGTGTAGGATGCAGGCATGGTGATGAATCTTCATCACTGATGAAGTGTTGTATGAAGGAGAGAAATGTTTTTTAAACAGTTTTTGGTGCCAGTCATACTGCTTGGCTTATTTAAAGTAAAAAAAACATCAAAACATTATTTAGCGTTCATTATTTATGGCAGAAAGTAAAAATTTTGAACTCCTGATGTAAATCTCATGAAACAAAACCTTCTCCATGCCAGTGGCAAACAACACACAGAGCTGTGGTTGCTTTGAAAATGCACTGAAAGGTCAAAATAAGCTCGATCCAGACTTTCAGTGTTGTTGCTTGTGAACATGTCACAACAGGACACCATGTCGGCAGTGGAATCAACACTATATTTTCAAGGCATCTACTTCATTTAGGGTGTTGATACTAATGCTGCAAAAAGTCTCAATTCATTGGAGAGGAAAAAGGAATAGTCAAACATAACAATCATATTTTCATTCATGCAGTTTTGAGAAAAGCCAAAACAAGCAGCAGAATGAGGAAAATATCTAAACGATGACATTGATAGTGATCAATTTAGTTTTATGTTAACCAACTAGAGTGAGTTCCAATGCCTTCAGATAAATGGGTTCCAGACCGCAATTGTTCAAACTGCTTTGGTCTTGAATTTGGACTTTGGAACAGGTCTTAAAAACTCCATCTGCCGATTTAAGACCGTGTTTGTGCTTTGGGAGAGTTGGCAGCTGTAAAGTACGTGTAATGTAGAGATGTGGTAACTAAACTCAAAGTCTGTAAATAATGTGATTTATTATTAACTTATAAACAATTAAATTATCATGTATTTCAATTTCATACCCCACACTTGTAAAGCAATTCTAAAGTAGTGAATTAATAATTTAACACAGTAATGTAACTAAAAGCATCTTGTAAAGAAAATGTATGACTGCTGTTACCTTTCATGCTTACCAACTGAACCTTGATAAACACTACATAATCTGCTGCTTTAATAGCATAGATCCTTCTGGTAAGGCTTTCTACAAGAGTTTGGAACCATTTAGTCACTGAGGTCAGCCACTGATGTTGGGTGATAAGGCCTGGCTCACAGTCGGCATTCCAGTTCATCCCAAAGGTGTCAGATTCGATGGAGGTCAGGCCTTAGCCTCAGTTTTTCCCAACCCTATCGCCAGAGGAGACTGCTGTTACAGGATTCTCGCTTTCTGTCATTTCTGGCACAACTTAGATAAGGTATGGGCAAGATAATAGATACAATTAATACAAAGGTGGACATTATTATAACGCTGTATCCAGAGCCACCCAAACAGAGCCCTGCATCGTCACTGAACAATAGCAATAGATGTAACTGTCAAATATAATTGAATGCTGGGCTAGTGCATTCACAGGCAACTAGTAAATGTTTTTATAGACCTGGCTTTGTGCACAAGGGCGTTATCATTTTTTGACTGGAAAGGTCCTTCCCCAAACTGTAAGCACACAGTTGGAAGCAACAGGGAGTTATAGTGCACCAGTCTGCGTTTCCTACTACAAAACTGCTGGTGTTTCCATTTGGGAGTTTGCCAGTGGGAGTGAAACGGAGCCTATGTCACTTTCTCCTGTGTGGGATTGTAATCCTGAGCTGTGATTTCAGCTACACTGAGTAGCTCTGCGTTTCAGACAGCACTTCTTCTATGTTGAGTCTCTGGGACACTTTCTCAAAACAAATACTGAACATAACGTTTTGCCACACATTCTTGCATTTTATAACTCATTACGTTTGTGATATTAAGATAACCATTAAGGTTGCTCAGTCAGCCATAGTAATTCATTTATTAACATTTTTTAATATTTAATGTTATAATAAATCATTGTTAGTATACTGATCAGTATACCATACTAACCTACTAAGTTTGTACACTGGCAGTCTAAATGAGAAACCATTATAGACCATTTGTTTTACTACAGTACTCCAAATACTTCAGTGTATTCCTTATATATAGTGCACTAAAGCCAACCCCAGTGGCTTTAATACATAACTGCATAGAACTGTATAAACTGTATGTGTCAAATAAACATTTGGACATTTGAATGCAGATTATATTGTCCATAGTGCCTGAAATATAGCCTACGCACACCATTGTCTCTGGAGTTATATAAATCAAAGCTATTTGAAAAAATGAAAAATAAAAATAAAACAAACCTTTTTGGGTCAAAACCAGAAAACAGGCAAATGTATCCAGAAGGAGCAGGCAAGAATCCGAATGTCAACAAAATAGGCAAATGGTCAAAAAAAGGCAGGTAACAGGTTTTCATAAAAACATAGTACACAGATCAACAGATGCTAAAGGACACACATAGTACTTAACAACAACAATGGAAGTTGACTGTCTTACATGGTGAGTGGCTGAAGAGAGAATGAGTTGCAGGTGAGAGATTGTGGCTGAAGAGAGGGACTGAGCAGCAAACTGTGACACACAAGTCTGGCGGCTTTATGAATCAACCCATTATTTAAAGCAGAATACTTGATTTTACTCACATCCTTAGGTTTTTATTATATCCAGTTAAATCCTCAGTTAGAAGAATGGTTATTCTGCTTTGTAGAAACAGATTAAATCTGGGATCGTTTGAAACAGTAAAAAAAAAGAAGAGTACAGAGATCATGTAATCTACTGGATAGACATTTATCCTTAATCCCAGATTAGATTTAAAAGAAGCCCAAGATAGTACAGCTGTCTTTCAATCCCAAACTTCTTTTGTTTCTTAATCGCTCCAAACACATAACAATATCAAGACTATTTAATTGATTTTCATTACAGCTAAAATCTGATTAATGATTCATCTTGCTTCATCTTCATGTTACTATTTCTATCAACCAGAACAACCAATAGACCTACTAAAGGATCAATGGAGAATGCTTGTTGGACTAATGAAGTTCTAGGTCCTCTTTAGGCCCCCCATTAGGGGGGGGGGGGGGGGGGGGCCATTCAGAGGGAGTTGGAGTCAGTGGTTAGAAACTAAAAGGTAGACTGGAAGATTTCTCAGGGTTTGGCAGAAATTGGGCAATAGACAGCCAAACAGTGCCAGGGAATAATTTCAACAAGATTATAGAAAAATAATCACAACACAGACAGTAGAGAAAATTAAAAAAATGTGCTGGATTTTGTTTTAGTTCACTGGCCAGCTTGTGTCGGCCCTAGCAATGCTCTGGATTAAACTTGAAAAAAATCAAATAACAAATAACCACTTTTCACAATGACAATTGTCAACTACCAAAAGTTGTGTTTATGGCATGATCAGTCGTGATGTTGATTTTTTAAAGTCAAAATATGTAAGATTATTTAAGTGGACAAAATACTTATACACTTCCTTGCCGAGAGCACTGACAACTCTGTCGTGTCTGAAAGAGCCATCCATGTCATCCAACGGTCAGCAGTCGGATAGGTTAGTTTAGGATAAAGTATGGAAACAGGGGTTGTTGAGTAGAAAACGGTGCGCGCCTCTACAGCACGTCTCTCTTGCAGTATGTTTCTTTTATTTAATCCATCAAAAAAACAAAATGTAAAAAGAATGCATTGTTTCATGGGGGATTATGTGACTTCTTTGGCTGGCGCAGTGACTTCCCAGAGTTTCTGCTGGTTGCCAGGCAACTTCACCATCATGTCAAGACACCAGGAAGACATTTTGTGCAGATTAAATAAACAAGAATCAACATGTTAATCAGTGAAGCATTAGAGGTACTGCTAGGTGACTTTTTAACCTTTAAGAGCCAGGCAAGCTGTTTCCCCCCGTCTTCATTCTCTATGCTAAGCTACACTAATTGGCTGCTGGTTGTTGCTTCACATTTAATGGACAGATATGAAAGTGGTATCATTAGATAAGAATAATAAGAATAAGAAAGTAAATAAGCGTATTTGCCAAGATTTTATTGCTTTAAACTGTTGTTTTAAAGTTCAGATTATGGAAAGGTAATGGGAAAAGGGTTATAAACTGTATTGGGGCCTTGAGAAAAAGAAAAAAGTAAGAAAAATACAGCATTTATACAGCAGGGATTCAGTTTGTAAGGTGAATTGTTTTAAAAGCTGAGCATCAGTGGCAGAATCATACTACGGTCTGCCTTGTCTGTGTAAGTTTGTCAGTCGAGAAAAATGTAAAATGTTTTGGTTATTCATGAACCCAACTCGTTCCATTATCGAAGAATTAGGGCCACCCAGACATCACTTTGAGGTGAATACATGCTGCGCACAATCAAAAGAATTCAAGGTTAATATGTTTCCTTGTTCATACCAAAGAACCTTTGTAAATGTAACACTTTTCTTAATGTAACAAAGAAAAAAAACAAAAGCTTTTATAGCAACAAAAGAGCACAGGCAGGTCAATAAAATATACAAAGGAACATTGAAATTGACAGCAAGCCATTTTAGAGATTTTACCACCCACCAAAATCTGTGTTTCTGTAGGGACATTGTTCCAAAGATTATGAGCTGAGGCCACAAACGTGTTCCAGTTCCTTTCGAGCTGACTTTGGAGCAGGTATTAAAATAACGGCCCACACACTTTGGCCTGTGTTTGTGCTCAAGTTGGTTTGGTAGCTCAGGGACAAAGTTAAAAAATGCTAAATGCTGTACTAGTGCCACAAGTACATCCTGCTTTGCAGCATTGTTTGTCAGGCTCTTGTTAGTCTACTTGTGCTTTATGCCTGTGAGGTTGATGTAAATTCATGTCTGTCTTTGGGTAGATGGGAGGGTGGATGTTGTTGCACAATATTAGTGTAAAACATATTGAGTTTACTTGTAATAAAATGTGCTATAAAAACAAAATACCCTTGCCTTGCTGAATGTAAAATATTTATTACCTCTAAACACTGCTGCATAGTAACAGCAATAAATTGTTAATAAGCTGCAATAAAATTCTCCTAAATATATATACAAGTAAAAAAATAAATACTTCAACATCAAAAAGTGCACCAGCGGATGATGATGTGGCTCTAAAAAACACAGATTAGTTTAGTTCATAATGAGACACACCTGCTGGATACATGCCAACACACAGGCCAAGTCAGTTGCTGCCATTACAGTCAGTATATGTAATACCCTATAAAAATGCAATTGCCTTACCTTGACAAATGTAAAATGTATTTTATACTGGCTGCAATGTGAGAATAATAGCTAATAAGAATGCAATAAATACCTACAAAATAATTTGCAAGTAAGTACATAAAAACATTGATTGGTTCAGTTCCATACCTCCAGTATAATTGGCTGTATACTTTCTTATTGTACTGTTGAAGGGTCTAAGTATAGAGGATGTTGGATGCTGTACAGATTCTAAAGCCCCCTGAGGCAAATAGAGCTAGATAGATTGATAGATAAAACTTTGGGATACTCCATAAACATATAAATAAATATATGATAAAATACGATATACATTAGACGAGTGTGCAAAGAAGTTTAAAATTTTAGAATACAATGAGGTAGAGAAAGGGTATACAAGTTATTGGAGGAGAATCCATCTTGCTAGGCTTCAATATGCGGAACAATCAGTACCCTTTGAGGAAGTACTGGCCGCTATGGCAGTGGGCGCATAGGGGTTAGTGTAGTAAAGAGGTGTTTGGAAAACTTGACTTAAGTATCGACAATGAAAGAAGCCTTGAGTGTAACAATCAAGTAAGTTGAGAACCAACAGCAGTGCACGGATGAAGCAGAAGAGAGGATTAAGACTTTAGAAAATATCCTACAAACGGAAAAACTGATAAAAACTCTGGATTCTTAGACTGACAATCTAGAAAACAGAAAAGTCAGAAGGAAGGCAAATGCTGCCTCAAACTCCCCCTAGTGCAACCACTTGAGCTGGAGTAAGTTCACTGCTCCCTACGACCACATCCCGAGCCTTCAGAGATTAAGAATGTATTCTACAATCAAACTGCTTCTGATTGCACATGAGGCAGATTATTTGCATTTTTAATTTTTTAAGTCACTTTCTTTTACTAAATTTCACGGCAGGACCACGCTGCCTGCTTGTTTGAAAAATGGTGCTCTGTGCACAAATGAATCTGTACATGAATACTGAAGTTCAAAAGAACGTGATTTAATCAATCACTAACTGGATAACATTTTTAAGTCTACCCTTGCATATTGGATGGTGCCTCAGGACAGTCTTCAGGGGAACAGGAGCTCAGATCTCTCTTGACAGATACAGAGATAAAATCTCATACTGCATGTATGTTTCTGAGGCAAACAGGTTGACATAAGTCCCATATTGCGTGATGTATAATACTCCACATTCCACAGTTGTGGTTCCTGCAGGTGAAGATGAGTAATAATCTGGCATTAACCCATGTGCTTTCAAACACTGAGCATGTACTAGTTGTAGTAGCACATGTTCTAGACAACCGCAGATACCCATCAAAGTATACAGTATACACATTTATGCATGTTGCATGAAATCCAAACCGCTGTATGTAGATTGATCTGCTTTTGCCACCGAGTAACATTGGAGCATTGAAAATGTCCCAAAACCTAGACAAAGTTGAACTTTAGAAGTGCTAAAAACATACTTCTCTAATAAATATATATATATATATATTTACATACTTTTTTTTCACTAAACATAATCTCTTTAATATTGTAGGAGCTGAATCTTAACTAATTATTTACATAATTTATTGATTTTTCCATACTTGTACGTACGTGTAAGTGTTCCTCCTCAGGTGGTGAGGGGGCTGGTGACAGCAGACCAGCATTGACCTCAACCTTCAGCATCAGCAGATGAATGGACTGCATACTGCACACGCACTCTCTATGTAAAAAAAATAGGACTACTTGTTAAAGGAAAAACACTACATATAGCATGTCTGTTAGCTGTACTATTGATCAAGCTAGCAATCTTTATCCTCCAACCTGTGGTTGTCCATGTAAAACACAATACATGTTAGAAGCATTTTTAATCCATGTTAGTGACATTATGGTTATGAAAATGTACGTGTCAGTAATCCACAATAAACCACACTTACTTAAACCAGGCGTATGAGTCACGCTAGTTGTTTCCAGGTTTTCATTAGTTCTTGTGGTTCACCACTGCTGAATAAGATTTATTCCTTAATTTAAAAACTGCAGAAAGAAATGTTTATAATGTGCAGCATAAGATAGATTTTTTTTATGCATCAGTTATCAAGCCAATTACTTTTTGTTTTTGAGCTAAACAGTTACTTTTATATGTTTGGCTTCTGTTCATATTTAATTGCAGACAAAAGGAGCTCATAGTGCTTTGACTAATTGATGCCCAAGGCACAGGCGTCTAACTGTTCTCATTCAGATCAAACACAGCAAGTGGGAGTTCAAAGTTTATGGTGCAGTCTCTGTCTGGGCTTTTCAGTATTACATCACATATTCCTTTAAATAGTCTAAACGTCACCTAGACACCACCATGGTGAACATTCGCTGTTTGAAAATGTGCAAAAAAAAAAAAAAAAAAATTAAAGAAAGGAGCATTTCAGTTATCTCTTGATCCCCTGATGCCTCAGACTGTAAGTCATTATTGTCAAAGTCTGCTATCACAATGATTAATTGGCCCCGCAGGATCGCTCTCTGCATTGTTAATTGATCCTTGTTGACAATCACCATAATAATCAATCAAAATTGATCAAACAGTAGATTGCACACATTAATTCTACCTTAGCTGTAAAATTAAATTACCTTTCTTCATATGAATACATTTGAAATCTCAACCCACCTAAATGCAAACAGCTGTGACTGAACAGCTAAATTTACATGGTATGTTTCACTTTGTGTGCCGGTTGCACCTGAAAAGTGAATATAATTTCACTTCATTATCTAATAATCAAGAAATCCAGGAAATGTATTTATCAGTATACAACACAAGGCTGTATAACGGAATTAAAGTTTGTAGTTCCTTCATGCTACACACAGACAAAGATAATGGCTTGGCGCTATAGTTGCTTCTGATCTTAGTCTAAATAGCCACATAAAAGCAGTAATTTCATGAAATATTGTGGCAGATTGTTACAACATAATAAAGTGAACAGTTATTAAATTCAGTCAAGCTATTACATAATGTGGTGCTATTACATAATGTGTTGTTCCTAATATGTAAAATGAAGTCATTGATTAAGTCTTTTAGCAGTTGCTCACAGTTTCATTGTACTTTGATTAAGTCAGAGAAGTTTAGAGATTTTTTAACAGATAATGTCAGGGTGGGCAGTTTGGTGGAGTAAGGGTGGGGCAACTTTAAAGGTGGAGGAGGTCCAGCTATGCAGCAAACCAGCAAGGAGGCTGCCTGCAGGGTGCATTGCAGACAGCAATAGGTCAGAAAAGAGATGTGGGGGGTTTATTCCAAATGAAGCGGGAATGTTAGGAAAAGGCTCTATTGTCTAATGAGTTTGTCTTAGATCTTTTAAAAACAAAGAGGCCTCTCCGCTGAGATCTTAAACATTGATGTAATGAGAAAGAGAACTGGATGTCATGTTCCAAAATGGCGCCCCAGTCTATACAATGAAAGTTTCTGCAGCATATGCTGAAAGAGTTCTTCAGGTTTCTGCATTTGTGGACACATGTATACAGCTCATGTGCATTACACTTTTTCTACACTAGATACTGTAGATACAGCCATAGTCAGTGGTGGAAATGGTGAACACGAACGGCAGAGTAAAATACAAGAGGGAGGTGTGTTCCTGCTCAGGGAAATAGCTTATAGCTGTTTTACACCGTTTTTAAAGCTTGTTCATGAAAAGAATATAATTTATAGTGCTTGAAAGCACCACAAATTCAGCTACAGCCCATACAGCCAATGGGAAGACGTTCACTGCAGGGTCCCTGGAACCAGTCTGCTACCGGACAGTAGCTGCAGGGTTGCCAAACCTCATACTTCTGGCATGTGACACACTTTCACATTCCTTCACACGCTCTAATGCTACCTAAACAATTCTCAAGCCAAAGCACCAAAAGAATCCATCTGCAGCTTACAAGTTACATCCGTCCACATTGCCGTCTCTTGCAGTCAAACTCCACTCCACAGATGTTAAGTTGTTCTTGAGTGTATTCAAGAAAGCGGGTTTAGTGAAATAAACTGAGATGAGGCCTATGACCCTAACCTTACAGGTTTACTTTCACAAATCCTTTACACAAGAGTTTATCTCTGTCTCTCCTCCCTCGAAAACTCTGTTTTCTTTCCTCATTGATTCAATGTGTATCAAAGCACATATCCAAGGACATTAATTACTGGAGGCTTACAGTCAGAATTAAAATCTCTGTTGGATATTAATTTGTTACTTCTAAAGCTACAGTTTATACCATTTCTTCGAACAGCAGCTCTTGCCCTACAGTTAAAATATCACACAACATCATGTTAGTCACCTTCAGCTCAGAATACAACCTCTACATGTCCCTTTTCTGTTAACTGTTGTAGCTAATGTAGCTAGCGACCTTTGGACCACCAGGAATGCTTGTGCCTCAGGCTCCAGGGCCGCTACCAAAAAACACTTTATGCAAGACATTTGAGGGGTTAATCCTGACACCTGAGCCAAACAGTCGGATAAATCTTGAAGCTGATAGATCTTATAGAATACAATACAGCACAAATAATGTATAAAGCACAAATACAGCACAAATAGGCAAGGGAATGTGGTTTCAATTTAAG
>NW_023339762.1:6853662-6880707 GCF_004916995.1 Morone saxatilis | reverse complement strand
TTCTTTTTTCTCTCATTGTATATTTCTCTTCATTTCACTTTTATTTTATCTTATTTTTAGTGTTTTTGTTAGCTTTTACATGTTCAAAAGAAAATTCTCAATCAAAATTAAATTAGACACACTGCATGCTCAGCCGTGCTCTACTTGGAGCAGATAACTATATAAAGAAATCTGTGACTAGCCAAGACAAAAGACTATGTTGCATTCATAGCAGTCTAAATTATGAGCTTTTTGCTTACAGGGATTTCTATTACATACGTTTATCTCATTATTTTAAATTTTGGCTTTGTTTAATATCAACATCTGACATTGTAACATTATATGTATATGACTATATAGGAAAAGCATAATACCTCCCTTTTAACATACCATTGATCTGACCAAAAGACGTAACCCTCTTGGACGTGCTGCAATAATTCTCATTTCCGGGTGCTGGAATTTTTGCTGCTATAGCTCAACCCATTTAATTTAGTTATATCCTCAATTACAGTGACTGACTACCCCAGCTATACATACATCATTCTTACATCATCATTTCTGCTCAAACACTCATAGCTTTCATCTTCATTTAGCAACTTTCTCACTAATCCCACAGTTGTCCACACGCTATTCAGTTCAGCTATGTGATAAGACACAAAACATACCAAGAGACAAAACTAAGAGTGTGTACAGGGATCCTCTGGACCCCACCCAAGTGTGGTTCCCCTAGTTAAACATAGCTATTTCCACCACTGGCCATAGTAAATGGTAATGGTAAATGGATTGTACTTTTATAGCGCTTTTCTTCTTTGACGGAGAGTTGTGTTTTACAATTTGCCTCCCATTCACACACACACTCGCACATGTGGATTGGAGGAGCTTGGGAACATAAAATGATGATAGATGACTGCTCTACCTCCTGAGCCACAGCCGCTCCCACAGCGTAGGTTGCAAACGTAAAACTATGCTTCAGCTTGCCACTACAGCACAGTCATTAAGCGTAAGTTAAACTCGACTTGAACACATCTGTTTCAGACAGCAGGTCAGACTGCTTCTCTTGTTGAACTAGCCGACTCTTTGCACACTTCAATGGCATGAAAAGTGTTCTTTACTTTACTTGGGTAGTACGTTTTTTTGTATCTCCCTTTTCACAGACATAAGTCATAAAATCAAAGACAAGACAAAGACAATATACAGCAATCAAAAATGAGACACAATACATAATAAAATATAAAGACAATAAAAATAAAGTAAATACAGTAAATACAGTAAATGCAAATGTGCTGTATACCTATATGCACCAGATTTGCATTTTACCCAAATTCCTGTCTAGACAGATTTGCCTTTAGTTGCTCTCTGAAAGAATGTACAGAATTCACATACTGAACATTCCATGGTCTGAGTGCTACTGCTTTAAAAGCTTGATCAGCATGGGCCTTAAGGCGGGTTCATGAGACATTGAATTTACCATATTTGACCTAAGGCAGCAAGTTGATGAGTAGAGGTGCAGTAATTCAGCTACATAGACAGCCTGTTTAAAGTGAGCATTTTAAACTGGATCTGCAACTGGAGTCAGTGAAGAACAGGAAAAGTGTGAGGTTAATGTCTGACTGATTTAATGAGTAGTTATGTGGCAGCATTCTGGACTGACTTTCGATGATTAAAGGCACACATTAGTGATGTGTCAGTCATGAACGAGTTGGCTGTGCTATGAGCCGACTCCCTTAAGTGTACAATGAGTCAGACACCAAAACAAATGATTATTAATCATCATCATTATAATAATTTTTTTGTTGCTTCTGTTTCTCTCCTCTGCAGGACAGAGGGCAGGACACTGCTCCTCTCACACACAGACAGAGAGAGCAGAGAGGCTGCAATGTAGTTTACAATGTCAGATGAAATAAAGACATGTACAAGCATCTCCAGTTCAACAGTTGAAACTACAGCTTATAGTTATTTGGCAAAGCAGGATCTAAGTTAGTTTTCTTTATTATGGGCCTGATAGCTGCATGCTTCAAATAGGAAAGGATACCTCTTGTGAAAAAGGAGGAATTAAAAATAATTCATACAGTGGGGCAAGACCTTTTTCAAAATGGAGAGGATGGTATTATATCCAAAGGGCTAGATGATAGTTTCGTTCCAAATCCATAAAATCTTGTAAGCTGATGTGTTGGAAAGAGTCAAAAACAGCAGCAGATGGAGAGGGGCTAGGGTTGGGTGAGGTAAGAAATTTGTTACAATCATCATTCGAAAAAACACAGAAATGTAGAGAGTGGTGGTGACAAATGTAGTGTTAAATAAAAAGTAATTTTGTATAATAAGCACTTCGGGTTTCCTGAGTGCATATAGAGAAGATCTTTGAGATGGCTACTTGCTCATATTGTGAAGACAAAGAATCATTTTTGGTTCATTTTACAGATGTTGCTTTTGTAATGACTGGAATGGGGAAAATTGTCTTTGAACCACTGGGCTTCATGTGACCTTCTCTTCTGACTGTAGCCACTACACCAACACAGCCTAGCACTGTTTCCAGGGAACTTTGTTTCACACACAGAGACTTGTTGTTGACTGCGTTGTTTTTTTTGGCTCTTGTCCATATCCCTTGTGGTTATCTAGAGACACCTTAATTATTTTCATGAGAAGTACACACCAACAATGAGTATGGAATTGCTTGGAATTTCGATTTTTGTTTCCGCATTACAAACAAAGTGAAACTAGGACATTAGAGTGTTCGTGAAGAATAGTGTAGATTAGTCGCTGCAGGAGCAAAGCAAAACAATTATTGGCCACATGACATCTTTTGGGCAAGTAAGAGTTATTCAACAAGAGGTGAATGAGTACATAACTCAGCAACTGTAAAGATGATCATTTGATGTGCATCAGTGTTTGGCAGACATTACTATAAACACATTCTCATCCCAGGTCATCAAACACAGCCTCTGCTTTGTCATGTCCCAGCATATTTGGTTTTACTTTGAACGCAAACCCTGGATGAAAGTCTGAGTTGCTCTTTACACTAAATAACCTGATGCATATGGGTTACATATAAAGGGTAACTTGTGCATCTTTACGAGACGCCAAGGCACGTGATGGATCGTTGGCATTTGATGCCCTGGGAATGAAAATGGACTGGTTATTTACCTGTAACAAACTAACCAAAGATTGATGAATGTTACCTGTCTACTGCTTCCAGGTGAAATCTCAAAGAAAACAAATCATGCACATTCTGTGTGAAGAGTGCAATAATCGAACAGAGAACCATATGCAAGTTTGAAACAAGATTGTGTAAAAATTAATAACCATGTTACAGCAAATGTGAACAATTACACATTAGTTTTATCTCGTGCAACTAATTAAAGAACACAAATAATACAACATTTTTTACCATGAAATCAGTTTGTCGGTGGGTACAGTTATGTACCACAGAGTTTAAATGACTGAATGATCAAATTTGGACACTGATCCCAACATTCATGGGAAAAATAACACCCAAACTGTTATTATATTAGATTGATGTTTGAAGGTTAACCAACAGTGCATGTAGTCATAAGTGAATTGTATCATTGTGGTTTTTGTTCACAGTCTATGATGTCAATACGAGTTTTCCAAAGAATTCTTGCCAAGACATTGCTTATTTAATCTCCTACAGTGTAATCCTCTGCAGATTAAAGTGTTTGGATCCCTCAATGATGGATTATTACTTTATGGTTACTCCTATGTTCCTGTGTTTTGTGTGGTGGCATCTATGTGTGACATATTTGTAATCACCAGCTCATTCTGAGTCACTCTCTGACTCACATGAACGCCTGATTAAAAAAAATAAAAATAAAATGTTTGTAGCCTCAGGTGGTAAAACCAATTGAGTGGATGTGGCTCTCTTTCAAAAGCTGCTCTGTTGTACCAGACGTTTAACTTTCCAGTGTCAGAGCTGCACAGTAGCAAACAATAAGATAATAAATATGTTTAACTGCAGCAATGTGAAAAAGGTCAACTTTGACTTTTATGAATTGAAAATGATTCTGGGGTGCTTTTGTTTTGAAAGTGCAATTTGTTTTGAAGTATGTTTTGCTAATGATAAAAAACCTACTAAAGATTATTAAGTAATGTTGTGTAATGCTATGGTTTAGCAGTGAATTATACAAACTACATTGCAGTTTTCTCTTATGTATGTCTCCTGCAGAGGTTGAACGTGGGTTTACACCCATGTCGTATGCACATCTGCTGTATGAAAGGGATATCATGTCACGGGTAGGAAGGGGGGAGCAGGTCCGGAAGACAACCAGGAGGGGGAAACAGGTCTAGAGGGCGACCAGGAGACAGAGCAGAGGGCAATCTGGCGACCTCAGGCAGACGGACTGGGGTCAAAGCAGGTGGGCAGAGCAGGTACGGGTGAGGCCCTTGCCCCCTGGCGGATGGGCAGGATGACGACCACACTGGCGGAACAGCTCTCGAGGACAGTGATGGGTTCAGGAAAAACAGGTGGTGTGCAAAAGAATGTCTTTTTCCCCCTAATTTTATTAGGGTCTTTTATTTTACTTTACTTTTACGTTAGCTACTAAATGTGCCTAGAGTTTTGTTTTGTTTTTGTTTGCCTGATGCTTTAAAAATTTAAATTGGACAAAGCTTTGTAGAGAAGCACATTAGCAATCACATGTTTCCTTTAAGTGAGAAAACTGAACGTGTCTGTGTCTCCTTCACTTTTCTCACTGCCCTTTGTCTTAAAATTCACTTTGTGCAACAGTTTGTCCTTAAGCAGACAAATGGGCCCATTGGGATGTTTTTGATTGTTTTGGATCCTTGTTATCTGCCCTGATTAGGGTGTTTCTACTTCATATTTTGTGAAATATCTTTGTTTGATGCGGTCTGTCTGCTTTGTCTGTCAGGCATGAAAAGATGCATACTAGTTTCCCATACTAACCCAGTGAATCTGGACCTGCATGTCTATAAATAAATGTTGATACAATTTGAGGAATTCATTGAGAGGGAAAATGTCAGGAGGGTGAGTGTAAAAAGTGCTTTTAATCAATCACTGCTAATGATCAGTGCTCTCATTCCAAGTTGAACTTTCGACAATGAATGTTATCAATTTTTATTAACTACATATTTCACATTGAAAGTTGTTCATAGATCATAGTCAGGAGATTAGTGGCATTGTTGATATAACAGGGAAGATGTATAGAATGTATATTTTGTCATTAACCCAACTTTTTGCAGTAATTATTCATCACATTTAGCCATCTAAACATAAACCGCCGTGTACAGTGTATGACATTAGAACCTGTAGATGTGTACAACCAAATATGCACCATCGTCTCGTCTGCTTTGTCACTTCCCTCAGCATCTCACACAGTCACGCAAGGTACCCTTTGGTGTCTGTATGAGATGCTTTTTTAACACGTGTTTAACATTGTGAAACAGTTGCAGTTTGGTTAGGTTAAGGCAACAAAACTACTTGGTTGGGTTTAGGAAAAGATCATTATTTGGATTAAAATAAATATGTTACGTAAGTCACATCACGTAAGTGACATACGCGTGACATAATGTTATGTAACTTAAAACTAACTACCAAGCATCCATGTTTGAGAGGGTTTTCTGGGGTGGGGGGTCACTGTCACAGTTTAGTTTATATAACGGTGTTTTTGCTTCAGATTGAACATGCATGTTTGCCACTACCAGCAGCTGACCTGAACACAGCATGAATTCCTCCGGCTGGTGCATTAAGCAAAAACTGAAATCAAGATTTGTCTCTATAAAATGTTCACTAAAAGGAAAATACGATTTAATTCCCAGTTTTTCCCCCAAAATCTAATTTATTCCACAGAATATAAAAGCTAAGGTAGATAACATTGGAGAAACTAGTAAGTGATGGCTAGATTTTGAATGTTTCCAACTGAAAAAAATCCCGCCTCCTCCTCCTCCATTCAGTTCTCCATTCAAAGCCACTCCCGCAACACACAGGAGCACAGTGCACCCTTTTCATTGCTATACAATTATCTCATGTCTCATTTATACAAGTTTATACAAGTTCTACATACTACATAGTTCAGGAAAATAACAAATTCCTCCAAAACAAAACAAACCAGGTAATTACCTATCCTTCAGTATTTGACATCGTTGAAAAGCCACACTGATGTTAACCCTGGTTTGCAGTTTGAAATAGAAAAGGCAATTAACATAAAATAAGCTGAGTCTAGCTAGTGTAGTTGCTGTGGTAACTACACAAAAAATTTGCAATAACTCATAAACAAACACTTTTCCACTTTACACATGTGATGTAATTGCCGCAACGTCGAGAAGGTGTGTGTAAAACTAAGTTTCCTTAATGGCAGTCATTAAGTACCTGATCTGGGGATACAAAGGTCGAGGGTTTGAATCCCTAGCTGGCCAATTAATGCATGTTGCATGCAGTTGTTTTCAAGTGGTTCTTCTGCACAGATCAGATTGCCTTGGCAAGTAGTCAGACAAAGAAACAGCATAGAGAATCCGTCGATTTTCAAAATAAAGTTTCATGCTACATCAACATTGTTGCACTGGGCTAGAATTCAGTCAGTCAGAGGACATTTGACACCATGGACGATAGAGGAGAAACACACCTTTGTGTATAATTTTTAAGGAAAAAATACACAAAGCAACAACGTCGGGCAGGCAAGACGCTCTGAAGATGCTCCGCTCTCGGTGGGATTTGAAGATGAATGGATCATTGGGCCAAACCAAGTTGTAGATGCAACGTCATATAGCCATGCTCGGTGGGATTTTGGTGTAATGTGTGTAGTTTAATCTACAGCAATGTATCATATTCTATAAAATCATAATATGAAAACCATGTACTTCAGTCAGCTTTTCATAAGCGCTGCCCTGTTTTCAGTATTCTAACATTTTCCAGGTATTCCAAGAGGGTTTTTAAATAGGTTATTCAGTTTAAGAAGTAGAAAAATGTTCTCACTTCAACACAATAACAAAAGATGAATTTGTTCAGTAACATGGGATCATAGGAGCTGTTGTCTACATTGTGAAACAACCACCATTTCAACTGACTGACTCAGGCATAAATCATGGTCACAGACAAAGTCATATAAAAGTTTTTTTTTGTAAAGATATTTTTGGGGTTTTTTAATGGCGTTATTTAATAGGATAGTTGAAGACAGACAGCAAAGGGGGGTAGAGTGAGACGGGTGGACGACATGCAGCAAAGGGCTACAGGTTGGAATGGAACCCGGGCTGCTGCGGTAAGGTAACTACTGTGCGCCCTAGTGTAAAAGTTTTAGTCACGTTATGTTACAAATCTTTTTTCCTTTAGTCTATCACAAACATTTAAAATCAACACATTTGAAGATACATGGTTTTCACCGGAATGGAAAGGTATGAAAAACTGTAATTAAGTGAAGTATAAGTAACTAAAATTTCTACATAAGTGAATTACTGAGTTACATTCCACCACTGAAACCCCAAGAACATAATGCAGAACATCAAAGGTGTTACTCTGTCAGCTACACTACCACCACCATGTCTGACCCCTTGTATGAGTTTCTGTGGAATGCAGTGATGGATTTTCTCCAGTCGCTGCTTTTGATTATTCTTTCCATAGAGTTTTGTTCCAATGCTGCGGAGGATCATCATGTCCCTTTTGGCCAACAATGGATAAGCATTCATGTATTTTTATCAGGGAGCAGTGATTCCCGCATTGCTACTCTGACATGAATACCAATTTTCTCAAAGCTCCTCTCTAATTGGAGCATCATGAATACTTAAAGGCAAAAGACTCATACAAAAGTAATCCCTCTCAATAATGACCCAGAAGAAATGTGTGACCGTGGTTGTATCTGCAGAGGCCTTGCCGTCTGCTTGTTTTTTCTTTCTCACACACTTTTTCATAAAATAAAGTTATACATTGATTTAAATCTTCCAACATGCTGAAAGGATCAGTGTCAGGATCTAATGTTAATTCATATACTGTGTTCTTAAACCCTGTCTTCTAGAAATACTGTTTATATACGTCTAATTTGCAACAGCGAATACATTTTGAGTTTTGAGGGAAACACAATACCACTCAAATTACATTTTCTATTAACAGAATAAGTAAATGTTGTTAATTAACATACCTGGCAAGCTGCAAAAATGTTGATAAATGTATCAGTAAAATCTTGGACGGTACATAAATGTAGTGAAAAAAAACTGTCTCTGGACATAATCCAGCCAGTAATTATGTTGTCACCACAATCTAATTATGAATACAATTTAGAAATATACACATATAATTTCTAGGAGGCAGGGTAGCTGTTTCATGCATCACTAGTGTCCATAGCATGCTGAGGAATGCTGGGATGAAGCGCTTGTGCGGTGTGTTTCAAAATAAAATAAAAAGTCCTATTACACTTAGGGGGCAGGGTGTTTAAGCTTCACTGTGCACAATAATGTAGGTGCAGAGTTTGATGCTAGAAGAATGTTTAAACATTCATCTGCTGAAAGTGAAGTCTCTGTGCTCATTGAAAAGATTTTAAGGGGTAAGCCCATGAGCATGATTTGTGACATCATAAATAGATCCTGGTCCAGTATGTAACTTATACAAGTAGACCTATACTGAAAATAGACTTTACAGTGAAGTAGTAATAGTAAGAACGTAGTGCTAGCAGAGCACTGCAAAATATTTTTGGAATTCATTCTCTGTCAAAATCAGTTTTTTTCTGTATGAGTTTGCTCAAATATTGGTAGGGACATGTCCTTACTGTCCATATGCAAACCTATGTCCTTGCTTCTATGAAATCTGTTTTTATGGTCGCAACTGTCCCTGTACTAGACATCATCTGTTTTTTGACTTTTATTACTTATTATTAGTGCAACAAACAAACAAAACCACAATGTTAAAACCTTCCTCAAATAAACTATAATGCATATCTTGTAACTACAAACCTTCCCTAAACTTGACCATAGTTGCCCATTTTAAATGTTGTCATTGAACATAGACCAGGATTTTTACAGAAGCATCCAATGTAAACATTTTTGTCTGCAGATAGGTTTGGTTAAACTATAAATGTTTTACGGTTAAGAGAGCAAGATGGATAATGGTCCTGAGCTGAAAAACAAACCAGAAATGTAACTAATGGGGGAAAAAAAACATGCTTCCTTTTAGTGGGAAAATAGTGTAGTGCCCTCTGTTAGGTTATTGAAATGCTCCAAGTCTTACTTCACTTTTCTCACTGCTCGTTTATTTTAAGCTCTGCTACAGTTTGTCCTTAAGCAGACAAATGGGCCCATTGGAATGCTTTTGATTGTTTTGGATCCTTGTTATCTGCCCTGATTAGGGTGTTTCTACTTAATCTTTTGTCAAAGCTCTTTGTTTGTTACGGTCTGTCTGCTTTGTCTAACAGGCATGAAAAGATGCATATGACCTTCCCATGCTAACCCAGTAAGTCTGGACCTGCATGTCTAAAAACAAATGTTGATAAAATTTGAGGAATTCATTGGGCGGGAAAATGTCAGAAGGGTGAGTCTCTAAAACGTGCTTTTAATCAATCTCCGCTTTTAATCAGTGCTCTCATTCCAGGATCAACAAGTTGAACGTTGGACATTAAATGTTGTTATTTTCACATTGAAAGCTTTCGAGGTACCACTAGTATAGCTGGGAAGATGTATAGAATGTATACACAGATCAGCCATAACATTATGACCACCTGGGCACGCTGGTGACCACTTTTGATAGGTACTGACCTCTGCAGACCGGGACCACCCCACAAGAGCTGCAGTTTTGGAGATGCTCTGACCCAGTCGTCTAACCATCATCATTTGGCCCTTCAAGTCGCTCAAATCCTCACGCTGCCCATTTTATCTGCTTCTAACACATCAACTTGAGGACAAAATGTTCACTTGCTGCCTAATATATCCCACCCATTGCCATGATAACCAGATAATCAGTGTTATTCACTTCACCTGTCAGTATGTTATGGCTGATTAGTGTAATTTGTCATTAAGTCAACTTTTCGCAGGAATTACTCATCACATTTAGCCATCTTAACATAAACTGCCAGGTACAGTGTATGACACATCATCTCGTCCCGGGTCGTCAAATACTGACGCTGCTTTGTCACTTCCCTCAGCATCTCACACAGACACGCAAGGTACCCTTTGGTGTCTGTATGAGATGCTTTTTTAACACGTGTTTAACATTTTGAAACAGCTGCAGTTTGGTTGGGTTTAGGCTACAAAAAACAAAATATCACCCAAATACAACATGTAAACATGCTATATTTAAAAAACGAAGTATGTAAAATTATTACACAAACTGTCAGTTTGTCAGTACTCCAAGTGTTAACTTTGAGCTGTTCTTCTTACATGCGTGCAAATAAGAGTGCAGGATCAGAAGCCTCAGGCTGCTACGCATGAAAAAGTTGCTAAAATGGTGGTGAAATGTGTGTATGTATTTACTGCATACATATATGTATGCAGTAAAGAATGTGCATTTTTATACATGCTTTTACCCATACATAGAGATGGGAAACAGTGATGTCCTGATAAAGCTGCCCTCATGAAAGAAATGCCATCACTGCTACATTTCAGTATGTGCAGACCCCTAATTGTGTATAGCCTATAATTATTATTATTACCACTAAATAAATAGAAAACTAAATAAATAAATGTCTTAATACACTTTTTAATGCATCTTTAAACTACTAATTACTTAAATACATTGAAAATGTGCCTATTATGTAGATAGTTCAGCTTTGCTATGACAGAAGTCAGCCTTGCCAGTTTCTGTGGCATCTGTAGCTGCATCAGTGTCCCCCTCTCCCTTTGGCACAACTCCAGACAAAACTGATTCCTGATTATGGCATTTTTTTGTTAATAACACCTTTTTCTTTGGTGTGAGAAATGTAGAAATCATATTTATCTTTGCTTTACACAGACTTTAATATCAACAAAACATAAAAAACAAATGCCCAAAGCAGGCTGAATTCAACTAAGCACACTGCGCCCTGAGAAAATATTATGCCAAACTCCTTCTAAGAAACACAACATTTCCTAAACACAATTCCTAACGTGTCCATAAAACACATGACTTTAGAAACACAAGATAAAGGGCGTGATATGTCGACAGTCTTCTTGTCAATTCGGTATTAATATAATCCATGAAGAATGAATCCATGTTTTTTTTCAGGACAAACTGTGCTTTTAAGATTTTTTTTTGCTCAGTCTCCATTGGTTAGCTGTGTGATGTTAGTGGGAGAAGAGTTAGTTAGTGGGTGTGGCAAAGATTTCTCAATAAAATAAGTGCTTTTTGGTGGATCCATATACGCCGAAATAAACACTGACTCATAACACTGTTAATTCAATAATTGTTCATTCATAATTGTGGGAAGACACTGGGAGGAGTAAACACATGATTCACCGATTCAACAATTCATCTACTCTGAGTTTTATAAATGAGGCCCCAGGTCATTTAAGTGTCCCAAAATGACAAATGCGCTTAAATGACAAAGCCATCTAGCAGGTGTACTAATTATGACCGGAGTAAAGAAGGAAGTCCAGCGATGTTATTATAGAGCTACAGCTACATCAGCATAGAAAGGCAGTCTGGGTTGATGAATGGGTCAACAAAACACTGGACTTAAACAGCAGTTTATCCCCCTTTTTTTTAACTGCGAGTTCACAGCCTTAACCACGTGGTTATACTGTAACCATGATGAAGGCTCCCAAATCTTTCATCAAGTAATTTAAACCCAAACCACAATGTTTCTCAAACTATAACTAAGTACTTATTTGAACCAAAACCATGATCTTTTCCTAAACCTAACCAAGTTATTTTTGTGACTAAACCCAACCAAACTTAACTATAGCGCTGTCAGATCATAAAACTTATGTATTTCAAACAGTTATTTGTAATGGTTTTGGAGCCAACATGGCCAAAGGAACATTTTTCCAGCTGAGACCAACCATCCCTCATCTCTCACCGCCTTTGTTTTCTGTCCTTCCCTGTTTGTTAGAGTTTGTCACAGAGAGTTTAGTATAAATGATGGTGTTTTTGACACGCATGCATGTTTGGCATGTGCAGCTGACCTTTACACGTACAACATAAGTAAGAATATATTGATCCTGGCACTGGAATTAACAACGAGTGAAGTCAGAACACAACAGAAAGTCCTCTGGCTGGTACATGAAGCAAAATTTGAAATCAAGATTTATTTGTGAGTTTAAAAAGCTCAGCAAAATGAAAATATATCTGAATTCCCCCCCCCCCATCTCATTTATTCTGTGGCATGTTAAGTTTGTTTAAGTTGGTATTACTGCAAAACATCAATATGCTGCAACTGCCAATGCCAAAACATACAATGGCCAAACAGAATAGAATAGATGGAGACTTGCTTGTGTTTCTGCCTTATACCCAAGGGAGGGCATTTCAGCCTCAGTTCAGTGGCTCGGCACTGACCCAGTGATACAGAGACAGAATTCATGATTCGTCACATACTGGTAAACTGTTCAGGCTGTGATGTAGCAGAACATCATTCAATTTGACGATGACTACCACCACCTTGTCTGACCCCTTGTATGAATTTCTGTGGAATGCAGTGATGAATTTTCTCCAGTCGCCGCTTTTGATTAATCTTTCCATAGAGCTTTGTTCCAATTCTCCAGAGGATCATCATGTGCTTTTTGGCCAACATTGGACAAGCATTCATATATTTTTTTATTAGGGAGCAGAGATTCCCGCCTTGCTACTCTAACATGAATGCCAATTTCCCCAGCTCCTCTCTGATTGGAGAATCATGAATGCTTAACTGTAGCCATGGTAAGAAGCCTGCAAATTACAGTCTTTTTGATTTTCTGCTTCTTCTATCACATATATTTTTATATGTTTATGGTCACAACTGCCCCTGTACTAGACATCATCTGTTCTTTTTTAATTATTTTTATCAGTGCAAAACAACAAAACTGTGAATATGACTTGACAAAGTTTACATTTTTACTATTTTTACTTTCTATTGGTGGATTTGTAATAATCACAAAAAGACAAAAATCTTTTAACACAAATTACATTTTGCTTTAACCATAATTGATTTGCCATAACTACATGCTTTTCCTAACCTTGACCATACCACACTGGATATTAAAAAATGTTGTCACTGAATATAGTCCAGGATTTTTACAGAATAATCCAAAATCAATATTCTTGTCTGCAGATATGTTTTGGTAAGCCACAAAATGTTAAGGTTAAGAGAGCAAGAGGAATAATGATCCCAAGCTGGAATCAAACCAGAAATTTTGTGACACTGTGGTCTGCGCCTTACGACTCGTTCACATAGGCCACCACTGTGTGACTGCTGTGGAGCTGCTGCTGCCAGCCCTCTGTTTCCATTTTCATCTCATTTAATTTATAGTGCCATATATGTAGTTTAAACATAAATGTGAAGAGTGGTAACCAAAAAGCAAATGTGGTTTGTTCACCTGAGAGAGAGAGAGAGAGCAATGGAAAGATATTGCCCTTCAATGGATTCACTTCCAGGATGTTTTTCACAACTGACGTCCTGTTAAATAAAGTGTTACTACAGTGCTTTTACTTTGAAAAGGAAGTTTAAACTGTACTGAAATGTGTGGATATGTCCTCTACACATGACGCAGACGCAGGCGGTGTGAACAATGTGTTAGATAACTGGTATGTAGCGTTGGCAGGGTTAGTCCACAGGGAATGAATGCAAGTCAACGCAATGTCCTCATGAGTGAGTGAAAGTGAGAAAAAAAGATTTGTTGACAACACATCTTTCATCTCAGTTGGTCTGACATTACTATTCCCCAGGCTGACAGGTATATTGTTCCACCTACAACCTTTTATCAATGGGATTAGTTTAGTTAAACCAATATCACTACAGCTGACTGAAGTGAAAGCAAACAAAGTAAATGTGTGGTGTAAATATTACATGTTTCAATGTCTTGTGCCAAAAAACAACTTGTCTGAACTTATATTGTTACAGCATTTGTGAGAAATTATGTTTTCTCTGTCATTTAGGCATGCTGGATGGGTCCAAACAATACAATATCCTTGAGCCTCGGCCAGTGTTGCTATGGAGAAGTGGCAAGTCAGAGGTGTGAATCTGGGTGGTCACAAATTTAAAATGCTTTGTTGATGAATTGGTGAACAATAATTGTCAAATTCTACCAAAAGTGAAAAGTTGCTTGATTCGCAGCAGATTGTCAGTTTTATCCACACCGTAATCTCTAGCTTCCACCCGCTGTTAGCCGCACATGTAACAAAATTTTGCTTGGTGATGGATGTTTCTTCCTGAAATGCACCTTGGGAGTCGTAATTAACTTCAACCTGAAAGTTTTAATGTACACAGGCTTGTACTTTTGACTTTTTTTTATCAAAGAACCAGATATTTTCTAATGCTGTTGTTAATCTTGTGTACTGATGATTCAGCTGGGGAAGTTTCATGCCCATCCGTATGCACCACAGAATATTTTAAGCTAAGCATAAAAGTCAAGACAACAACATTATTTTAAGGTGGACTTCACAAAGCTAGTCTTGTGCCTTCATAGATCCTACAGAGCCTGGACATACTGTATATAACATTCTAGACGTTAGCATCTCCAAGTCAATCTGCCAGATGATACGCTTATCTATGGTATTCATTACATATTTTTTGTGCCACAGCTGAGAAAGAACAGGTGTCTTTCATGTCATAATACTAAAAGAATGAGATAGCTTTTGTTTGCATTTTTTGTCAGCTAGCTTTCAGTATTATCATGTTTCCCCTTTGAAATCAGTCAAAAGGGAGACTCAATAGGGAAGCGGCGCGTTATTCAAGTCTAGATAATATGGCAACACCCATCCAACTCCTTTTGTCGATGCATTTGCAAATAAAGTGCCCCGGGAGACATTTGGTTTTGGCAGAGCGATTTAATTACTCTTAAAAGTTTGGAAAGTCTACAGGCCTTCTTTCATTTGAGGTCATTTAATAGTGTTCAAGACATTTTTAAATATATATATTTTTGGCATTTTGCTTTATTTTGACAGTACAGTAGAGACAGACAGGAAAGGCAGGGGGGAGAGACGGTAATGACTCGTGCTCTACCAGGTGAGCTACCATGGCGACCCCATTTAAGACTTTTTGAGGATATAGAATAGGCCATGACTTATGGTAACTTATGACTAAACATGCCTAAAGATGCTTGTATGCATAAAAGCGTGAGCATACATACATATACCGTATGTCTCTATAATTCCATACACAGGGGATAAACTCAAGAATAAAGTCCATACAAAGCATATTGCACAACATTATGGAAGCTCCTGTGTGGTTCATTTATCTGACTCTGATCAAAATAACAGCTCACCAGATGGTCTGATCAAACCTACGGCAGCCCTCGTGTGGGGGCGAGGCGCTGACCAATGTTCCCTTCGGGGCGGAAACACGGCTGCATAGAAACGGGATCCTCTCCAGAAATAAAAGGTTGAAGTTAAGTGATTCATCCACAAGTAGAGCTGAACAGGCCTGAAAGCAGCATTCAGGAGCCACTGAGTCACACTGTGGAGGGGTAACCTTAGATCAGATGACGGGGGTGGAATCGACGCGCACTCTCGCTCTGCACTGAGGTGACACCGAACAGGAGCTCTCAAGGCCCCCTTGTCTGACCGATTCATCCTCACACCCCTCCCCTTCCCCCCCTCAGTCGCCTCCTCCCACAGAGGTGATCCTTCTCCCTCTATTGCTGTTTGTCTGTCTCTACGGTATTTTGTTCAGTCTCCCACTCCCTCCATTTCATTCACTGAGGTTACATCTCTAATCCTAATGCAGTTTTGGGTTCATTTTTGAATTTGGTGATACCTATGGTGCTTATACAGTATTTATTTTTTACTTTGAAATTGAATTATTTTGAAGGGACCATGGATGAGTGCTATGGTACATGATGCAAATTAATATCCTAATATTATTATTATTATTAAGATGGTTTTTCCAGTACCAATGTGTATGTGTATCACAAAATGACAAATGTAGTCAAAATCACACGTAAAATGATCAAATTAATTCAAATTGTGTACCACTGTTTTGCAATACATAACTTTTATTTCTTTAAAAAGTTGGACAACTAATTTTGTCAGTTTTAAAAATTATTACCAAAATTAACAGTCTGGTTGCTAGATTTAAACAGCAGAAATATGTAAAAGACAACATGATAATATCATATCCTTACAATTAGATTTAGATCCAAGTTAATAATATTTAAAAAAAGCCCTTGCCTTTGAGCATGGAAGTTCATTCTTGACCTTGGGATCAGTATGTGTGACAAAATAATCTCAACCCAAAATCGACTTGCTTTCCAGAGCTATCAGCCACATCACAAGATCTGTATCAGCGGATGAGAAAATGAATCACGTGTCATCCGGTAGCCCAAGTGTGGAACATCAGTGCTGTGACGACAAATGGTCCTATATGTGGACTGTAATCCCTGTCTTGGTTCAAAGATGGTTTTGGAAGATGTGAAATGAACCATATACGCTTACCTGTTACATGAGATTTGATATTGTACATACTTGAAATTTTCCTAGTTGACTTGTAGTTGTTAATTCAAGCCATTAGTCGACTAGTGGTTAAACATCCATTATATTAATGAAACTATTTAAATATATATATTTAAACAGCCACCTGTTAAATGGTAAAAGCTGTAATAATTCCAAATTTGTTGGAACAGCCAGCAAGGAGACTAAACATTTTGTTAATTAATTAGTGTCATCACAAGTGTTTTTATTTAAACCATGGGATAATTAAACTTCCAACAACAACACAAATACTCACGGCCTTAACAACATGATGAATGATGTGTAACGTTACTTACAAATCAACTCGCCATTCTCCCTACTTCATGCCGTGTCTTTGTTGTCCCCAGAGTCAGAGTCCTGGTCGGAGCCGCTGTAAATACCTGTGTTCGGTACCGGCCATGGCCCCTGGGAGGCTTCTGAGCCTCGCTCCGTTACCCACTTTCCCCACTCTGGGTCTGGGTACAGTCAGCTAGTAGGACTGCTGACTAGCAAGTGGTAGCAGTTAGTACAGTTAGCAAGAGACTTCTGTGTTACAGGAAAAAAGGTTAAATATCCAACGAATGAAAAGTGCACTAAGACTTTTCTCATCAACTAATGGTTTAGTCGACTATTAGGGAACAGCCCTATTACATACATAGCTTAATAACATTTATAAAGCTAAAGCATCCAAAGTGCATTTCATAATCTAATAATATCTGAACATATGTAAATAAAAGCATCTACTATAAATACTCTAATAGCACAAATTTATACCACAAGAAAAAACATCAGAACCTGAATGTCAATCAGCCTTATCTGCAACTGAAACCAATGCACAAAGAGGGACTTACCAAGTATAAATACACTGAAATTATCTCCCATGTACTTCATTTTATGCAAATCTGCTGGTGCCACATGGCAATGAGAAGACAAATCAAATGTGAATTGTAATCATTAAAACGTGACACCATGTAACTTAAAAAAATAACACAGTCTTGCTTAAAAATTAAATGTTGAAATCATAACTACTTAAACACACTCTTACTCTTTCTCTCTCTTCAGTTGACTCAGGGAGTGTGCAAATACAACCTGACTTGTCAGTTATGACTAGTGGCTAAAGTGAGCATGCTGTTGGTAGATATGGTTGTGTTGCAGACCGTATGACAGTCCTTTTGTTGTGCTATGCTAAGTCTTAAAATGCCAGAGATAAAAAATCACAAAAGTAAAACAAAGAGTAAACACATCTTACCTCAGCAGGAGACATTCCCACTTAGTGACCCATTCCACTCATTCTGTCAGGTCATCTAATGATGATGTGTGATGATGTTTTTTTGTTGGGAAATTAAGAAAAATTCAATGTACCATAATTAATAATTTAATTATCACAGTGTGTCCACAGTGCCTGCTGTTCAACAAAGGTTACACATTCTCAATATATGGTCAAATTCAAATAAGATATAAAATATAATAAATATAATAAAGGTTACGATGTCTGTTTTATAATCAGTTGACAATGGCTTGTTGTGGCAGGGTAACATTTTCACAGAATTGGTTGCAGACTTAGATCAGCACACATTATCATCATATTTTTGTATAAAAACTGTATAAAACTGCAACTTGTGACCACTGCTTTTTCAAAAGTCTTTATTGGAAAACGAATTACAAATATTTACAGTACATGTCCGTATGAAATAACATCAATGGTGAATTGACTGGCGTGTTCAAGAAATATTCTGCTGTCTGGTTTATTTATGGCAACGATGAGATTCAATCCAGGATAACAAAGGTCCGTGTAAGCGGTTCAAAAGTTGAAGGCACAGCGGTGTTGCTGCTCTGCGTGAAGGAAAAATCAAACTGAAAAAAACGTGAGGAATTCGGACCACACCAGCAGTAACTCAATTTACTTGTTTTTATTCCTAGTCTGTACAGGGTTGTAAATCGTGAAACTAATTACACTTTTTAGTCTGCAACCTGTATGTAGTCTGTTAGCAGAAAATAGTCTGTGGTAGACGGGTTACACAAGGGCTTTCTTTATATAAACAGACACGAATAAAACGTTAACCCTGTATGGCCAACGGATGGGTAAACTTATCTCTTCTCTGTAGCCCTCTTGCTACTCCCCATTCCTCTCTCCTCCCCCCTCGTAAACCTACTATCTCTACCTGTCTCCTCCTCCTCCCTAGCTCCAATGCTTCTGAGGGGGGCCTTCTCGATTTCCCTCCTGCCCAGAAAAATCAATATTGGGAGGCGGCCTGAAAGACCTTTCACAGGAGTATTACAGCACAGCCTGGCGCTCCGATAAGCCTCCTGTTACGTCCTCTCGGGACGGGGCTGGCCAGGCTCGCGCTCCCCACCTGGGGGGGAAAGCATTCTCCTCTGGCCGCAGGGAAGAGCGCCATAAAGGGCAAGACGTGGATCACAAGTCTATTGGTGTGGGCTATTAGTAACCTTAGAGCCCCTGACCTGTGACTAGGGTCCTGTGCTGATTCCCACACACACACTTACAGACAGAGTAGGAGGGGACAAGCACAGAAAAGACAGTTTAGGATGATAAAGAGCTTTGTCATGCATTCAAGAAAGTGGATAATGTGATTTTTTGTTGTTGTTGTTGTTGTTGTTGTTAATGTATGCGCCCACAGTGGAGAGCAGGGAGCATTGCATTCACAACCTTGCCTTCATGACGGCTTAACATTTCTTTTGCAGGTGATGACTCTGTTGTTGCCTGCCCTCCGACACGCACACACACTGGCTCGTGCACATGCTGTACACGTCTGAAAAAACTCACACTCACATACCATTCTCACAAACATTCATGAGGACACAGATGAAAAAATTTGCACAAAAAGAGGTGTTTGAAGTATGACATGACATGCTGGCACATCTTGGTGCAGTGATTGAGAGGATGAGAGTCAGACAATTACGTGACAGCAGTTATACAAGTCAAGACAAATTGATCACTCATCCTCTCTTCTGGCATTCAATGTATTACTTTGCTTTTTAAACATGTTTTACTTTCAATATAATCTAATCATAGTGCAAAAATCCAGTAAGAAAGACTGGAGATAGATTGTAGGCGATTGGCATGTCAGATACTGTGACCAAAGTACGCACCTAAAATGTGGAACTAAGATTTTTTTCTGTGATAACTTGGCCAAGTTCCAATTCTGTTGTTAAAGCTTACAATACTATTAGGTAATCTAAAATATGTTCCAAAACGTGGGCATGCTGAAGCTGTAAACTTGGACTGAAAAATCAGTTTAGTGACATGTCTGAGCCTGCCAGGTAAATGTTTGGTAAAGCAAGTTCGTTTGCACATATTTCTCCAGAACTTTTGGGCTGTTGAGGGGATTTTTCAAATGATAAATATAAATAGATACTGACCCAAATTCTTTTTTTCATTAAACATTTCTGAATTATACATGAATATTCCAGGAACATAAAAATATTTGAGCCATTGTCTGAGCAGTGTGACGTTGTCTTATTGTGTTTACTATTCATTGGCTTGTAATGTTGGCAGTGAAGGCTTTCAAGCTGTTACTAACACTCATTGTTGCACGCATTGTTATTTCTGGATAAGGCCCATAGTTAAAACCCTTTCCAAAGTGACTCCACTTGAACTGCTGTTTGTCAGATAGTTTTCTCTGAATTACATTTTAGAGCTGTTATCTAAACCAGAACTGGTGGAGAAACAGTGAGGCACATTTGTCTTCGCCTGAGACAAAGCACAACTGAAAACAAATTTTTCAAAAATAAAAAACAACCTCCTTTTTAAACACATATCCAAGTCGCATTCATGGGTACATTAGGGACTGATCCATCAAGTGCACTCGCACAGAGAGCCAGCACACTGTGGTCCAAGTTCAGCTGGCTTACAGTCACAAAAACAAAAAAAGGTCTGGTTGCTAAATGCTCTTCCTTCATCGGTTTGTGCAGCTGGGAGACGTCTGAGGGAAGGATGGGAAAGCGGAAGCTCCTGACTTTGAGGTGGGACAGGGTCATTATGAAAGTGGGAGTAGGGAGAGAGTCCTCAAGGCCATGTTAATGAAAGTGGGAGAACTACAGCACTTCCAAGGAGGGTGTCTGGGGACTTAATGAGTGATGCCCTCAGTCAGCAATGAGCTATGGATATGATATATAATCCCCTCTGCTGTGCTAGCAGCCCGTAAACTTTGTCTCCACAAACTAAGTGCTTTTAAGGTTTTCATTATTATCAGGTAAAAGATCTTGCAAAGATCATGCATGTTTTTTTTAACACTCCCTGGAGCTTATACAACTGCTCTCACATACCTGCTGCCATTCATAACCTGCATGTTTTGTGCACTTCGGGTGATATAATTTACTGTCTAGTGCATGTTATCATGCAAGGCCATAGTTGCTATTTTTTAGCCATGCTTCCTTGTTCTGTTTCGTTGCAGTCGTGACCACAAACATAATTTGTAATCTGCTTCCTCTTACAGCACTAGCTGAAAACCCAAGGCCTGTGTCCAAAGGTTTGAAGTCTTGAAGCTGCGATAGCTGCCAGGAGATAATTACTTAAAGGTCAATCAAATAACTCATGGTCATGGGAGTGCCCTTGCAACCAATCATTTGTTCTGTGATTTTTTTAAAACTGGCACAACATGATGGAGGAAACAGCTGATATCTATGTATATGGATGTCGTTCATATACATGTTACTGGCTGAGGTCAGTGAATTTGCTTATGTCACGTCTCACACATCACTTAAGTCATGCTTTAGTATGCCTATTCACAGTGACACAATTGCACATTCATCGTAACATGTCTATGAACAATGGACTTTTCATCAAACTTCCTGTTGTTCTCTGATAGCAAAGATGAAATCACAACATTGGTCAGTGTGATGTATGTCCTTGGCATCCACAAAACAGTTGATAAACCAATTTTATGGAAATCCCAAACCACGAGCCAAGTAAAACAAACACATGGGTGCTTATGTCTCAGTGTTTAGCCGATGAAAGTGACAGAGTCCTGTACAATGTCAACTCAAAGTATTAATGCTGCTAAATTTAGAAATTCTGACAGTTAAAAAAAGACACTGTGGTAGACACTTTCTTCAACAAAAACTCTTTTGACAGAAACACAGCAGCATCTAACAGTTTACAGGGTGCAGTCCATCAGTTTTTTTCCTTTCATGCACCTGCCTTACAGGTGTCATTACGTACTAGCAAATACCCAGAGGAGTGCATTGGTCAAAGCTAAAACATATACAATCTTCCCTGTATCGTTAAAATTCAGGTTGGGAAAAGAACAACTGAACAAGATTTGTGTTGTTCAAATTTAAGGCTTAATTTCATCAAATACATACGCTCAATAATTGAGCCTTGTGGTACACCACACTTGGTCAATGAAGTAGAAAAGAAATGGACACAGTTACTATTATGTCTGTCAAATAACCAAGGAACAAGTCAACAGTTCTTGAAATACCAACCTCTTAAAATGTTTCCACAGTGCTGCACTTAAGTAAAGAAGCACTTTTGAGCATTAACATTCTTCCACTTTATAACCACTACATGGGTGGTTTCAGTGCTGTGCTGAAAAAAAACAGTTGACATGTGTTTTTTATCCTAACACTACCAGGGGTTTCCAAATTGTTCTCCCAAATTGGGGTGCATCTTGAGGTGATAATTGAGATAAATGGGTTAATAATTGAGTATTAAGTTATAAGTAACCGTTGACAATCAAAAGGAAAGTGAGACTAATTAGGCTGGAACACTTCTGACAGGAGTTTGGTTGGTACAATGTAAAGAATGTACGTGACGATAATTGTTAAATAATTACTATGCCAATTATCTCTTCATGAGAATTCTGTGTAATGTCCTCAGGCTTTACCACAAATAACAAGCTCAAGCAGTATTTAATCAGAAATAGATTTAGTGCATATTTTAGGATTTATTTAAGTTTTTTAAAGCATAAGCTATGTTTTTGTTTTTTTCAGTGTGTAACATTTGGGCCTGAGATGTACTTGCTTTTAACTACATGTTCTCATGCGCATGATGTCTGCCTTGTGCATCCTGCATCTCTTTTGACCATTGTTGTGCACGTCTTCAGATATTAATGCGATGTGTCTGCGACATAAACACAAGTATTTCTGTCTTTAGGAGGATCTATTAGCAGAAATGTAAATGAAAAGTATGTAGTATCACTTGAAAATAAAAATCGTGTTTTCGCTACCATAGAATGAGCTGTTTTTATCTACAGTGGGAGTGGGTCCCCTTTAACAGAGTCTACCATGTTGAACCGTCAAATATTCTGTAGTAGCCCTGAATGGCCAAACCAAACACCCACTTTAGACAGGGCCTTTTTCGTTCTTCGTGAATTTTGTGGCCACCATAGTTTCTCCTATACACGCTTAGAACGGGAAGGTGAGGCAAGGGCTTTGCAATCAATGACTACACAGCTAGATTCCACTAAATCCAACACACTAAAGACAGATTGATCGTGTTGAAAGTATAACAGACCTAGCAATCAAAGAGCAAAACATCTTGACACTTTGACCATTTTGGATGCGTAATTCATTCTCTCTTGGCGGAAAATAAAAAATAATAATTTATCAAAACTAAAGAAAGTTTCTGTTTATGTCGTATGTGCTAAATGTTGCATAAAAGCAATAACATAGACACTCAAGGTCATGCTAAACCGTGAGATATTGGCACCATTGTTAAGTGGCAATAGACAGAAGGCTGAAGGCCAAGTACTCCCTCTGGTGTTATTGCTTTATTAAAACGTGGTCATGAGGGACCTAAAAAGACTTGCATTTTATGGTTATACTCTTCTGGGAGAGCTAAAACCTTCAAGGCATGAGATGTGATTTACCAGTTTTTAAGAGAGCATCAACCTGACACAAAACACATTATTCTAGGCAGCTTTTTCCCAAATTATCCTTGGAGCTCAGCATGATATAGTGAATGAAATTTGACAACTTCAGAGAATTTATCCACCTAAAAAAGCAGTCAAGCGGACAAGACCTTAAAAAGCACATTGTCCAAGAGCACAAGCTTTTCTTGGACAAACTCTCATTACGTGATTTTGGAAAAATCAAATACAAATGAATACAGTCTAGTACTGACATATGGCAAACATGGTACACTGGTACACCACTGGTAAAACTGGTTTTGCATTCAAATGGCTACAAAAATGTAGTTTGAAACACATTGCAGTCGCCCTACGTGTCTGCAGCTATTCCCTGCCAGTGTGCCTCAGGTTCAATTCCCTGCTGACAGACCTACTTTGAAAAAAGTATGCACAGAAGCTTGATGAAAATTCCCGAACAATAACCAAAAGAAAACCCCATTGAATAACAGTTGGATACGTGTCCTTTATTCATATCTCATATATGTTTCTTTACATTTATACAAAAATACAGAATACAGTAGAGTTTTCACCCAGAATACCAACTGGGCAATAATTACATTTGCTTTTTGGCACCCAGACTTATTTCCTGCCTAGAGCCATTTCATTCACCCAGTGAAGTGGGATAGATTGGATCACTCGAGCCCAAAAGCACTGTTCAGGATGCAGCTCTGCTCACTCCCAGACCACACTACAAACCCATATAGGAACAGTATTTAAGGGTGGTCATTCTCTTGACTAATGCATGAAATTGCTTGGTTTCTGGCCTCCATGCATCAGACATATAGACTATTTGAGGCTCTCGCAAAGACAGGAAAATGGGACACCATGTTATTCTTTTTTGTTCACAGCTTAGACCTGTTGCAGCTCATGATATTCATAGACTATGTATAAAAAGCATTTTTTGACATAGTATACCTTGTTTGTTAGTTTGTTCGTGGCTAGTCTAGCCTGTGTCTCTGTTGGAATACTGGGCACTGCATATAATAGTCTTCATGTAGAGATGCAAAACCTAAAGATGATTGAAGAGAAAGTCTCAGGTCTAAACTGCCATTAATATTATGCTCCAATATTGTTCGAAAATGCATTTTTGAATAGAAATAACTGGCTTAAAGCTTTAAAATAACTTTATCACACCAGCAATTTCAGATAGTCCAATTAAAAGTTCTGTTGCTGTGGACTAAACACCAATGTGGTATAGTTTTTCTAATCCAGACTCAGCTCTAAAATGCCATAGAGAATATGACACAGGTTGCCATTAATTGTGATAAAAAATTGAGTGTTCTACAAAAATGCATTTTTGAAGGAATAAAGTTAACTTGCAGTTCAACACAACAAACAATACTTTACCACACCAAAGAATTCCAGCTATTGATGCTGAAAGGTACTGTTGCTCTGAACTATATGAACACCAATGTGGTATACTTTTTTTCAAACACAGATTCAATTTTGCACAGTATATACTCTCATCTCCTATAAGAAAAATTCCCAACATATAGTCCCAAATACACATGAAACAAGCAGTCACCAGTAGAAGTGTTTCCTAAAGGTTGCAAAGGCTATAATGTCACATGTGGACAGAAATGTCACAACCACTGCAGTTTATTCCGCAGACAGACTTTTCACTTTCTGAACCACAGTTTTTCCAGAACACTGTCCGAATCATAAGTGGGCACAGGTCAAATCAACTAAACTTTCATAGTTCTGAGTTTATTTAAAAAAAGAGAGAGAGATTGGGGGTCATATCTATTGGACAATTGTGGTGAGATTATTCTAATCTGCCATGTAATGATCTCTCCACTTTCTGCTACCACACAGAAATATAGACAGGCTTTTGACGTTTGCACACGTAGTCAATCACACTATCAAACAAGGCACAAAACCAAGAATGGACATGGAACAATGTAAGACCACAAACATGATAGAAATACTCAAAATAGATACAGAAACAGATGTTTGTGTCCTGCCACCATCATTGTCAGCTATTTGCAGCAGGGCAGCCTGATGGGAAAGGTCACAGCCAGCGTGCCCTGTTCATACTCCTACCTCTTTACTGATTCATTATTCATTCACACTGTTAATTAATACTCTTGATAATGACCTCTTTACCTATAATTCATTATTGATCTACTTTACTTCGTGTTTGGGCAAGGCTTAGTAGGAGTCAACCCCTTTTTAAATGTGTTTAAACCACTCTGTCCTCACAGCTCTGATAATATATGTTATCTCTGAGACAGGGAATACCTCCAGCTCCTGACTTATCAGATCTGAGAGTGCATAAGAGAAAGGAGGTAGGTGGGGGCACATTGATTTAACATTTGAATGAGCCTGAGGGCTTCTGCAATTGTATAAATACATGTGAATTGAACAACCTCACGTTAGCTGCTTGGATCTGACTACCTGAATGATTTCCTGCCCTTCATACAGATCTCTGTAGACCGGAAACAACTCTAACACTCATCACGTTTCTTTAAAAAAAATTTTTTTTTTGAAAGTTACACCATTGTGTGACAGTTCAGTATGTGAAGGAGATGACAGTGCACTTCCTTTGACAGTGTATTATGGCGCAACTTTAAGGCAAAATTAATATTTAGGTCTGCATGGCATTCCCATGTGGCGAACTTTTGGATTGTGAAAATAACTAAGGTGCATGTCCATACATTTCATAAACAGTGGTATCATCCTTCAGCATTTCATTAGCATTTGAGTCTTGATAAATGCACTAACTAGGTTTGTCAGATTGTCTATAATTGGATTTATTGCAAACACGACACTGATAACGGACAAAGGCAAAGCCAGTAAGAACAGATTACACCATGTGAATAAACAGTCTAAGCTAATGGGTTTGAGTTGTGAGTATATCTGGTGAGTATATTTGGTCATTCAGTGAACAGTCAAGATTTGATAGCTTGATTTAAAATTTAATATCATATAACATTTGTGTATTTTATCTTATTATTCATTTTTCTGTCTACAAACTGTTTTTCTTTCTTTGATCAATTTTACTGATTTTCTTTTCTTATCACAGAGGAATAGCTGTCAAAAGTCTCTCCTGTAACAGTATTTGCCTTGCAAGCATAAAGGTGAGATAAGTAAAAAATAAAGGCATTGTTGAGCTAACATTTACTATAGGAGGCCCATTGTTGTCTTACATCAGTCTAAAACTTACGTTCTGAATTCACCTTTTTTTTTTAATCCACAGAAGTCATCCCTGATACTCGTTAGAAGAATGTCATTGCAGATTCCAATGGTTTAAATGTAAGTTAGTCAAAGCAGCATATTTTGTATGTTTTTTCTCTCCATGTAATCCATTCACACATCCTAGTTCACCCATAATCATATATACCGACAACAACATCATATGAGGAAATTAAACGTGTTCAGGAATGTGTTTTCTGGGTTTACGATGTGTTAGTATACAGATTGTTCTTTAAATGTGACCCATTAGTAGAGGTGCTCTTAAATGATCGCTTGAAACATTTCAGTTGTATCAACAGCAGCAGCTCAGTGCTGCCACTAATAAATAAATACATCATACACTCTTGTGGGTACATGCCTAAACCAGACAATGTGACTACACCTTGGAACTACAATGTTTAACATTATATTCTTTGGGAAACCCCGGACTAATAGGGAACTGTAGAGCTGTTGAGGATGTGGTTAACGTGAGGGTCACCGGAGGTAGTAATTTAT
>NW_023339762.1:6851688-6853645 GCF_004916995.1 Morone saxatilis | reverse complement strand
AACAACCTGTGTCAGTCACTCTCTGATTGTTGATGGAAGATGAACTGGCGGGCCCAAAAATACAGAAGGACTGTAGCAATGGCTGAGAGAGAAGCAAAGTTTTTCCCAAAAGAGTTCATGATGCAGCAGGTGCTGATGAACAATTTGCGGAAGCCAGAGAATCCAGTCAGGGGTGGGGAGTGGTGTGGGGGTTTCTCTCTGCTAAAATCTCACAGTCTTTTTCAAAAGCATGGGGTAAATGCAGTCTTACAAGAAAAGGCAAGCTTTTTCCATACGGTAGCAGGCATGGTTTAACCAGAAGGATCATGGCAATTGTGAATCTGCCATTGTGAATCTGGAGAGAAGTCAAAAACAGGCCTTTTACCTCTTGATATTTCAATATGGAGATTCATCTTAAAGTTTGTTTCTCATCACCTTTGGACACCGACAGTAGAAAAGAGTAGAGCCCTGTCAGAGAAAAGTGTGGGGAGAGGTTTTAGAACTCAGTGTCAGGCAAGGAGTCAAACATGATTTTCTTTATTTTCAAAACTGTGAGAATAGATTTTTTTTGTCAGTTTACTGTTGGGATATGAAAAATCTTACCAATTATGCTGAAGTACATCAAAAGGTAGAAGCATTACACGGTTTCAATGATGTTCAACTTGTTTCTGTAATTGGACAGGAAGAAACATATTAAACTCTAAACTTCACTTCCTTCACAGCTGATTGATCAGCGAAAATTGGCTGATGCAGAGCTTGTTGTTGATGTTTAATCTCTCAGGTTTAAAGTAACAGTTCAGCTTAATGAATTAAGAGTTCCAGCAGGTATTCAGAAGTCTACAGAAATAGATTCTATAGTCTAAGCATATACTTCTTATGTCCAGGGCCAGATTAACCTGCTGGGGAACCCCTGAGGCTAAAATTAGCTGTAGGCCGTACTTAAGGGGTACGACTGCGATTCAGCATTGTAGAGAGAGAGAGAATTTAAAAAAAATAAAAGTCTATGCTGCACATTTGTCATCCTAAGGTCATTCAGTTTAGTGCTACATTGCATGGGCGCTTAAAGGGGATCAGTTTCCTGTTAAAATGCATGTAAAAAAACCTGCTCACTTTTCTGATATTTCAGCGTCTAGTGGAGGTGCAGTCCCTTCTGTTCCTGTGAAGAGTCCACCTTCTCCAGGATTTTGATGAAGATCCTCCTCGTTCCTCCGTGACCGGACCTGTTTTGGAGTAGGAAGTAATTTTTAATACCAAAGTTGTCAGTTTCAGCTGAAATCGCCACAACTCAGATCAACACAGACCGCACAACATCTGCAGAAAGTTGAAAGGCCGTTGCCAGTTGTCATAAATTCCATGGAACAAAAGCGGTATCTGCCGACAATAAAACAGGCCACTCACAAACAGTGATATCTCCAGAGTGGCTCAGGAAGTTAAACAGCTTAGTGTCAGGGGTCAAAGGCTCACCTTCCACACAAGCAGGAATACCAGGGCTAGGAGTGGAATGAACAGTAAGGAGAGAAGGCTGCGCTCCACCACCTCAGTCAGGGCGCTCGGTTCAGGATCTGTCAAAAAAACGAAAAAAATAAAAAATACCCCATCACTTTCTTCCCTACGATACATTTAATATATTTCTTTTCTTATGTCTGTTAGTTCTGGATGATTTATGGACTGTTTTAGTCTAATGTGGCATTCATTGTTTTTTATTTACATTTCAACTTTATCATGAGGAAAATTAGTTTGGTTCAGACATAAAGACACCATAAATTCCCCAGTAAAAATAACACAATAAGACTGCAACATCATAAAACACCACATTGAGGCACAATAAAACAATAAAATCAAATAAAAAGTAAATTCAATTGAAGTGCCTTTTGTTTTTCGACAAAAATTATTTCTCTGGTTAAAGAGTTTTAAAAGCACATCTACCCTTCCTTCTCCCTCGTTGAAATATCAAGAATGTATGAATATGCAAATATTT
>NW_023339762.1:6851087-6851655 GCF_004916995.1 Morone saxatilis | reverse complement strand
CAGCTGGACACAACATGTCTCCTAGTTCACCTAAAAGTCAGTTCTCAGTATCTGTGCTCTCCAGATTTCAAGTTTCCACCTCACACTAAAAATTTAGTACTCTGTGAGGGTCTCAACAAGGCGGGTACAGAAAAGCCTTTTTGCAGCTTTCAAGATACGACATGAAATACAGGACATGATGAAGAATTTGCCCTGCAGAGCGTCATTAGTTAAGTGACAGCAGCCCTGGGAAAATGGGGTGACTCGCTCTATAATGTGACAAAATACTGTACCCGCCCAATGCTGCCACATTGACACAGAGATGCGGTTACTCAGAAATGCTGAGAATTTCAAACTTACGTGGTTTGCAGCCTGTTGCACACTCGGAGCTTTTACTGGACGTGGGTGATTCTGGAAGGGGGGGAGAAAAGAAAAGAAGAGATGGGTTGTGAGCTCAGGGTTACAGAGGAGACAAGAAAAAAAAATGAGAGGAGAGACGAAAAAGGGTGGAGTGTTAGTGCCATATGATGAAAACATTTCATTGTCAGGTGCTAAAGACTCAACTCAACGCTGCCTTTTTTACGCCCCC
>NW_023339762.1:6850730-6850987 GCF_004916995.1 Morone saxatilis | reverse complement strand
GAGGAGGTGACTCTGCAGGTCGGGGGGGGGGGTCTTAAAGTGAGCTCTGAGACTGGGTGTTTTTGATGTTCTTAATCTCCAGCTCCAGCTGTTTGACGCGCACGTCCCTCTGGTTGAGGAGCTCCCTCAACCGTCGGATTTCCTCCTGCTGCTTGTGGAACTTCAGACGCAGCTGTGGACAAAAACACATACACAATATATTGGAATATATCGAGGGTGAATTTCCATGAGAGATTGGAGAGATCCCCCCCCCCCCC
>NW_023339762.1:6850267-6850606 GCF_004916995.1 Morone saxatilis | reverse complement strand
TTATTGACAGTAACAAAAATATAGAATATCACCAGTCTTATCTAAATGGACATTTTTTGCCCTTGGTTTTGCCTCTCAGGCAACATAGAGGCTGCCCTAACCCTATGATTGTTGGAGCTTGTTTGGGCTGTAATCAGCCTGACAGGACTTGAAAAACACTACTCCCCCTCCACAGCACATTTGTGGCGGTAAAAATCATTAAAACCATATTTTTATTTTCTCATTAACACTGGGGGAATAGACTGCATGTAAGAGAAAGGTTGTAAAGAGAGAGTAGTGCCCCCTTTCATTTATTTATTTATTATCTTTTTTTGTTTTGCTGTAGATTGTGTCAAGTGT
>NW_023339762.1:6840980-6850253 GCF_004916995.1 Morone saxatilis | reverse complement strand
TGACAGTTTAATTTTATTATTCTCATGAAGTGATGTCTTCATTTCATTTTTAGTTAGCTTAAAGTATTTGCTTTATTCATTTTATCATGAAAACAGTTCAATCTCTGCCTGAGTTATTAATGAATACAACTGAATGTAATTTTCAGGGTCAGTGCATTAATAAAACAGAAAGTTTCTAACAGACTTACAGACACTACAGGTAGCGACACTAAAATCCTTTAGTACCTCATTCTCTGTCCGAGGGGGAGAGCAAAGTGCGAGGTCTTCTCCGTTGCTGACGGGTGTCCTGGTCCTGTCATCCTCTGTACGGCCGCTGTCCTCTCTGCGTTCTTTGGTTCCCAGTTGGTCCTGAATGTACGCCAGCTGTAGCGCGCCCGGTCTGCTGTGGGACCTGCGAGAGTCCAGCGAGTTTCCCGTTTCTTTGGTCATCTCTGAATACGACACTTCTACTTGACTTCCAGGCTTCAGAGACATCAGAACTGGGCCTAGAAGACAAAGTTTATAAATTAAACTACCCGACAATATCTAAAGTAGTTTAAATCAGTCTTTTGCAGGTATACTTTTACTTTAAATGCAGATGTTTCACTTGTAGGGAGTAAAGGATCTTAGTATGTTTTCCACCAATGGTAAAGAATTACCAACAGATTAGGTACTAACTGAAATAGTGAAGCAAAATACACTTACAGTATGGTAAAAAAAGAAAGAAGTAAAAGTAGCAGTAAGTACATATTTAATCAAAATACTAACACCAAAATTTGACTTGTTGACATTCATTTTGTTTTTGTTGTAATTTTAATGCCATGTACAATTCCAAAGAAAACAGTGCGTTAATGTGCAGTTAAAACAAACCAAACAGTCAACTAAACGGCTAACAAGTGGCTAAACTACGCAGACTTACTAATCCGCCTTTAAAGCCACGATGTGTATAATTGCGCTCTTGCAAACTTTCTAACTTGTTCCAACTAATTTAATTACAAGTAACAAGTAGCTGAGTTCTGGGTTGGCCTACAATAATACGTCATCCATGCAGCACTCTATAAGAGAAGACCTGTAAATCCCCCAGCACCTTGCCACCATATAAAAATGTCACAGACACATTAAATCTGACCTTTATCAATCCCACTGAGCCACTCCTCTGCAGTCAAAGCAGGCCTGTTACCAGCCGTCATTGGATAGATGTCTTCCTGGTATGACTCCGACTGGAAACACATAAACGGTACATTTAGAGAGCACAGAAAAGCTAAAATTTCTTTCCCCCTTGGTGTTTGAGACTTGTGTGTCGATGCACTCTCACCCTGCGGGGTACGATCATGGCAAGAGGCTCAATGAGACTCTTGATTGTCACCAGTTTGTAGAACCTGAACACCTCACAGGAGCTCACATCCAGACCTCTCTTTGGCATCACACCTGTAGGAAGACACACACACAAATAGTTTTACACAGGAAACACATATTCTGCTGCACTACTGTATGTTTAGAGATAAGGTAGAAATGTAACACAACAAGACAAAACATCACCATAAATAACATAACAACATTATGGTTTGACAACTTTAAAAGCCCTTTTACAGTATACTGTATGTTAATATTGCAAATGAAAAATGAAAGGTGCCAGTGTGGGGCAAATAGTGCAGGACCAGACCCACACTTTAGCACAGGTTCAGAATGAGCCTATAAGAAATTATTGGCTTTTTAAACCTTTTAACAACCACCTAAATTAAAATAAATAGATGGTTTTGATCATTAGACCCTTGTAATGAATTTGGACATTAATTTTTGGACCATCTGACAGCTCTGAAGTTTGGAGACACCCTATTTTTAAAGTTTCTGTATACTTTTAACACTTCCATTTTTGCAAAAGGACGTTCTTACTGAAAATATGAGTCCAATCTATAAATACATATATTACCTGTTGATTTTTTATAGTATTAGCAGTCTGTCAGAGTACTACAAAGTGCTAGCTTCACACAAGTGGAACAATGGGTGAATTATATCTGTATAGTAAAGAGCTGCCGCTGTTCGGTTCCATAAAAAATGTATTAGTAAAATATAGTTTCTAAACATCTTCCATCCAACACTATCCTTGTCCTGAGTTTAAAATATACAACATGAGAACATGTCTGTAATCCCTTCAGGCTTCAGCTCATGCTGCATGTCACTTCACATGAGTTACGACTTCGCTTTCATCAGCTGGTTTGGTTATTCAAATATTACACGGCTTATTTGCACAGCAGCTTTGCTTACAGGTGCAAGAGAGTCAGCCCGGCCAAAGGGGGGGAAAATGTCTAAATTTTGACCAACTGACACATTTTATACACATTCAAGTAAGGAAATGGTTAAATGAAACGTCCAACATGCTGGAGTTTAGTTTAAAAGTAGTATTTAGTACCAATGTGTGGGTGTGTATATTTGTGTGTGTGTTTCTCACCCATTCCTTTCTGAGGTAAGTTCGAGCGGTACTCTGTTAGGTAGTGGATATACGGTTTTTCTGAGCTGATCTCATAGTACCTAATATTTCCGTCACCCTGAGAGAGACAAGAGAAGTCTTTGTAAACAATAATATCAAGTGTATAGTGCGTATGAACTTTCTAGTTGCTTTTGAAGACCTACCTTTCCAGCAAGGTAGAGCATGTGTGTGTCAGGATCGTAGAAAGGAAAAAGAACCCCTGACGAACCATCTAGGTTGTCTTGTAACAAAGGCACAGACAGATCGTCCTACAAACACACACACACACACACACACACACACACACACACACATAAAAGATACGATCCGACCACTCTGGCAAAGAAAAGCCAAGCGCTTGGGAAGATTGGAAGATTGCTCTGTAATCAACACGTACACAATCAGGTTTCGGCCTTTTTCTTCCTTTTCACATGCGCTGCCTGGGGACATCTTCCCTCAGTCCTGTGACTCAGCCGTGTCTCAATGGGCCGTCTAAGCACTGAGACCGTTTTGAGTTTTTATCTTGCAAAGTTCTTGTGAAGAAATAATGGTTCCTGGATTAAAAGCTTCTCAAAATGGCCACAAGAGATCTGTCCTAAATACAGCCCGTTCACAATAGCCCAAAGAGAAGTGAGCTTGTGACTGGAATGTTGCTGGTTTGAATCTAGCTCATAAAATGTGTGTGGGAAGTGTGACCTACATCGTCAATTGCTGCTAATGTTTTCTACAATAAAACACTTAAAAAACGCTTAAAGAGTTGGTTAACCCAAATCATAAAAGCACATGTGTTCTCACTCATTTCATCACTGGCAGTGTAAGGCGATGTAGATAGTTTGGATTTATTTGTTGAGGTTTTGAGATATCCACATCTGAGATTTTACATCTGCCACCCCAGTATGGTGGTACTGTGGAGACATATGATGGTGATGCTCAAAGCATTGGAAATTGCTTCTAGACAACTCAACAGTCACGTGTCTCACCAGAAACAATTTTCTGGTTACTCTAACTGATCCACAGACTTTGATGAAACCAGTTTTTATTGAAGCTAAGAAGAAAACAGACCGAAAAACAGTCTCTAAAAACCTGTTGACAGTGAGGTGTACATATCTCAAAACTCACTGCATGACTACACTAGACCTAAGGGATACAATACGTGATTTTGTGAACCCTTTGCAAGTTTTACTTTTCCACAGTAAGCGAAGAAAGTTCTCAGGAAGCACACATAGAAAGTTGTCAGTTTGTGATCTTATCTTTCTGCTGACTGAATTATAGACAATTCATTCCAAAGCGATCTGTACTGTGAAACTAAAACTTTACAGACATTATCACCGAACTCACTGTTAAATATGACTAATGTACTTAGCTTCCTGGCATCTGTATTTTAACCAGTAACAGTTGTCAGTACATAGTCTTTGTGGATTGTTGATGTTCTGGGCAGTGAGATTATTCTTTATAAGAAAAAACGCATAAGTTCAATAACAAAAAGAGGCCCCACCCCATCCAACTTATCAACACCCCGCAGATATACTGTACTTTGTTTGCCAAATAAAATGTTGGTGTTGAGTCTTGACCCTTCCAATGCCACATGAAGAGACAAGTCCAAACTCAGAATGTGAAATCCAAACAGTCTTCAAAACATCAGCTTCGACCAGAGAAAGCTGGAGCGACTCTTAGATCTTTTGCCAGTCTTGTCATTTAGTTGTAGTATCCTTTGGCTTAAAGCATCACACACCAGATCGGATGAGTTCTCAGCGTGCAGTTCATTGTGGGGATGGTACAATTGAAATATTTCAAATCGCTGTACATCTGGTTAACACCTGAGATATGTCACATTCAAACAGCTTAGGGAGATTTGTTCCATGAGAGGCAGAGACTGTGTCGTATTTTTGTGTTAACTATACGTGTTTTTGCCCATAAGATTGTCTTAGCCAATGCTGTTACGTCAGGGAAGATTCACATCATATATGGCCCCAACCATTTATAAATCACAACTGACAGGTTTTATAGTAAAGATGGAAAACTTGATAAATGTACTGCAAAACATCAGTGAAATATTTTGGCTGGGGAAATCATCTGCAGCTGATTCTGGGTTTAATTCCCTGTTTCATCTACAGTTTAGGGTTGCAAGGTAATATATGAAAAACAATATTTTCACTATCCATTATTTTCACATTCAAAAAAACGAAAAAATTTGCAGAAAAAAGTCAACAGTCCAAAACCCAGAGATGCTCATTTTACACAGAAAAAGCAGCAGAAATGGCAACATATCCTCACATTTGAGAAGCAGGAACCAGTTTCCTGTTGAGACTTATAGACTAATCAATGGACAGACTAAATGTTTCAGTCAAAATGTATATACATATATAGATTATTTGAGTTTCCCAGTTATTCCCAAAATATTAAAAATTATGATCATTTAATGTTCATCTTTGTCTCCTACAAGTAAAAAAAGATAAGTAAAAAAGGCATCCAGTGGCCAAATGGTAGAGAGAGCTCATAGTAATATTTCATTAATGATAAATGATTAATAATCATTGATTTCATACCCGAACGAAAATGTCACATATTATACATTTTTACCTTTTAAATATTCTTCTGTTGTTACTGTGTGTGGTGTGGTGGGACAGGGAGGAGGATCACAGTCATCTGAATCTTCTCTATTCTGTGCAGCTATAAGGAAGTCTTCGATGAAGTCAAAGTATCGCACTGTCTGCCACCTCTCTTCCCTGTAGTGGCACTCGAAATCATACATGATCGGCTCCTGCAAAGACACAAAACACAGTTTAAAAGAACTGTTTGTCTTGTCTTTGAGCAGTTCATTTCAAGGGTGTAGATGAACAGATTACCTTGCCTTTAAAGCTAAAATCCATGACAAGCAACACTTCTTTTGGACAGATAATGAGTTAAAAATAAAATGTATGGGTAGCTGGTCAGATAAATAACCTTGCAATAAAAATGCAAGCCATGTGTGCATTGTGCATTTGTCTGTCGTGCTAGCTTCATAAAATTGTCTTTATACTTGCCTTGTATTGAAACCATTTTACACTACTTCAATAATGTGAGTCCCCAAAGCTGTAACATTAGTTGACAACTCTGGATTATCTTTTTTGGGTAATTTGAACGTAATTTAAATTTCCTTTGTACATTTCTGCCCGTAAAGAATGAGAATTTATGGATTTCAGCTTTAAATAGTTTAACTTAAGGCTACAAAACTGTAAAGTTTCCAACACTTCAAATACATCATACATACATCATACTTCAATATGAACTTACCACAGATCCTAAGTTGAACCGCAGTTCTTGCATCATTTGGACGAATATGCTAATATCTTTTCTGTTGGATGAAATGTTGCCAAACTTATGTGCTAAATCCTTTAAACTCTCCTCCAGGTAGAAGACATTTAATTTTACCCAACACATCCCACCCTATAAGAAAAAGAGCACAGATATGGCATAAAGTGAGCAATAGCAAGTACTGCATGATAATTAAATGCATACTAATCAGATTTACCAGCATGTCAACAAGAGAGCAACAAGAGTGTATATCCACCAAAGTTTAATAATGACCCCAGTCAGATGTCACTTTCACAGTTAAAGCTGCAATTGACACAATATTTACACTGTAACTAAGGTCAATGGGTTTCTTCCTGTTGGGAGTGTATAAAGTTTGTGTGAGTATGAGTTATGGTTGCTACTGACAATTAAAAGGATGGATAAAAGGCTGTATTGTCCCCCCCCAGTTACTGTTGGCGGATGCCGCAATATCTTACCTCTTCTTTTGGAACGAAACGTACAGGAATTTTGTAATCTTTAGGAATATTATGTCTCTGTAAAAAGAAAAAGAAAAAAATATAAAATTTCAGAGAAACTGAATTCAGAATTCCATATACCTTATCAATATAGCCATAAGTTAATTGTGTAGCATGTGGAAAAAACTCTTCAATGTCAATATGGAATAAAAAAATGCTTTAATTTGGTGAGTTTATTCTCTTTCTCTATCTACCTGCATGTTTTACTTTTTGGTCCTATCATTGCATTGATTTTCTCTTTTTTTCTCTCTTCTTTCTTCCTCCCGACTGGTAACCAGGTCTCACTTGAAAAATGCTCTATTTGAGATCATTTTAAGTGCTGTTGTATTTTCTTGCTTTTATGTTTATACTTTGCCAATTGATGGGAATAAATTTAATGATAGTTCCACATAAAGCAGGAACATATCGGTCCATGTTGTGCTTTCTATATTAAATAAACACTATCTATTGTACATAAAATATTCAATGTGAATTTAAAATTGTTGTATTAGTTAAAATACAGTGTTGCCCTTACCAAAATAGTGAGTCTCGAGATGTCATCTGTCACTGGGTTGACGCCAAATTTACTTGAATGTACCCCAAGCGTGATGAACAGCAGTAAATGGACACAAATGCGTATCCAAATCTGCAAGTCAAAAGAGGGAAACACAAGACGTTTTGATAATTAATCACATATTCTACATAATAAATAATAATAAAAACAACATATAAAAGAGTATTTTTCAGTCTATAGATATTAATAAACTGACTGTAACCAGCATGCACCACAATGATGCAGTAAATCACCAAAAGAACATAATGTGGCAGCTTTTACAGGTGACACTGCAGCTCAACAACAGGTCTGTCAAAACTCTTTGAGCTAAAACAGCCTAGAGTCGTCAGTGTGGCCACACCTTCCCAAACTATTGATTTCATTTACAGACTGACTTTATACGGACAAAGCAACCCTTTCCTTTATGAAAGTCAGCATTTAATTTAAAGTGATTTTACAGCATTTTAGTGGTGTGGCTGGCAGTAAAAAATGTTGACTGGCTCATTGTTTCAGCAATGCAAACAGTAGGCAAGTGAATTATTTGTATTGTCTTGGTTTTGCACACACCCTCAGATCCAGGTGATGTCATAAATTACTATATAGTCTTAAGTCTGTGCAAAGGTATGATTGGACCTAATGGAACCAATCAGAGGACACAAAAAAGATCTGAGAATCCTTAGTCACTCAAATAAAATTTAAAAAATTACTAATAGGCACCCATGCTGATCACTGAGATTCTTCTGGGCTAGAGGCAATTAAATATGTGGGTATTTCAAATACAAATACATGTTTGGTGCTCTCTTGAACTGCATTGATGACACAGGAAATGCCAGTGTTCCAAGATAGAAACATTAGACTCCTGTAATGCAGAAGCGGGAGTCTTGAATGTACCAGTTAAGAGACAATAGGCCTTTATAATGGCTAACATTTTGACCTGTCATAGCAGAATAAGCAAAGTGTTACTAATAACATTAACAATGGCTTCATTCCATTCATGTGCCTCAGTAAGCCATGCCAGTGCGACAGTGAGCCAGCATGCACAATAACAGGACACTGAAACTGAAGCATCTAAGTGGCATTCAGCCATCACTCATTTTAATATTCACACCTGTGTTTTTCTTACTGTGACATGTCAAAATGTCTTCTGGGTGAAGAACTGGATAACAAAGAGTGCTAACTGCTTTTCTGGACTTAAATGATTTGTATTTTGTGTGATCCTTTGGTGGGGTAGGTATAGAGATGTTCCGATACCATTTTTTCCCTCCCGATACCGATCCGATACCAGTATGTTATAAAAAAAAAATGATATGCATTACTACTCCTGCATGACTGTGATATGATCATTGTGGTAAGGCCTGGCTCGGTTAAACCCTTTGTAAAACATGAATAAATACAGCAAATTCAAGCCATTTATTTTTAAATAAAAAAGTATAAAAAAACAGTAGTGCAAACAGCAACTTAAAATAAATAAATCTAGAATATATTATATATATCTATTTAAATTAAATTGCAGCCACAATATTGTAAAATGAAGGTACCAGTAATAAAAAACAGTAGTCCAACAGCAAACTTAAACTTAAACTTGTGGTTAAAATACACTCGTGCCACCCCTTGAGATTTATATCTTTGCCACACGTTACATGTCGCAGTGTTACTGGTGGGAGATGCAGTGTGAAAATATTGCTCACACCGCCGACATGATAGTGCTACTTAGCTTAGCTCCCAAGCCTCGCGTCCAACTGGCTCTGACACACGTGTGTCTGTTTGTGTCTGTTGGTCACGTGATCAATTTCCTTCCTTGTCCCTCTAAAAAACAGCAGCTGCAGGTTGCAGCACAGCGCACTGTTTTAGAGGGCGCGAAGAAGACTGTAACCAGAGGCTTAACGGAGCCTAACCAGTAACTAGATTTACTAATGTAATAAATTACGTGGTATTTCGGATCGGTGCCTGGACTCCAGTACTCGCCGATACCGATTGCCCAGCATTTTCGGCAGTATCGAGAAAAATTTCCGATACTGGTATCGGAATCGGAACAACTCTAGGTAGGTAGTCAGATTTTTTTTGTGGTGTACGTTTGTTTGGATAAAGATACATTGCTATGCATCTAAGGGCCACTAGAGAAAGCAAGTAAGTAAGTGAATCAATAAAAATGAAAATTAACTACTAAAGTAAACAGAGGCTCATTTCATACAGATAATAAAATCTGCCTGAAACTGACAAACTATCTACTTTTAACTGGTCAGACCAGCATTTTCTACACCACCAGTGAGCTGTCCCCAGGCCCTGTCATGCAGTTGGCTCTCAACCGCCAATTAGTGCTATGAGAAAGATATGCTAACTGACTTTCATGTTGGAACAGTTACTGTCACATGCAGGTAAGTGAGCTATCAAATATCATCACATATGTTCACACAGGGTGGAGCTGAGATGCAACCGTTTCTGACAGTCAGAATTAATTTTGAAAACAAAATAGCCCTGAGTCTGTT
>NW_023339762.1:6819780-6840964 GCF_004916995.1 Morone saxatilis | reverse complement strand
ACAGCATTGCTCAGTGCCAGAAGATGTTGAAATGTGTCTACAACTCATCAAACATGCATCATAGTGAGGTACACATTGAAAATAGTAACACGGCACCTTTTTTGTCATCTGTTTTCTTGTTGTTCCTACAGTTAGAAGTTTGAGCTTTACTGTGCAGAATGATGCGTGTGCAGAGTTTAACACTAGAGGGATGTTTTTACATTCATCTGCTGAAAGTAGAACATTTCTCTGTGCTAACTGAAAATCAGATTTTAAGGGGTGGGGCCTAAAAGCATGATTTGTGACATCACAAATAGTTTGGAAGTCTTGTCTGGTCCAGTATGCAATTTATAAAAGTGTGGCGTAGAAACTTGAAGCCACCAGTGCACATTAACTCATAATGGACTACACTTAAGTAGGAGCCATCTAGCTAGCCTCTAGCTATATTCCACAGATTGACAGTTGTTGATGTAAATGCACCAACAAATGTAGTGATGCACAAACAAAAACCATTAAAGAAAATAAGTAAACAGATGAAATCAATTCACAGAATAAAACCGGCTTTGCAATGTTCTGTTGTTAAGGAAGAAAAGGCACTCACCATGTTTGTTATACCTAAAGGATACAGGCAATGCCTTTTTTTAAGGAACAGTTAATGTAAACACACTTTTGTTTGTTTAGACGGAAAACTTCACGAGTTATCTTTAAGATGCCTTTAGGAAATGGGGAACTACATGGTGTTGAACACAATTCTTTCTCATGGTGACAGGCCTGTGATCTGCCTCTACCTTTAGCTATTTTACAGTGTCATGGAGCTACATTGACCAACTATACATTAACAGTTGCCATGCAATCTGGCTGACCTCCTACGACTTCTCTGTGCCAGTCTGACCATATTATGCAATAGACCCACAAGTCTCCTCTTAATAGAGATTAGGGCCAGTCAGAGCCCAACCCAAAACAATTCACCAAGCTTGAAAGTGAACCTCTTCTTTAACAAGTAAAGCTTTTGAGTGTTTCACAAAGGGACTCAGTGAGAGGGATAAAAAGATCATAGTGAGCTTACTCATGTCTAATCTTCAGGCACTTCAACCAGTAAAACAGGATTTTGTTCTATAGTTTATTTAAGCAAATGTTTAATGACCCTTGCTTGCTCATTTGCAGCAATTTGTTTCTCATTCACAGTTGCACACATTCATACTTTTGTCATCCGCCACCCACGTTCCTCTTGTCACTATATATTTGTCAGACAGGGCCACAACAGGAAGAGAATGGAACAATGATCCATCAACAGCAGGAAAGGCCAAAGGAAAAGCACCATGTAAAGGGCAGATGGGATGTAATTCACTTCCGTCTCGCTTCTACTCCTCACCAAAAGTAATCGTCTTCATATGGCAGACAGGGATGATAAGCAAGCAATGTTTTAGGAGAGTCAAGTCAATCAAGTTATGTCTCAACCTCTGCATGTCATGAAGCACTTTTGTACAGGATAACAACAGTGAATGAAATCAGAGAAGTCCTTATTAAGTCATGTTACAAGTTGCTCAGCAAAGCAAAAGTTGACCCCCAAAACTCTTTAACAAATCTCAATAGATTCCTCTACATTCTTTACTTTTAAAGGAAATTATGCACAAGATGCAAATATGAAAATAAACAATGGGATCTTTGTCTTCCTCAAAACACGTGGGCTTATCTGAGTTTACAGACTTGGCAAAATTCCGTTTCGGGGTAATATCAACTGCTGAAATTACTCGCTTTAAGCAATATTATCTCTACCCCGAACAAATGCCCCTTCACCGCTTCTGCAGAAACTGTGCTATATCAAAATGAATTACAGGGAAGATTGTTACAGATACATGGAAGCCTTATCGGCTAAATTAATCCATGTGGTTCTCCATGTGATCTGACACTTTTAGACACATATCTTAGACACCAGCTCTGAAGGGAAGATGCAGGTTTAAAAAGGCCATTAGATTGTAAATTTACATTGTATAGACACGTTCGCTGCATGGTTTCTATCAATGGGAATTTCGCTGACACTACCCTGTTTCATCCCTGCAAAGTTTGTTTAAAAGATGAGTCAGTAAGCAGTAGCCATAAATTTCACAAACATCAAACAGCAAAGGAAATATCCTTTCTAGACGATCGGTGAAAAGACTAATTAAAAAGACGGAATCCCTTGAAGAAAGGCTTCTGTCATTTTGACACACAGTCAAAAACAGCAATGATGAGGTGTCGCTCAGAAAGCCCGGTCCATGTTGTGAGCATTGCCACTACCCAGCTGAATCCACCTACAGTGTGTGCTTACTATGACATTACATGTCTTTGCCAATTAATTTTAGCTTGAAAAAAAATGTTCAACAAGACTATATGCAAACATTTACAGAAAATCAAGGATGTTTCGATCTACGTTACATGTGCATTTAGTATGTAGAATAAAGCCAGAAAGGAGGTAAAATGTTCTGAACACATCTGCACCCTGCATGCTTAAAGCAGAGCAGCTGGGACTGGCAAGCTGAGCTCATAGTTGCCATTCACCGTCATTTGCTGTTCTTTGAATTCTTTGAAAACTTATGGTCATCCCTGTGGCTTTTTTGTGAGAGCAAGCACGGTCAAGTAAACACAGCAGTATACACAGCAGGATGTGATGTGAGAGTGATGACAGAAATATTAGCAGCCATTCCCTAGGTCTTTATGAGACAGATTGACAGCCCATGAAACAAGCCAGCGGAAAGCTACTCATGTTAGAAGAGCTGCAAGTTTTGATAGCAAGCTGGAGGTTCAAATCTCACTGGAGCTCTTGGTGCTGACAAGTTGTGAAGTTGTTTTCTGAAACACAGATTTTCTTAAAGTTATGGGTAGACGGGTCTTGGGGAATGGAGCAACGGATTAGATTTTGATGGTGGTCCAGATTTGGCATTTACTTCTAAACTTGACTTGTGTACAGGTTCACACTCTCCCAGGGCCTTTTAGTTTTCATTTCTATGAAAGGCCTGACTTAAAATGTATGACAGATATAGATGTCATACACTCCTTTTGTGGGTGCCCAAGGAGTGTATAATTTAATATTTTTTCTACATTGTTAAATTTAACCATTCAAACATGATGTAACATTTTCTTTTATTGACCATGTCAGTAAAATTTGATTATGTTATTAATTATGAGTAAAGTTAATAGCCAAAACATTACTGTCTAATGTCTACCACCAAAGTATAGTTAATTGTTTTTTTTTCTCCAATGCTGATCTGTCCTCCAGGTTTCATGGAAATCCATTCATGTTTGATAGACAGATAAACTGAGGGCAGGACTATTACCTCTCTAGTAGATTTAACAATGTGCATTCATTGTACTCCTCTAGAAATACTTTGTCCATATCATTGGCTTTTACTTACCAAAGGTTCAGAGCAGACCTACAACCATTAAGGATTTCACAGAAAAACTTAGGCCAACTCAGGACCTCCTTGCAAACCTTTGGCTATCACATTATCGATCTGTCTAGACGGCTCCTGTCGGACTTTCGTCTACCATGTAAAACATCATGTTCTCATGCTACCATACCACCATACTTTGCAGCATTATTGATTAGTTCTGTAAATGACGTTTTCTGCTGTTAAGTTACTCTTGATAATACTGCTGATTCTCAATTAAGATTACAGGAAAGTGCAACTGAAAGTGAAGGAAATTCTAGAGACAGTGTAACTGCATACCAGTTAAGTGGAAAATGAATATAAACATGTACGTGCATTTTAGAAGTGTCCCAGGAGTCTCTTTCTGCTCTGCTTTGCTTAAAATACATGCCATATCTATTTTTGATGGAAGCCACATCAAGCTGCACAGAGCAGTTCAAACAACCTGTGCAGAATCCTGATTGTATATCACATTAGAAACTTTTTAGCTACATAGCCTACTTAACTATGGCAGAAGCACATAAATCAAGGAAAAATCACAAAATCAACAAAATCCGAGTAAGAAAACAAAATCTGGCAGGCAAAACACTATGCTTCTGAACGCTCTCATTGCTGGTAAGGTTTAAAATTTAAAGTCACAACTGCCATACACATGCATGCACTGTACTCTCAACAGGTTCATTTTAGTGCTGTTTTGGGCTCATTGGACTATATTTGAATATTTTGAAGGAGTTAACAATAAAGAAGCAGCGTGAGCTGTTAGGTTTGACCATATAAAAAGATGCATTTGGGCAAACTCTACCTTCATCAATGTAAGCATTATCTGGTACAATGCCATTCTTGGCCCAATAAAACCCCTTCAAATCAAGCCATCACTAACTGTTATACAAACTGTATGGACATACAACATATAAGGGATGCAATAATGTGCATAATTATTATCAAATGCTTCAATATAAGCTATTAGCAATGCATATCATGAATCTTTAAGTAATTGTTTCCACCTACCAACAAGAATCACATTATTGTTATTACGTTACATATAAATCATCAACCCAGGCATGGCTAATTGCCATTAAATCCATCTATAAATTTGCACCTGGCTGTTGAACAATGTAATGAAAAACTACCTATTCACAAAAAAGACCTAACACTGGGAAAGCCACTGATATGCTACACAATGAGCTTCACCCTATGAAAAGAACTGCTGGCCAGTGATTATTCTGCATGTGCGGGTTTTGTTTAAGCAACATTTTGGTCAGAATAGTCCAAAATAATGAATTAGAGGTGCAGCCTCTTCAGTTACAGTTACAACGCTTTGAGAAATCATTAGTCTGAATTAGTCTCCTACTCTTCAAGTCCTGAAAAAGAAGACACAAGTAGAGTTTTGTAACTAATTTACTTTGATCTACCTTTCTTAGTTCTCGCAGTATATGAAAGTAGACATATTTGTATAAATATGAATGTAGTTTGTCAGCCAGATGAAATGTAGCTTGGATATTATTGTAATAAATGTTAAAAGTTTAAACCATCTTGTAATGCTTACAACAATGTTGTGTGATGCAGTGCACAGAAGCATATACAACATGGTATTATAAAACCAAGTTGCACAATTCCTATCTTATCGTGAGCCGTCTTATTTAAACAAGGAAATAGATGGGAAAACATCTTGGTTAAATTCTACCCGTGCAAAAACAAACAGATCTTGTTTCTACAAGTTCCAAAAATGTTCATGGACTCCCAACACACAGCTTGAGCCAAACATATCAACAAACAAGAAGGCTTCAGTGAGAAAATCGAGATGACTTCAACTCACTCATTTGAATGTTTCCCTGACACTCTCTCAGTGACCTTATGTGACTGAAGTCACAGCAGCACTCCCAGGGAATGAAACTATTTCCCATGCTGAAAATGGTGAATATAACTGGAACACTAAAAGCGATGCTATTGCTGTGTCCTTAATGAAGCAAATAACCCACCTTTATTCTCACAGCGGAACCAGCTGACATCAAACCAAAACTGTTGAGCGGTCAGGTGCAATCCTCCAATCTAAAGCCCTCTTGTCCATCATTGTCAGGTGCATTACAGCTCTCAAGGCCTGCGAGCCTGCTCTCCCTCATCATATTGATGCTGAGGATGATTACCCCCCTCTCATTTTCCACCACCACTTTGAACCCGAGGCATCATTAGCTGAACAGGCTCTCCAGACCACCGGCCTTGTGGCCCTCTTAACCACATAATCTCATAAAAGCAGAACACAGGACCTTGCATGACATTAGTCCACCATAGCAACATGCAGCCTGTTTTGTCCAAGAGATGGATATTTTATACTAATCTTTTTCCTAGATCATTGTTTTGCCATGTGATATTAGTTCCCATGTTTCATAATGAGGATTAAAACAGGGCAGATGATAAAGGCTGTGCAAAGAAAATACTAGGCTGCTGTTGCTGTCCAGATGTTCTAGAGTAGCTCCAGGCTAACCAAGGCTTTCAAATTAATGCATCATTCATAGGTTTGTTTTTGGACCTCAGCTTTTTGTGTTTGCTGTTTTTGTGTCAAAAGCAATTCCCACTTCATTCCCAGCCATAATCTATCACGCCGACTACTAAAATAATTGTTGAAATGTGTATATGTGTTGTTCAGGATGTTGTTTATATCAGTCAGTACAGGTCACAAGCCACCAGGAAGTACCTTAGTCATATTCACATGTCAATATTTAACATCTCAATGGATAAACTGCACAGATTCAATCCTCAATATTCAGGAGACAAAAGAAAACAATAAAAATATAAAAGACTGCAACTGCTTAAGTATCTATTATCAAAAATGTATTTTGTGTTGAACCAAGTCAAACATTAGCAGAAGCCAGACTGCAGTTATCACCCAATCTGTAACCTGGATTACATATTAAAAATATGACCTGTTAAATGTATTTTCAGACCATAAACCAGTACAGAAAAAACGCTAAATTAACAAAGCCTGGACATGCACTTGATTTTCAAGAGACTAGAGCTCACTTACTTCATGTGTAAATCAAATTAGCATTTAAGAACATTCAGTCTACTGCTGCTGTCTGCTGAGGTGCACTTAACAATCTGCTGGCACTAATAAAATACACTTCAAGGTAATAGAGAGGAGCCATATAGAATCAAACTGGTAGTGCTGAAACTTAAGAGGCACTTCTTGGTGGTAATGACTGTTGCACATGAGTTGAACATGGTTAATATTGTGTATTAGAAAAACACTACACAGTATAAGAGACCTGTCAGAACCTCTAAGCCTCTAAAATTTCAAACGGAAAAAAATGTGTCTCAACATTATCAACAATAAATGGATCGACAACAACCACTATTTTGCTAGGTGTATGTGTTTGCTCCAGTTCAACTTGACAGCAACTAGCAATTAAAGATGCAATAAAAGTTGTTTTTTTTCCTCTACCAATACCTACACCTAATCCTATCCCAATACCAATACCTAAACTATGGGTACTAATTACTGATTCAATACCATTGCTCTCTTTTTGCCAAATTAATAACCCTGAATAATTATAGCTGTTGCTACCTCACTGCAAGAACTCACTGGGATGAATTAGACAGCCTGAAACTGTATTTAATTTGGATCTGGTCGATACCCGATCCTCTTAATATAGTACAGCTACCTCACTGCATGGAATAACTAAGATACTATTATGCACATGGGATTGGCGGATACCCGATTAGCTTAATAAGGGCAGATCTAGCCGCACCTGATCCAGCAGATTGGATCGATGCATCTCTGTTTGCAAAGGGCTACATTTCTGAAAGGCAAATTAGCAAAACATGAAGAGAGAAATTGAGACCTTAATGAATACCTTACTAAATGGCAAATGCAAAATACATTTATTATTGAGCATGTTGGATGGGCAACCTAAGAAAAACACATAATGATGTCACACAGAAAGATGGCACCCACTGGTGTATCTGCCCCCTGAGTAACGCTATCCAGGTGTGTAGAAACATATTACAAACACCTGGACAGACAGAGGCAAAGGCCCTGTGGGATTAAACCACTTAATGGCACCGGTGCTCACAATAACGAGCAAGCTGCCGCACATAGCTATAGTAAAAGATACTTTAGTTGCTGAACAACTGAGAAACGGCTCATTTAATTCAACATGAAAACCATTTGTTTTGTTGTGTGTGTGACTAAGCATATGTTGTTGAGAAAAACAGGAAACAAACAAACCTTTTCAAATGTCTAATGAAACCAGACCTCACCATGGCTTTGTTGGAATTTACAGAGAACACCCGTGGTGTTAAACAATGGGTTTCAAAGATTAGTGTGTACCAAACGCTGCGGCCCTTTAACAAAATATTAGTGTCGGTGATCTGGAGAGGATTAGAAGTTTTAATGGTGAAAACACAAATGTATCTAAGTAAACAATGGGCACAGAGAGGAAAAACAATCGAGAGCTGCTATTTTCAGGGACATACACGGGATTCCTATTTCAAACTTGGAACCAGCGAGTGTCCTTTGGCTTAGTGAAATGTTGTTATTCCATGTTTCCTGAGAGGAATTTCTCCTGACATTTGTTGTTTGAGATGGAGCAGTGGCTGAATTAGATTATTGTCTCTGACACTTCCTGAGAGTCCCAATGTGTAATTGAAGAATTATGGCCCTTGTTACATCAACTGATGGATAATTGCTTTGTTACTGTGAAATTTTGCTGTTTTACATTTGTATGGAACTCTTATGAGTGAACCTGGCCATAATTTAACCAAATAAATAGCTGCCTCTTAAGGGGACGTGTTGACTTGAACTACTGATGCTTTGATTGCAATCAAGGCATCCCTTGGTGTCTCGCAGGAAATCTGATCTTGCTACTGAGAGCAAATTTGAAAAGGGGGAGGATGAAGATAAAATGCATTTGATGACTGTATGCTCTCTGTTGTTTTCCTTGGAAAGGAAAAGCGTAATTTTATGTTCCCCTTACAGTCTCTTTATATAGCCATAACTTACTATGTAAACAAATAACTTCAAGGGAGGATCTTGTTAATATACGGTAACTACAGGAGGGGAATTTGGCTTGGACAACAAGGAAGAAAGTTGAGTTGTGCAACTGTGCTTTTTTATCAGATTCCCTTATGGATGTCCTGACAAGTTTTGACTTTCAGAAGTTCTCACCTACAGTTCAGCTAAGTTTTTAACTTGTCTGGCAAAGAAGGTAGTGAATTGTAAAAAAAAATACATATATCTTTTGAAGTTTTGATCTTGTGATTCATCCCTGGATATGTATGACTGTTGTCGGTAATGGCTGTCACCCTGATGTTAACCAGACCATTGTGGACCAGTTATTCAATTCCAAATAATCTATTATGCTGTTTGCTCTGATCACACAAGGCGTAAACAATGTTGCAGCTGATCAGCAACATGTGCTACCTTTTTGGTTTCTGTTACACACTGAATTGTACAGATGTTTTGAAATTCGGCTGGGTATTGAATCTCAACACCTTTTTAGTACGGAAAAAATTGTGTTCGTAGCAAAGTAGACTATTGAAAACTCTCAGTACTGAGAGCAGGCATTGAATGCTTCCTCAAAGTTTTGGGGTCTACACAGCAATCACACTCAGATGAAGGACAAAACATGCAGGCTGTGGTCGGCAAGAAAATAAATGAACAGGATTTTGTGGCATGTGATTTTAGCACAATTTCAAAAGCTAAACTACTAACAAAAGCATCTACTGATTGTGTTCAGGAAGTGGTCTTATAATTGATCTGGATGAGCCAAAAATGGTAATCATTTTGCCCGTCAGGGTGGGTATTTCACCTGATTAATAGATCAAAGAGTTAGAACTGCTGCTCTTGTAACCTACTTAATGTCAGTGTCACTTCGTCAGTTCATTAAGTCCATTAAAAAGTGTGTGAAGGGCAATCACACAATAATAATCCCTGAATCCTTACTATATAACACACCTCCCTTTCATCCTGCCTCAACCTGTTAGTTATTATATAAATATCGGTTTGCAGTCTAATAATACTAATAATGCTGATGCTTAATTATTTCTTCACATGCGACCAAAGAACATAAACTTCTGTCAGGTGGGTCCTGATGATGCAAAATGACAATCGCCAAAACCATCCAATTAAGGAGTTACCTGTCAGTCTGTATAGTTTCATGTTTACTCCTCTTGGTTCGGACCAGAACTTACATCCCTGGGTCCAGATCAAATGAACCCAACTACAGGCATGAATACACTCCCACTGTCATGCTAAAACTGAGAAAAACTGCATTAAACAGTGTTTAAAAATCACAAGGAACAGTTTTAGTCGGTTGCACAAGATGTCAAGCATAAAACAATGTTCTTATGACAAAACTCGCACAAAGATTCAGATCAGTCATCCTTTGTGGCTTCTAATCATTGCACGAGGAAGAACTAATCATGTGGAAACTGCAATTTCCAAGCCAACAGATCTACTATTAGTCATCAAGATTTCTATGAACATGAAACAAATTAAACCAATCTAAAGGCCCTCCAGCAGCGACTGTTCTGAGCCAGATGTACACTGGGATAGCTCACTGATGACTGAGCTCGTAAAAATATCCAGCAGTCCCGCATGAGTAAGGGATCTCAAGCTTCTGTGAGTTCTACTAGTTTAAGACAACATGCCAATCACACAGACCTGAGGTATTTAAAGAGCCTAAAAAAAAAGTATAACACAACCACAACCCAATGAGTGTGCTCAATAAATTTCATGTTTCTTTACAGAAAGGGTGGGAATAATCCACCGATCACTTTGCAGTTTGTTTGAGATGTCATCGACTTCACCAGATGATGTTTCTTCTATTATTCTGTGACAGCAGGCTGCTGCTTTAAAAGATGTGAAACCAAATCAACAAAAAATTTCCCCTTCATACAAAGATAAAAAAACACATGAACACTCTAATCCTGTTTAAGTAAATATAACTAAGCCTCTAGGGAAATATTACATTCAGATTTGTCAGGTCTCAGCTTTTAATGTAACGTTATCCAGACGATAGAATGTGCTGTAGCTTCACATTGGCCAAATGAGGCACAGTAGGAGAGTTTAAATTCCTACTTCATCAACATTTCTGGTAGCTTTCAACAGAAAGGGTGTGAGGGTTACATCCACAACTGCCGGGAGAATACTTTGAAAGATTTTGTGGCTACTCTGCAAAACCTTGTATCTCCTAAATGTCAACGTTTCAGGGACCAACAAAAACAGACTTGCAGACCATAAATTTCAGAGTTTATCCAGTGGCTTTTTAAAAGGTTTTGCAAGACTACGAGTGTGGAGAAATTTTCCCAACCCACAGCAGAGCAATGAACCCTCTAACTAAATTTAAAACCACTGGAAGTGTGGCTTGATGTTTTCAAAATATCAAGAATTATCATATGAGACAGAGAGGACAGGTTCATGTGAGGAAGCACTGTGGGTCCAAAGAGGGTTCAAACTATGCCCTTATGTCTCTTAGCCAAAACAGAAACCACTAAATTCAACATTTTCATATTCTGTTTCTTGCCGAGAATACTGCAGAGGAGAATATTTAAATGAACCCTTGTTGCACCTGCTGAAGCGTTTCTAACATTTGCACTCTCAGTGAGTCAATCAAGTTCCCTTTAAACAAGCACTTGCTTTCAATTCAGGGACACTGATAATAAGAGAGTCTGTAGCTCAAGTAAGTGTAATAAATGGGACCTGACGCGGGTCCTTCATCAAATATGACTTAGAATATCTGTGGTAAAGTGCTGCTTTCAAAGTAGCAGCTGTATTTATGTCCTGAATTCTTGTTGCGAACACAGAAGGAATGTTGGCTAGAGCAGCAACAAAAACGCATTTTATTTTTATTTACATTGTGCATTACGAGGAATTGATTACTGGTTTAGTCTAAGAAACTGTGGAAAATGTCCATTACATTTTGTTCCGTTCCATTTCCCAGAGCCCACAGTGACCATCAGACCAACGTGCCAAAACCCAAATGTTTTAAAATGACATAAAACAGAAAACCGGAAACTGTTTTTTCTTGATAAATGTTCAGTGTTGCTCGTGCTTTTGAATCAGAGCTGCAGTCTGAAAGAATTGGACATACCTATCTTTCCCTTGTTCAGTATTTACTACATACAGCAGTAGACAATTTAAGGGGTACGCCATAGTGATATTAATAATCAATTGAGATTTGAGAAACTCATGAAGTGTGCAAGGCTACAATAAGAATATCAATTCTAATCATCAAATATTCAACTCAAATATTATGTTAGAAATGTAATACAGCACACTAAGTAGCAAAGAGGGAGTGATTTGAGACACAGTCTTGAGGGTTTAGTGTTATGTGCTGGTAATTGCCTCAGACAATTAAATCCCTATGACTTCTTGTACACACTTCATGAAAACCGGGTACATACATATCCACATAATGTTCCCGCTAATGTTTGCATGACACCTATTCACTGTGCCTTTTGTACAAGCCTGAACCTGGATCTAATAAATCTTCAAACCAATCCAACCGGTCATTTCAAGCTTGCACATCAGGTTGAAAAAGCCTGCAGGAATTCCTAACTGATAGACCTTAGCATAGCAGTTAATGGTTATGATAGAAAAAATAATAGTTTTTAAATTCTCAAACTTCCTTGTGTGTTTTTTAACTCCTGGCTGGCTTTTGGGCTATATTCTGAAACCTCTGCCACACCTTACTCGTACATTAGAGAAATCAACCACAGATAAACACCAGGATTTCCAAGAAGGCGTATCAGCAGATTTCCTGCAAAATACATTCACCCAAAGACACGTCTCCTTTGAGCCAGGGTTAAGGTTAGACTGGGCACGTAGTCCAGTGACTGCAGACGGGCTTCTCTCTGGATCAGCAGACTGAATGTCTTGTTGCTGCAGAAATAAGACATCAAATGCTGAGACACGAGGCCTGGGCTCTGTGACAGAAGAAAATCCTGTAACTCAAACCATGTTTGCTTTGTTGTTGCTTTTATGGATTCGGCATGCTCTACAGTTCGAAAAAAAAGTGTTGTTTTTTTCCACAAGGGGAAAGCCAACATTTAAGAATGTGACTACACAAAGTTTTAGAGCTAATTATGGCACTTTCCACTAAACATCTTAGGAAACACACGTTTGTTTAGATAGACTACATGATTTGCTGTACTTTTTTAATTAAATTTACAGCCCAAGTATTAAGTTTGTCCTATTTGGACCTAGATGGTGCAAATGAGGTGAGACTCCTGGATTTTAGGTCAAACATTAGCTTTGTGTGCAAAGGACGGGGGCTCTTAATTAGCTTGTCCATAATGGTGCTGAACTGTGCCTGCTTTGCAATCTAAATCAAAGAGAAAAAAAAGTGTGTAAAATAATACCCAAGACATCTATGTGTTGTTGCATTTGATACAGCCAAAAAAACAAAACAGCGTCTCAGATGTGAAAACATTTAACATTTAACATTACCATTCAAGTAGTTTAGCTGACATTAAGTTATGTGGCAGCGATCTCATTGAACACAAAGTGAATAACTTGATGAAAGATGTTCAGCTTGGTATGAGCGGTGATTAAAACATGAGTCATAGATATGCAGCCTTGCCAAATAAGCATTCATGACTGATGCGAGCTTCTGATACAATTATTGACAGTGAGAGCTAAAGTTCACAGATGCGACGGAGAATGCTTACTTGAGATGAGAAGATCCACTTCAGACGGAGTACTCATTATTTGTTTCTGCAACACAATGCGCGCTCTACGCTGAGTGTACTTACACTGCACAGCATGGTAGCACTAACTCAGTGCTTTGGGTTTCCTTTCCTGCTGTTGATGTTATCTGATTACTAAACTATTAAAACAAATCATTAGCCTTGATTAGCAGATTTAAGTCTTTATTGCATCTGGTTTTTATACTCAAATATGCCATGTCTTGATTTATTTTCTAAATTTATTCAGCTGTGATTACTGCAGAGTGTAATTCTGACACATCACTACAACGCCTACCTCTTGTATGCTTCCCAGAACATGTGACATAAATCTAATGATGCAGAGCGGTCTGTCTTTTCTTTTCATTCTTTGCCTTCTGGTCTGCACCTACCTGCATCTTTCACAAGCTGAAAAAAAATTATTTGACAATCAATCTATCAAAAAAGGAAAAAAAAGATTTAGTTTACTCAAGGGGGCCCTCATGCTACACACTGGTCCTCAGCAGGCCAGGTCAAAGGCCTCAACAATAAAGCAGAAGCAAACTGAGCCAACATTATGTGAGCAGTTGGCCTGTGGATTTACAGCGTGTGTTAGAACTTGTCTCCTCTGGCTAGACCATGTGTACGTCTAAATCATCCTGGTACTTAAAATACTCCACCTGGATGGAAATGCATGAAGTCAGTCAAAGACCAGCAAGCTTTATATCATCACAAAGATCACCAGTAAATAGTGCAAAAATTACTTTAACATGTAATATGTGTCTCTTTAGGGAGGACAGAAGGGCACAGCAGACACAAGATTTCTCTCTAAACCTCCCACAGCCCAAAGACCTGTGCAGCCCTCCAACACTGTGCAGGCATCAGAAAACTAGCGCTCCCTACTGGTGTTAAATGTTCTGTTAAGGTGTGAAAGTCTAGACAGGCTCTTCCTCTTTCTCTCATGCATACACTGCATGTGCCATAGCTTGTCTAAGAGTGAGAGTCTTTTGCTAACAATCACTTTCATTACAGTGGATCTAAGCCATTTCGTTCTTGGTTATAACTTATTACACCGAATATAGTACCATCATTACATCATTACATTTGCTATAAATGACCTTTTTTATACTCTAATCCCCAATGGAAATAGGAAAGGAATAGCGTCCTTGAAAAAAGCTAGAAATGTTTTTTGCATTTTTACATCACAGTTTTAACATAAAAATTGAGACAACCCCTCTACATATTATCTACATGTGATTACGTGGCAGTGGAAATACCTGGAGCTGTGGCAAGGAGAGTAAATAAAAGATGAAAGGTGTCTATTAATTCAGTCAGGCACACAGCGCAACTTACTGTATAACTTAATTAAAAAAGAATAAAGGAAACTCTGCTCAGAATGTGATTAACAGCAGCAGGGATGCAGAAATGCCCACCCTTCCTCCAGGAAACATCAAAGACTTGTATCCCCAGATGCATGTAGACACACATGCATACACACCCTTTAATATCAATATTAATGTTTCGTGTCCTTTTATTTTCTGATATCGTGATTAAAATGAGCTTAAATTGCCAAGCAGAGTGAGGCACAGATTAGTCCAAAACCTGAGGGTTCAGTCAAACAGCCTGTGGGATGTAATGCAGGTTAAACCTGCCTAAATTTAGTTTACACGCCTTCTTAAACGCACAACTCACACGCACGCACACCCCGCACACACACACATTAAATCTATGTAAGAGAGTTTTCACATTTCACTGTTTAACAGTGGTTGGTTCCCTAAAGGTGGTCACCTGCTGGGATAGATGGAGGATCAAACTTTCCATGTATACACCACAGGGATCAAGGTGACAGCTGCTGTTACACTGCAGGCCTGTGCGTAATGTATGGATTTTTCTTTGCTACAGTAAAACGAATGGCCTTAAAAAAAACCTTTAGTCGTCAATTTGTACATTTTTGTGTCAGCCATGCCAGAGGCCATACATGATGGTGTCCGGGCTTGCATGCACAGCAGCGCTCTTACAGACGGACAGCGGCCGTTCTCGCTGTAAAATAGGCTCCTCAATAACCTGATCGGGCACCCTGAACCGGTGAACGTAAGGTGACGAAAAGGTAGTTTCATTTTTTATATATATGAATTTATCAGTTTCAGGCCACAACCAGGCAAAGAAGCACCAATACAAACATAAATAGGGTATATTCAGAGAAGCAGAGACTGACACCATGACCTCACATTATTCCTAATGAACAACAGTTCAATTTACTCGATACAGATTTGTGTCACCCTGGAAAGGCGGATAAATTACATATATATAATAGCAGTTGCCTGTTCAGAAAAGCAACTTCTACTCGAAAATCTGTCCTTATTAAAAGACAGTCAGTAAGTTACCTGTTCGGCTTTACGCATAAAGAGCTCTGTTCTGCAGGTTAAAAAAAGGTGTAAAGTAATTCTATCTTCTCCCCGATTAAAACTCATCTCAAGTCATATCAAGAATAAAACTAAATAGGTCTCAGTGACCGTTACGCAAGGTGCGAACCGTCTCAGACGTGGATAGGCTGTGCCAGACTGGCGCCGCAAATACAAACTTATTGATCGGGGAGGCTTTAGGAGGGCTGCTCTTCCAAAAAATGACAAATAAATACATGAAAATAAGAAAGCCGTGGATGAACACACGTTGCGTAAACTGAACTGGTTAAATTGCATTTTGGAGGAAGCGAGAGGAAAGCAGGTTTAACACCTTGCCCCCACAAGAAGCTAGGGAATTAACGTACACCGCAGTAGAGGAAGCGCTACCGAACAACTCTGTTCCTGCTCGCACTTACATACAATTAATGACCACAAAGCACTCTGTTTCTCTTCTAAACTGCACAATGTTTGAGAATAATATGAAGGGAATTTAAAAAGTGTCGAATCTAACAGGCTTCTGGTTAACTTTGACTCCTCGAGAGCCTCAGAAAGCGTGTCCCGGCTCCCACACATCACGCCGGAAAGCAAACTGTTTATTTCCTCAAATAAAAAAAACAACAAACACACAAAATCAATCACTTACTTTTGACTTCTTCATATGGAACGGCAGGAGTAAATCCAGTATGTGCGAAAGCCTATTTTATTTTACTTCTACGGGGAGGAAAGGGGTTGTCATCATCCTGTGTGCACATATCCAATGCCTAAGTCAGCGGTATCCAAGCAAAGGAGAAAAAAGCCCCCAAAACAACAAGAAGAAGAACGGCAAAAAATGGGAAATCAAACTTTTAACCTCTGCAACCTGTAAGCTAATGGCGTGTGGCATCTAGCCCATCTATCTACAACACAGATCCAGACACTGAGGGCTCACAGCAGCGGAGCGGCACAGCGCGCAGAGGGAGGGAGTTAAGGCTTTATAATGATGCGTAAAGAGCAGTCAAAGAGCCGCCCTCTGACGAGCCGCAATGTGAAGAGGTTCACTTCAAATCCACTACTGCCAATATAAACAGATCAAACAAGAAAACAGGTTCAGAGTTTCACTGTGCGTGTTGCTCAATAGTGAGTGTATCGCCTGGCTCAAGTGCTTTTACTAGGCATTTAACCCATTGCTACCCATACGTTTGAGGCTATGCAATAATGATATAATAATAATTACCGTGAATTAAGAACAATTTATGTCCCTAACTGGACATTTATATCTGTTTTTTTTATTATTTTTACGCAGGCACACATAAGTATACACATAACTAACATTGCAGTGTTCTAATCTCTGCTTCAAGAATACATTTTAAATCATTCATACAAAACGAAATGAAGCATGAGTGTCTGTAGCAAAACAGTCCGCATATGCATTATTAGATTAAGTATCAAATGAACCTGAAACATTGTCTCTGAGTAGGTGGCACTTGTACACTTACAAATTCAATTCATAAAATGATTTGACTGAAAAACCTTTGGACTGTGAAATTGTGCCCTCCCCTTTTGTGCGTGTGGTGTGAGTGTGTGAGTGAGTGAGTGAGTGTCTGTGTGTGTGTGTGTGTGTGTGTAACTAACTGAATGAGTGACTCAGTAACTTAATGAGTCAGTGTGTGTGTGTATCATAGAATCCATGGAGCCATGGGCATTTTTAAGACATAACAAACTGTACATTGTGACATGAACAATAACTTAAAACAGAGAGAAAATAAAACGTCAGAACCTTCAATGAGTTATTTGACATGACTGGTATGCCACTTACTTTTATATGTTTGGTTTGCTACATATGTGCAACAGGACAATTTAAGATCCAGTAAGTAGAATTTAGTGGCATCTAGTGGTTTAGTTGCAGATTGGAACTCCGTCGCCTCACCCTCCCCTTCCAAGCTCAAAGGAGACATTATGGTGGCTGAGAAACACACACACACACACACACAAAACGCCATTATCTAGAGCTAATGTTTGGTTTGTCCCTTCTGGGCTACTGTATAAACATGCCAATTCAACATCCTCAATTCTGAGGTAAAAACTAAACCTATAATTAATGCATTTTACATTTCTGCCCACAGTTCCTCCTGGTTCCTGACACCTTAAAAGAACAAAAGAAAGCTTTCTTGAGTCATCAAAGCCTTTCCCTGGGGCTGTTACAAAATGAAATGGAAACCCTTTTACAAGCATGTTTGAGTGAAAGCTTTTGCTCTAGGTGCTTTTGAGGGAAAAATGGAAGGGCAAAATATTCTTCAGATTTTTTAAAATTGTTGAGCACATGAGATCTACGTTATGACAGATGACGTTTATTGGCAGAGTGCATGAATATATTACATTCAAGCCTGTTAAAAAAGTTGGAACCTGAAGTGACAAACTGTATGCAAAGATTATGTTCTAATGGGCTTATTCTGCCAACAAAATGTGTACAAACTGCTTTACAAGGTTTGGACACCAATGCATTCTGGGAGGTCTCATTAGTTAAAAAAATGAATGTGACTGATGTCAAAGGCCCCTTTTTTGCCACAGTTTTCCTTCTTTTTCTAAAATTACTCAGACTGTCCTTATTATACTGCGGTTTGTTTTACCTAAACTGTCTTCCACAAAAGTACATTTATTATGTTTTGTTGCAACTTTTCATTCCAATACTCAGAATAGTTAACATTCCTGTAAAGCAGTGAAATTTAGAGGGAGGATGATAGAAAAATGTGTTCCAGTAAGTCTTACGTGTTTTTGATCTGCCGAATTTTTCACTAAATGTGAAAATGTATAATATATATACAGTATTTTACTTTTCATTTTCGTCAATTACACCTGTTTGTTTTTGTGCAAAATTGAAAATGCTCATTATAACAGGTTGATGATGTGGCTCATGTTTCTCAAATCTCAATCAAGTGTGGTTGCCTGGCTAAACACCACCAATACCTTTTCCATCCTTCTGAGACCTTCTCACTATAAGAACTTAAATATTGGTTGTCTGTTGCCTGAAAAAAAAAGGGCGTGGCCACCAGAACCGAAACGAGGACATTGCGTTCACATGTTAGGCTTTTTCTTAACCACAGACATGTCTACCCCAGTGTCCCTCTTAAACCTTTCTGACAGTGCTTTATAAAGACTGGAGTCCTACTATGTATTATTACTTACATCCTGTGATGTTGCTTTGCTTCATTCTGTGCCTGTTTCATTTATCACAGGCCTAGCGATTAAAAAATAATAATACCAGCCTTGTTGTCGTATTCAATTTAAATACATATTTTAATCAGATTTTATGTGTTGGTACATACAATAATACCTAATATAAACATAATTATAGTCACAAAACTGACCTTATCATATCATATCATACTAAACTTTTTTTTTTTTTTGGATGCCTCCTTTCGTTACGTGGAGGCAGATTCGATTTCCTCTGCCTGAGGTAAAACCTCCACTGATAGGGGTTTTGTTGTCGGTAATTCTTCTAAGTCAATAACATGTTAGTGCTTCAAGCATATTCCTGTCACCACCTACTTGTCAAGGGGCTCATCAGAGAAGAATGAGGTGTGTGCTTTGTGTTGATTGAGTGCAGATGATCTGCGCATATTTCATGCCCGGCTTTCAGAAGCTTTTGTTGTGTGCAGTGCAGAATTTGCCTAACCCCTTGGACTAATTGCAAAGAAATAATAGGATTAGCAATCAGAGATGTATTTGTGTACTGAATGCCCACCACCACCTAAATTGAGAAACACAGACCACCTACCTCTCATGTAGAGCTGCTGTCTGAAAGGCATAATTATATAATGTGCTTATTTCGCAAATCTGTCTGTAAAATACTACGCCTCCACGGATATTTATCAATGAATTTAATCCAGACTTGCAAGAAACAGGATTTCCTGTACTTACAGTGCAAGTCCCCCGTGGAATGTCTGATCACTGTATCCACATTAAAGCTGCATTAATTGATTTTTGCCCCTAAATTTTTACCAGGAAAAAGCCTCTATAACAAGGAGCCAAACCTACAGTCCTGACATATTATCATTTATCATAACAGTAACATCTAACGAACACAGAGCAAATTAGCGCCCCCCACCCACCCTAATATTCAGTCTCCTTTTCTCTTAACTTGTATTTGAATTGATTATTGGTTATTTAATATTGTTGTATTTTACTCATACTTCCTTTTGCTCGGTGCTTTATAAATTTAATACTGTTTTTAAATTGTTTGTACTTTTTCTATTGTAAAGCACTTTTGAAAGTTCAAGAATTGGTGATTCTCATTGGTGATTGATTCTCTGTGAGTTTGTCTCTAGCTGTTTTTTTTATTAGCATTGAATCAGCATTGTTTGATTCAATGCTGTCTTTTTAAGATGACTTGGCATTTCTGTTTTATTTGATAGTATAAAGTCTAAGGCTGTCACTAATTTAAGATTTTTCCAATAAACTAGTAGTTGTAAATAAAGCCTATAGTTAATAGTTAACTGATTGTCGAACATTTATTATATTAATTAAATTATTTGAACATATATATTTTAACAGCTGCCTCTTAAACAATAACGGAAAAAGCAATTATGAATTCTGAATGTGTCAGAACAACCAGCAAGGACAGTGAACATTTAGTTCATTTATTAATAACATGGAACTTCACAAAAAGATTTATACCGGTACTCACAGGCTTATCAACACAATGGATAATGCATAACGTTGACTGTTACAAATTAACTTGCTACAAAGTCACTCCTCTCCCTTCATGCCTTTCCTTCTCCGTCCTCCACCTGAACAGTGTGTCTAGTCCTCTGATGGTGTCAGAGACTGTATTCGGTCCCAGTGTCAGCCCAGGTCTGTTGCCCCTATTAGCAGTTAGCACCTGCAGCAGCGCTGTGTTATGAGAGAAAGGGTCTGTGCTGCAACAATTGTCCTGGTGACAAGCCGCAGCTCCAGTGTGTTGCTAAAAAAAATGTATGCGAATATCTGACTAATAAAAAGTGTGTCAACTAAGACTCTTCTCGTCGACTGACAGTTTACTCGACTATCAGGAAATGTGGAGAAGGGGAGGATAATGATGAGCAACAAAGGTCAGCCAGATTCAGATCAGCCACTTTGCAACTACAAGGTATTTGTTTTAGACCACCAGGCCATCGTACGTACAACAATGTAATGTTAACATAAAAAATATTGGAGCTTTAATAATACCACTGAGTAGACACTCTACAGTAGTAACACTGTGTTTCTTTTCTGTAATTAAATACACAACTGCGCCAATGTCAGTGTCTACAGTTTCGAGTAACATATGGGCTTCATATAAAATGTTTGAACATTTAAAATGTCAGAGTTAATAACAAGCTTCAGTGTACAGTGGCCCAAAAAGGGTTTCTGAAATGCTGACTACACCTGCGCCAAAGAAAATATCTCTCAAGTGACACAAAGTTTTGTGTGGTCGGTTTATCTTTTGAGTTTCTAATATGAAATCAAACAAAACATTTCTAGAAGCCGATCTTTGCTTGATTCTAGTGTAGCTCATTGCCTTAAAATTCTCAAATCAAGTTGATTTGTATTTGGGAAATTTTGAAACTGAACTAAAAGAATCAGTAACTTATTTGAAAAAAACCTGACTTTTAAAGTAGTATGTGGTAAATGGCAAATGGACCTGTACTTGTATAGCACCTTTCTAGTCTTCCAACCACTCAAAGCACTTTTACACTACATGCCACATTCACCCTTTCACACACATTCACACAGCAT
>NW_023339762.1:6799001-6819680 GCF_004916995.1 Morone saxatilis | reverse complement strand
CAACCTTCCGATTAGGGGACGACCTGCTCTGCCTCTGCACCACAGCCGCCCCTATGTGAGGTTTTCAGCACATTTGATTGCACCCACAAGGTAAAGTAATGTTTTACATTTAGTGCGTTCTCATGGCTGTTCGGAAGACCGCCAGTCAAGTTTTTGAATTTTACATAAAGATCTGCGTCTTTTGTAGTGCATTAGGTTAAGTCTTGAACCGGACGTTCTCAACTCTCCCACTTCCTTATCCATGCATTAAAACCACAAAAAGATCACAGCCAGTCCCTGATAAGACACATCTGCAGGATTAAGCAAGATTCTTTGGATGCTAAGTGAGTAGCCCCATTTATTAGAAGGGGTCACTAAATGCCAGCCTGCCAGCATGTCAGCTTGTAAAATGTAAATGTTCACTACATGACACTTTTCACCAAACTCTCCTTACAGTCAGTGATGAACTGCAAAATTGTATTACATTTATAACATAAGTTTTAGCTATTGTCAGTGTAATTGAAATGCAGTGTTTAATTTTGAATCATATCTATCCTTTATACTGAATAACATACAATCAGATAAATGAAAAAAAAAATGTCCAGTTGAAATACTAAAACTGTCTCAAATAAGAGGTGGAACCTGCATTGGGAAAGGAGGATGAAACCAACCTATATTGTTCTGAGTAAATCAGAAAAGTAAATCAGAAAAGTATTTATGACAGAGTGATGATGAGTTCACTGCTGCATTTTTGGACAACTTTAGCTCAACTGTTTCACAAAATATTGATGACATTAACACTGAAATTTGCCAAAACATCTACGCATATATTTTGTAAAAGTATAATGTGTAAAGTGTATAAGTGCTTCCTGTTCAGGATTGTGAGGCGCTGGATCTTATCACGGATTGGTCGAGAGGCAGGGTCACCATGGAAAAGTTCCAAGTCTGTTACAGAAGTGACACTTCACAAATACGATTTCACTCACAGAGACAGGGGTTCTCCCCCTTATGGGAGATTATAACATGATATTACATTACAGAAAGATCACCTTAAAGGTCTCAGTACTGATATACACACTGCATGTGTGTGTATCAGTGTGTGTCTGTCATCCATCAGCACTGGTTCAAGCTCATACTTGAACAACTTGTTACAAACAGTGTTCATTATTGTTGAATATATCAGCAAAACAAGTAATCCTTCTTTAAGCTGTCTCTGTCTCTTTCTCACACATACATGCACTGCACACACAGATGATGCATCCTTCACAGTGACCTGCTGCTGGATGGACGTGTTCATATGATGTATACAGCATTTATTGGTCCTTACTAACTGTTTTATCAGGGATCAGACTAGTCAGTGGTCAGAACATAAAAAAGGCCAATTACCCAAAGCCCAAACAAGGCCCTACCTTTCTCATCCCATCAGAAGCAGAAGAAGCACAGATCTTGTGACCTTAGGACCCTCCACTACCTTTAGCCATATGGATTCAGAAAACCTTTCTGTGTCTACAAAATCTGCTACAGCTCCTGGGGCTAAAAGCACATTACAATGAAGTCATCATGAAGTCATCATGGGGCCATCTGCATGGGCATATGTGTGACTGTCTATTACAATAACTCAAAAACTGCTGGTGTAATGATTGCTTTATATTGTAATAGTACAATTCAATCCAATATAATCACACCACAATACACTCAAAATATGTAATGGAAATGAGTGAGAAATAGTCTCAATACATTTTCAAGTATTTATTGCAAGTCTGTTGTAATAATGCCTAAGTAAAGAAGGTTGTGGACTCGGATACATGCTTCATAGGCAGAACAGGCAATATAATTTACTTAACAAGTGCTTTACAATAAGAAATAAAACCAGACATGGTAGATGAAATGAGATGATGACCAAAGACAAAGTGAAGACAATACATTGAATAATTTCCAAAAGCTTTCACAAAAATTAAGGAGATTTAAAAGAAGCTAGAGACTTAGTGTGTCTGAGTGTGGGGACTCCAATAGCAAAAATTTGATCACCCTATCAGCAGGGCTCCATCCACAGATTTCAAGGCTGTGGGAATTGTTAGGCTACTAGGATCTGGTGGTTTTAACAGCATCTATAATTTGAGTTTCTTCAGCATAAAAAATGGTGCAGATATCAGTTTCAGAGTATCATGATTTTGAATAACTATAGTATGAACAGAAAAAGGCCAAGAACTGAGTATCGAGGAACACCACAATACAACTGAGCCATTGAATCGAGTTACAAAGAGTAACATTTCTGAACATTTCTGTTGGAGATGTCTGAGCATGGTAACCAAGTGCAAAGCCCTTGATCCAAGTTTTTATGAGAGTTGTTAAAAAATTTAAATTAAAAGATAACAGAGCTGACAGTGAAAAATACCTCATTGAGCTGCTTAGTAGGGATGATATCCAGGAGAAGGAGTTCATATAGAAGACTGTCTCCAACACTGAAATCATAATGCGTTAAAATTGGGTAAGGTAAAAATAAAATGAAAATGCTTTATAAAAGACCAACAGGAAGAAGAGGACAGCAAGGCTGGATTGCAAAAGGTGTGGTCAGACTTTTGGTCCATCCAGGATTAGATATTCACTTCCAGTCATAAATCAACTGGACCTCTTCCAATTTGCGCTGAGTTCAGTCAGATTGAATTTTGTGTTCGATCTCCAGCCAGTTAGAAAGGAGTGGTAAGTTTATCTGTGTTTATATAAGCGCATGGTATTGCATTGCACTGCACTGAGTATAAAAACAGTGAGAGAGTAAATGCCAATATTAGTGAATAAAGAAGCTGTATAATTTACAACTTTATGGAATGATGTTTTTAGCATGATAGTCACAATTATTTATGTGTGGTGATACAGTTGTTCGGTAGAAGGAAAATAGTTCCTACATGAAACTACTCACAACAAGGTCTGTGGCTTATCTTCAGTCATGATTTCTGGAAAGAGTCATTGATGAAATATAGTTTTTGCCATTTTGAGCACCACAAGCCAAGTGCCATCTAGTTCCATTATATCTGAGAAAAGGCAGAGTAGAATATTTTGTGATTGTGGGGTTTTAGGCTTGGATGCTTAACAGATGATCTGGCAGAGGACAATGGCTAAAGGGTACAACTGATGATGGAATTCAGAGCAGCCCTTACTAAAGTGTAGAGCTCTAGCTGTGTCAAAGGTGGAATTTCACAAGCTGATACTCGAGCTGCAGAATCATGTAAAAAAAAATCTGGTCAATTAGGATTCTGTAAGGCTAATTCTCAACAGGAGTTGGCAATATGAATATGCACGCAGCTACACTGTATGGTGCTTCAGGCAAACAAAGTATTCATCTCTCCTATTCATAAATACAGAGTTTACTTTTTTTTTAACCTCAAGGCAGAACAGAAAAATGCAGAAAATCCAAACAGTAGCTTAAGCTTTTATGGCTGACAAAGGTTTGTAGTTGGGATGGAAACAGGAAAGACTAAACATGAGCTATTTAATTTAGGATGAAGAAAAAATTTACTTGTTGTGCCAAAGCCTTAACCAAAAAAGCTTTTCAGTTTTCACCAGTGGGAGCATCATTATACATTATGTACTGGGACACCATAACTACTAGTATTTGCTGTGTCCTCACCTGTTTAAGGTTCAGAAAGCCCTAGTATTTTCTACTCAGACTGAAAGTCAGGAAGACATACACAGGCCAGACAGGGTTACACTGAAAGGAGTTGCAGGCTCAGGTAGAAGGGGTAGCCAAGACAGCAAACTGATTCAATTATTTTTGCTACATGTTTATATAGCCAAATAGATTCAATAATAGTTTGAATGGGGTTTGCGTACACCAAATATCTAATCTGAACCCATTACTTAAAACTTTGCACTAAGAGGACTATGACCGGTGTTTGAATACGTAAATTAAGGCTGTTACTCAAGACACAGCTACCAGCAGTGGATCAAGTCTTACCTGGCTTTTGCCTAAGTGAAACCTTTTACAATAAACATTTTTGTGCTTTAGTTACATTGTAACATAGTGCATGGTGTGAAAATATGTATAAAGGAAAGACAGATTGATGCCAAACAATTAAATGTTTATAATTATGCCAGATTATGACCTACTTTCTCTTGTCAACAGGAAGTGGAACTGCTCTGTGGCCAATACTAGATGAGCAGCAGGATTAACAGCACAAAAATAAACCACACTACCTACAGGGGCAGCAGCAGGTCCTGAAATTCCAACTTAGCATCAGTGTGCAAACCTATAATTGCCACCGAGGGTGGAGCTATTAGGTGCATGACCAACGTCCCCAAGCTGAAAATGGATTACTACTGGCCACATTAACCAGTTTGGTGCTAATGTGCCTGAGTTAATACATTGCTGTTGGTGAGATTGGATTAGTTTACAAAAAAGTCATGAATATTCGAAAGACTGTGTGGCATTTATGTGTATATTGTGATGCCTAAGTGGCTGTTAAATAGTTCTGGCTCAGGGCCAAAACTTGTTTGACCTCCCTTAAGGTACCGGTTTAATAAAGGATGACTCAATACTTAGCCACTGCCATTCAGTGTATATAGAAAATAAAAAATAAAAAAAATAAAAATAGAGTTAAATATATATAAATATAATAGGGAGACCCCTTTCTTAAATTTTACCAGTGTCACACTCACAGTTGTCATTGTGACATAGAGCTGTTGACTAAGGCAAGTCCTCTGTCAGTTTTGACGTATATGTCAAAGGTACGGTGTACAAGGAGTACACTTGATCTGCACTTCTCTTCCTGCAAATGCAAAACGTATTTTAAATTACATTTTAACAATCTAGTATTCTCCTTAAATGTTTTATTTTTTTATTTTCCGACATTATTATATGTTTTTAATTAATTTGTTTCATTGAAAAAACAAGAAGATATTTCCGTGATTCCTTCATGTACCACTAGAGGCAGCCTGCCTACCACCAGTGTTATTGTGGTCTGTCAGTGAGGTAGTCTGTGATCCAGGCCACAAGGTCCTGATCCACCTGCATCACAGAGAGCTTCTCTGCCAGCCGGAGAGGCTGGATGGTGTCAAAGGCACTGGAGAAGTCGAAGAACATGATCCTCACGGTGCTCTGTGGCTTCTCCAGGTGGGTGTAAGCTCTGTGAAGCAGGTAGATGATGATATCATCCACTCCGATGTCGGCCTGGTACGCAAACTGCAGAGGGTCCAGGCAGTCGCGTACCAGGGGTCTGAGGTGCTGCAGAACAAGTCTCTCAAAGGTCATATGTGACGTTAAGGCTACAGGCCTGAAGTCATTGAGAGCACTGGGACGTCCTTTTTTGGAAACAGGAACTAAGCAGGAAGTCTTCCAGATCTTCGGCACCTTCTTCAACCTCAGGGAGAGGTCAAAAAGATGCTGGAACACTCCTGCCAGTTGCTCCATGCACACACAGGGAGGAATGGAAGGGAGTGGAGGGGGAAGAGGGCGGATAAGGGGGTAGGTGTTAGAGTTGTCTGGGTAAAGAAGGGGAGACGGGCTGTGGAGGAGGTGGGTGGGGTAGCCAAGGGGTGAATGGGGGTTCTTGTGTGGATTGTGTGCAGTGTTGTTCAGGGAGAGCTCACAGCTGTGCATGGAGTGTTTCATAATGCCTGCATAAACCAGAAAGGATTGTTGTTGCTTTTTCGAAAAGAAGTGGGCAGGTGACTCTTCCTGAAGTTCCCAGGAAGGAACATTGGCAGACTGGCTGAAGCCACAAAGGAAAAAGGGGAGTGGTCAGGGCCCTGCCATCCCCTATCCTTAGGCCCACAGCAGTAAGGATGTTAGGCAGATTCCTAATCCAGTGCTGGAGATGGAAGAGAAGGAGCAGGAGGATGTCTACCTTCTCACCTGAGGGCAGTAGGCGGCAAATGGCAGGCAGCTCTTGGAAAGGGGAGTCAGCATGCTGTTTTGATGAGGTTCTGGGAAGGGCAGTCAGAGCTGTGGATATTACCCCCTGGAAACATTATGGCACCCATCTGTTTTGAGGAGGATGGGGAGGCCCCACATCAGCGTAGGTACCCCTCCTCTGACACAACAAGGGCTGAGGATCCTCAATTATCTTGATGACTGGCTGGTTTGTGCGGTCTAATAGGAACAGTGCCACAGCCATGTGGCCCCGCTCTTGGAGCACGTTCAAGGCCTTGGTTTGCGCCTGATCTACAGAAGAGCAAGCTTCAGCCTTTCCAGGTGACAATGTTTCTGGGCATAATTCTGGACTCCAGGTGGACAACCAGATGCAGCAGGCCTTCAAGGCATGCCTGGATCCCTTCCAGCTGCATCCTTTGGTTGACTGGGGCTCTGCCTTTGTCTCATGGGCCTGATGGCAGCCATGGTGCAAGTAGTCCCACTTACCCTGCTATACATGCAACCTGTCCAAAGGTGCCTGTTGAGCTCTGGCCTGTGTCCACAGGGTTTCCAATGGACCAAGTGGTTTTCCCAAGTCAAAGCTCAAAGATTTCACAAAGACCTCACCTGGTGAAGGTACTCAGCCAACATAGAGAAGGGGATCAATCTGGTTGGCTTGTGAACAGAGTCAGCTGGGGCAAGAAAAGCTGTGGGGTCAATGGATGCTAGGCCGGTCATTGGGTTAACCAGAACATAAATGTCCTGGAGCTGAGAATTCTTATTGCACTTTGGCAACCCAAAATCTGGTGAAGTGGTAGTCATAACTTCCGCCAGTTGGATGAGCAAACTCCAACCACTGTCAATTTACAGTGACTGCTGCAGGTTTTTTTGGGATGGGTCAAGTGTAGTCCTCCACCCCAACCCAACTCGTGTTCTGAGTTCCACCTGTCTCAGTTGGTTGAGCTGTGGTCATTTTCCTCTTCTGGAGGGGACCAGGAGCAGTGCCAGCCTGAGCTGTGCCCTGTCAGGACCTTGGCAGAGTAGGTCCAGTGGACACAGGCTGTCAGGAAAACTAATCATCTCTTCATATGCTTTGACTCGTCATTTGGGCAGGCATATGGGGTTACAAGTTCAAGTCGCAATTTCTCTCCTCGCCAACGGATGGCTGCACCATTCTGCCACTTTTTCTGGCTGCCCGGTCGACTTCTCCAGCTTGTGGGGGTAGATAGTTTTGTCATGGCTACTGCAGGAGTGACTAATTTTCACTCATTATAGGTTGAGTTTATAAAAGACTGTGAAGAAACAAGAGTTTGCAGTTTTGCAATATGGAATATGTAATGGAGTGGAGAAATAGTCTTGAGGCAATCGAGAATTTATGGTTGCATTGTAATCATGGTTCTGTTCTGAGTAATCTCTCCAGCTTTAAGGCCACTCAGAGACATGATTTGATCAAACTATCATTGATTCGGGTTAGGGTTAGGGTATAGTATCTTTTAAGATTTTTTTAGATGTTTCATGTTGATTTTGTAATGTTTTTTTGATGTATGTCTGTTGTTGAGGTATGTTTGTTTCTGTGAAGCAACAAATTGTAGCACTGTGCCCAAGACAAATTTCCCCTCTGGGACAATAAAGTTTATTCTATTCTATTCTATGTGCCAATTTGAGGTTTTTGATTAATATCTTAGACTGCACTGTAAGATAATGATGTTACATTCTTTATTTTTTTAAACTTTTAATTGTATTTAAATGTATCTTTATTTCGCCTTATGTTGCTTTTACACTATCTTGATGCCTTTTATGTTTTATGTAAATGACTTGTTTGCTTTCTAGTTTGGATTGCTTTGTTGTTGAAATGTGCTATACAAATAAACTTGCCTTGCCTTAGGGCTGGGTATTGTCAATTTCATCCAACCCCTGATGGAGTCTAGAAAAGATCTGGATGTAAGGAAGAATGAACTTCTGATTAATTTTAACCTGGGCATGGGATATGATGAACTGGAGGTGAATGGGGTAGAGGAGGGCTGTAATGACAGCTGACAGCAGCAGAGAGGAGAACAGATTTAACAGGTTTAAAGTTTGACAACAATGACATGACTGGCTGATGGAGTTAATGGTTTAACTGAAAGATTAAACACAGCTGATTAGTCAGCTGATTAAGAATGAGAGAGCTAGATAGATAGATAGATAGATAGAGAGAGAGAGAGAGGAGAGAAGAGAGAATTGCGAATGAAGAAGCGATAAAGATAAGTTCTTCCTGATTGAACTTGTGCTGAACTTCATAAGAAAACTTTTTATTGGCCCATATCACTTTACTAGTTAATCCACCTTTGAAACTGATTGATCTTGCTTTGCTGTGTTTTTATATCCTTGTAAACTGGTAGAGAGGCATCAAACAAATCAAGGTATTGTGAAATTGTAAATTTCAGTTGCCATGATAATCAAAAGCGTACACAAGAATATTGTACTTGACACCAAATAAAAATATTTATGTATAATGTATAGAAATAGAAGTGCATGTTGCATGAAGCAGACATTCAGCCGCCTCAGGTCATCATCAGTGCTTAACAGAGGTACAAGACACATACGTCTTTTTAAATTGGTTAGCAATAATTGCCAAGTAACAGATGGGCCAGCAAGGTACTAAAAATCCATAATGGCGTCTTGAAGAAACATGATACTTTTTGAGCGAGGAATAGTAGAAAGTGAAGACAACTTTTACCTTAAGACTCAGGAGAGCACTGGAGGTTTTATGTTTGCATGTCTTATGCCAACCTTTTTGGGAGATTTAGAGAGGAATATGCAGTATCATATCACTTTCTTGCATTATATGTTATACAAACATTATCTCCATTTTGTTTTTTTAAACTTCAAGAATGAATGTGCTGAGCCAGACTCTGTATTTCATTATATTGCTCATAACTGTTCTCACATTGTATTGTATACAATAACCTCATTCTGCTCCAGCATCTTTCCTATCTCCCTTTGTGTAAATGATCTTTGAGCTTTGCCTCTAATGTATTCCTCTTATGTGTGCATGTTGTATGTCCTCTTCACGGGTCTTTATGGTACTGGGGAGGTTTTGAGGCGTAGGTCTTACCAGTTCTTGGTGGAACTGGGAAAGTGCTTGACCTCTAGTGATCTGTGTCACTTCATTCCAAAAAAAAAATTTGTATTTACTGAATATCATATGTTTGTACTTGATTAACCTAACATTATCATTCTGTTTCTACACATTTATATTTTACTACTACTACTTTTGCCTCTCCTTATATTACACTACACTACACACTATACACTTATTGCACAAAGAAACAAAACAAGAAACAAAGAATCATTCAATCAAGTATATTTTGACCATGTCTAAAGGTAAAAGTGTTTATATCTGTTCCAGATGCCCACACTTGAAGGCAGGGAGAAAAAATGGCTATCATATCAGAGAGGTTTAAGACACGATAAATCACACAAATGGGCATAATGGCGCACACTTTTCGGACAGTCTCTCCTTGATGACATTCATGTTGTGGCACTTTGTTATACACACAAAAGGTTACAGGTTTCTGTTTGGCTATCCAACAAGCACAACAAGAAGGTTTTAAAACTGATTACATTGTTGACTGAAACATATCCTTTATATTGAAAACACATTCACAGCTGCTGTCTGTAATTAAGCAAAATGTGTTTTTCTTGTTGCATTTCATAAGTGATTTGGTCCTGTTTAGTCTGCCTTACATGTACAAATTACAGTACATAAACTCTAGTAAATAAATAAATAAAAAAATCCCCCCTGGGATTATTAAAGTATTTCTGATTCTGATTTCTGATTCTGAAACAAACCCAGAGGCAGAAGCACCAATTCTGATTCCCTGTGTGTGCTCTGACTGCTGTAATTTATCTGATGTTTATGGCAGTTGAGAAATCACAAAGAAAACAACAGCTGAATGTGGGCATGAGTCCAAAGTTCAACCCTCACTCTATTGTGTTTGGATTTCCAAGTAAAGTATCTTTTGCATATCAGATATCATCAGTCCATTTCCAAAAATACCTGAATGGTCGAACCAGATGCTCAACATATCAGGTCTTGTTTCCTGCAACGGGAGCTTTCTCTGTATCCAACAGCACTACAGTACATTTGTATTATGCATAGGCTTACACATGAGATGCCTACAAATGAGAATCATCTAATGAGGGATTTATCATGTCAGAACATGTTTTTTAACCAGTTTACGTGTTGCCATTCTCCACTGTGTGCCATAATCCCATTTAACTGCCAAACCACATGAGTCTCAAGCTGCTTTCTTTGACATAAGGCCACGAATTTTATAAAAATATGTGTATGTACAGTAGGAATTTCCAGTAACTGAACAGGCAATTTTCATTTAAAATAAGTTGAAACACACATTCTTCAAAGACACAGTGAAATTAAACATATTACAAGTTCTTATCCTGTGACCTCACATGCCTTTTTCTGCTTTTGGTATATATCAAAAAAGACTCTGTCTCTGTAAAACATTAAAGTGAAACTATAATTAAAATTTACTTTTGCCAAGAAATCAGTATATGTAACATTGGTGTTGTTTTTCATTTAGGCTAAAATTGTTACCAAAAAGATGATATATAAATTATTGGGGGTTTTTTGCAGCAACTGACAAACAATTTTTGGTATCACTGATTACGATGTGGGACTTAAAGGACATATCGTGGACATGATCAAAAATAACTCCAATATTCCCTTCTAGAGTAACTATATTCTTAGACAATGTGTTTTGGCAGTGTTTAGGGCTAAGCATAAGAACTTCAGTTCTGTCTAAGTTTAACATCAGGAAATTCCATCATGGCCGGTGGTTTTTGTCTTTCTATGGAAGCATAATGATTGGAGACAAAACAGCCATCATTCAGCAATCCTCCGACTTGTTTGAATGGAGTTATTATGAGAATGTATGAATGAGTGGAAAGAGGTTGAAGATGAGTGGGTTTGAAGGGCTATCTTATTGACTTCTTTGAACTAAGGTTCTAATGGTTTTAATGGAATTCGAAAGTTGAATGATAAATCTATGAAAGATGATGATTTTTTAGTAGAAGAGTTGAAATTTGACATTTTTAGATTTGTTTCCAGTGAGCTAATTCAATTCAATTCCAATTCATTTATTTGTATAGCACCAATTCATCAAGCAGGAAATGATATCTCAGGACAGCTTTTCAAATAGAGCTGGTCTAGACCGAACTCCTTTTAACATTTACAGAGACCCAACAGTAACAGTTATTGACTTTCTATAGTGACTTCGCTGTGTAAACTTTACTGTTGCTGTATGTGGTTATATTTAATATATAAATAAATTATAATGCAGTTCAGTGCAGTTTTTCTTGCTGAAGAAAAGCTACAATCTGTGTTTGTTTTTTTTAATAAATGATAATAGTCTGAAATTATGTAAAAATGCATAGTTTCTAGTCAAATAACATTAAAACTTCCCCCATAATTATGTGTATAGGATTTATTTATGGTTTATTTAATAGGGACAGATACAATGAGCATAGACATGCTGAGAACAGCTATCTGATGCAAATATCATGGTGTTTATAGCGGATGCTAATTTGCAACACTTTGGGCTTTTATGAAGAGTTTGAAACAGGAAGTTAATAAAGAGTAAATGGAATACAAAACTGTCACAATTTGGAACTCTCTTAAGTGATGAAGTTAGATGTTAAACCAGGGTTATAGTTTTAACTGAAAATATATTATGAAATACTATAAATGTGTTTTCATTCATAATGCAGGGCACTTAATAGGAGTCTGGGAGTCTTCAGGGGGCATCCTAAACAGATTTTGCCTAGGGCTCTGAACATGCAAAGGCCAACTTTGTACAGACAGATCTACATGAATTACAACTTCCTCAAAATAACATTTGGCCTTGATTTAACGTGTAAGGGTGGATCTTGTTTCCCCACATAATCCAGTGTTGTTTCTTCTTTTTAAAAAATCCTGATGTGATTGATTAGATTTAAAGTCACTGTGTGCCCATACAGTAATTCACTGTATAACACATTTGTTTTTCAGCTGTCTACATCAGTACTTTTTTCTCCATGAATTCTCTTGTTGGTCATTCTTTTCTGTTCTGGAAAATCTCAAAGCTGTACAGTATAACAGTTTTTGCAAGAAAAATATCTCCTTTGTGCATCCTGGTGCTCGCAGGCAAAGTGATGAGACCAGTGGCCTCAAGGTTGAACAACGCCACCTAAAATAAGAATCCCCAGGAAAACTAAATAGAGGTTGACATGAGTTCTCCACAAATAACAGTAAAGGAATAATACAGAGGCATGGGTTTTGACTCTGGATGTGCAATTCATTAAACACTAGCTATAAAAAATCAGTTCAATCAATTTAATACAAGAGGATAAAAGCACAAACGGTCATTAACATATATAGAAAGTAGCTTAAGCCTGCTTTGAAGTTGTAGAGCTGTTCATTTACATATCTATGGCACTATTAGTTATGTGCACATTAACATGTATGTTGGAATAAGACTTATTGAGCAACTTTTTGATTAAACTTTGCATTTTTAAGCATCTTTTCCATTAATTGTTTTATTTTTACAACACATTTACTACCAGCAGGCAGCAAACAAGCTCTGATAAACACACTGTACACTACCTGCCTAGCACCGATCAGCAGACAGACACAGTTAGCAACAAGCCTCTAATAAAAATGGAACATCCACCGGTTAAAGAGCCAGATATACTTTTAGTTCTGTTGGTTATCAACAAAGAAAGAGCTAAAAGGAGAGTGACTTGTTAGCTATGACTACAACTTTATATAGTCATATTATTTTAGGGCTGTCAGTTTGTTTTGGACTGACAAGTGTACTAATTACATATGTGTTGTACCTTGCAAAACCACAATGGAAGTCTGTAAACCCTGTTAAACAACATAATAGCATTAAAATGCTTCCAGACATTACATACATTGTAACTATACATATCTTGTCAATATTGTTTACAAGATTGATAATAGTTACTTAATATACTTATATTATATATATTAGACCTTTGGGTGTCACTAAATATTGAGCTTTAAGCTGCAAGTGTATTAAGAAAAGGTACATTGTGACACTGAAAGGATTAAAAGGGAGAAACAACAGGAAACATTACTTCAGTTCCAAAATTGTGAAATGGACATCTTCCGCCTTCCGTCTGGCCTGTAAAGGGAGGCTGTTTCTTTTCAAGCACTTTTACTCACACTGCTTTTGACACACTTCAGAGTCAAATCTGGCATAATAATTCAGGCTGTGGATCTAACTCCAACTGAGGTCATTCTGCACGTTCAGACCAGGGCGCTTAATGTAACTGTGAACATATGCTTTCCTTTAGTCCAAGGGCAACAGTGATGCAAGAATTTCTATTTTCATGCCTAAATATAATATAATCGTACACAGATGTTTTCTACAATGTGCCACACGCACACTTAAACAGAACATAGTAAAAAGCAAATCTAAAGTGACCTCTATTATCCGACAATGTTCAACTGCATAAAATACACTGATTTTAGGATTTGTAGTGACTTCAAATAGGTTTGTGAATCATTAGAGGTGGCCTTCATGTTTTTTTAATCTGCCTCCCGATTCTGTCCCTTGGAGAATTACTTCATCTGCATCTCAGATACACCCTTCATTCCCCACAGTTATTATTTTGATCCTACAATTCTTGGCGTCTAAAAGCCACAAACACTGAACTGAAAAGATTCAATCGGTCTCACGCACACAAAGGTTTGTCATGATATGCAGAGATCATCCCATTAGGTGTTCTCACATAATTGGTGCTTACTGATGCCTAAGACTCAGACTTTGAATTCACATTGGTAACTCTGCAGATTATTGGATGAACCATCTCTCTTCATCATCAAACTTCAACAAACTTTAACACAGTCAAACTCTGACAGTCAAACTCTGACCTAAGTTGGAGAGAGGGGCGAAAACATGTTTTCCATTGAGAAAATCCTTTAGTACTGTTCTTTGCTGTTCTTTTAATTAAGAAATACTCGCCAGTTTTGAATAAGTATAATTTTGATATATTATTACTTCTACTGAAACACCAATAATAAAATAACATTGGCAACATGGCCAAAACTGACTTCGAAAATTCCACTAGAAGTTATATACCATATATATATAATTTTTTTTGTCATAGTTGTCTTAGTGTGTTTAACAGACACGTGACTGTTTCCACCGTTATCTATGATTCCTCCAGTTTGGCTGTTGTTCTTCCTGCACTAAATTGCAAACATAGGCCAAATTTATGATTTAAAATGACAAGCAGCAAGCCAGATTTGTCAACTAACGGTATTAGTAAAACACTTTATGACCTCTGAGCTAGAGCTGAGATCATACATTGCCTATCGCATATAAAGACATAAATCATGGCTTCGTCTAATTTTCAGAATCATACCACTGAGCATTTTCAAATTGGGTAACAGGATGGATCAAAAAGAGATTTTTAGTATCAGTTATATAGAATTTGACAATATAGTAAACACACAATTTTGGAAGAAACTGATAGAAATGAACATGTCCTATTACACAATAGCAAGTAGTAGATAGATAGATAGTAAATAGTTTGAGCTTATCCTTGTACATTTAAGAGGGTTTAGTAACTACAAAGCCAGGGTCAGTCTCATAGCCTACAGTATCTATAATAGTCCACTTTGAAGTAAAGAAAACTTTATCCTAGCCTTGTATGGAATCTGTGTGCTTGTCCACATCATCTGAACTGGGTTAGAGTTCATGCCTAATTTTAAATGTCCACATACTGTATCACTGTCTATCCAATGTGAAATAATGTTGCGTAACTCGATATTAACAGCAAATCTTGAAGAGCTCTTTGGACCAAAAATGGATTTATTAATAATTAATCTAAAACATCCAGTGGCCAGTCATGGACCCAGAAGTTGGATGTTTTGAGGAGGAGCTTGTCCAAGGTTGATGGAAGAGGGCCTCTAGTAGGGAGTTTTTTATTGCATTGAATTGCTATATAAAACTAATAACGTTTTCTCCCACATAAATTCTAGTGAACCACTTTATCTACTTACTCCAGGCTCCAGAGGACAGTAGTTGGTAATGATCAACTTTGTATGTCCCAAAGCTGATGTAGAGCTTTAAAGTTATAATATAATATCTAATATCTATTAATATTATAATTTTAATAAGTTTAATATAATATAGCCAGAAATCAGCACCTATCCCACTCACAGCTAGTACCTGGCAAAAATACATTTTGCTAAAAAAGCTGATAAGTGATGGATAAAAAACCTCATACAGGTTTTAGTCTCCAGGGTTAGTCTACTTGGGTCTGACTCTATACAAGTGTCAAAGATAATTTACATTTATACCAGTGACTGAATGGCCTACACACTCACACATTTCCCCAGAATTACATATCTTTTATAGATCATAGTAATGGTTAAGAATTACAAAGTATACAACACTTTCAACAGAGGCTAGTGTACCTGCAGGTAAGTCTAATAAACAGTTTCACAAATGAATATTTGATTTTTTGTGATCTACTAACTGAATCTCTAGCTCTGTTTTTCCAGTCATAAGTTCTTCCGCTCATGAGCTCTCATCAAACAAATCTCTTTTATAATGAGTGTAACTGATATATAATTTATTGGTTCTTTTTTAGAATCCCAAAGCATTAGTAAATATTTATCAACACTGCTGAGCTTTCATGGCACTCACTGACACGCAATTTTAGGAGGGGTGGTCTCTTGCCCCAGACAAACAGTAATAACAGACATATCAATCCTGCTGATGTCATTATCAGCTGACACTGAGGCTGAAAGAGCTGTGCCAATTTAATGTTTTGGACACACTGCCTGCGTTTGCAGCACGTGTGCATTGCAGAATGTCTTGTTTTTTATTTTGGTGCCCAAAGAGCATTCAAGCTGTCCGTGTGAGCAGTTTGTGTCATGTGCAGCTGCAGCAACGCTTCACTAGAGGGGAGAGGACTCATCTATTTTTCCACAACCTACTATGTTTCCAGCAAACACAGATATATTTAAAAATCTGTTAATAGTAATTTAAAAGGATATGTTCATAGTCATGTCAACATTATACCAGCAATAGCAGCAAAGCTGTGTCATCCACATTTATTGGCACTTTTTTGCTGTTTTCTTTACTCCTCCACAGACAGATTATTCAGGATTCCACCTAAGGCTGACTTGACCCAATGTTTTTAGAACCAGGGAAACAGGCAGGGAAGTGAGTTCCCTTATTTCTAGGAGCTCTTATTTAACTTTATTTTATTAAATTTAACTTTATTTTGTTAAATTTTTGTTAAATTCCTCTATCAATCAAAATCAAATTCTAAAGAAAATTCACCTGACAAGTAGCAGTTGCATATTTGAACACCTGGTTTTAGGGTTTAATAACCCAACTGACCATTAATACTGATTGTGGTATCTGTATCGGTGAAATATCAATAACCTATCCTGGTTGGAAACGCTAAGAAAATTTACAGTTATTCGCTTGAGTTTAATTCTAAAAAACAGGAAGAGCCAGAAACAGAAGAATGTTTGTGGTTTCAGGAACATAACAGAATACTGGTTAGCCCAGTAGTATGCTATGTTCCATAAAACTTTGGACATGACACAAAAACTTGCACAACACAGTATGTTGTAATTTACTATCAAGGAGAGAGTGTTCTTGAGAAACGATAAATCACTTATCTTGTCTGTAAGCCCTACTTTTTGGCATCAGTTCAGAATTTATGGTACATGGAATGCCTCACGATTTCAACTGTAATATGAATAATAACAGTGAGCAAATTAAGTGCAGCGTCACAATATCTATATCTATTGTCCCAGTAATGTGCACTACAACTACTGTTGTTAGTAGCACAGGACGGTTGGAAGAGATAACATTGATATTTGTGAGTAATGTCAGGCATCAGTGATAACATGTTAACCAAGTGGAATGAAAAAAATCATGCACATAATGTGTGGGGAACCAAATCTTGATTCATATCTGCTGCAAGAGTGTTCACTGCTAAAGGTGAAACTTTTAATTTAGTTAGCTGACGGAAAGTGAAGCAATGAGGACTTGGTTTCCATGTCACAATTTTCCAATTATAATAATTAGTTGTTGCTGGAAAAAAAAGCAAGTAGTCTATTTACAAACAGCTCAACCCTCCACAAAAACTCAAAGATCTAGACAAGGACAGGATTTAAATTACAGGAGGACCAGTGAGTTTGTCAAAAACAATGGGTAATTGCGACTGTAAATATTACCAGGGTGAAAAATGACCAATATTTGAGATTGAGAGAGAATCAAGTTACACAAATGCATTTGTGCAGAATACATGGTGTGTTCTTGTGATGGTGAGAAAACAGTTAGCCCGGATTTTATATCTAATTAAAGATTGAATGGCAATACACTTGAAATATCTAAGTTACATGCCATTACTATACAGTCCTAAGTGAATTCTACTCATCAACAGTTATTGGTGAATGTATGAATAATTTTAAGTCAAATTACCTTAAATTTCCAAGTTTTTGCCACACCACGCCTCTTTTTCAAATCCGCTGAGTTATGAGAGGCCCTCACAGTTGCAGAGTACTGGACCATCTGCTTTTAAAACTATAGGTAAGTTGTTGTTTTTTACTTTCTATATGCCTACACATACTCGTTCATACACATGTACAACCAGATAGATGATAAAAACAGAAAGAAAGAAAGAAAGAAAGAAGACAACATCAAACAAACAAACAAAAAAATATCCACTTTTACGTTTAACAATGCCACTCTGTAAAATGTAAATAAAAATAAAATACTGTGAGATTTTGATTCGCAACGTTTTGTTGTGGCTGATGCATCCCGGGAACGCTAACTGCCGTGACCGCGACCGCATTCGACACATAGTCCAAGCCAGACCGCCGACAGCTCTCCGACCATACTACAACCGTTAATGCTGTTGCGTGAATACGAGGAACTAACGTTACTGGTGAGCAACTGGAGTTTTTGTTTTATCTTTGTGGGGTGAAGACGTTTAATGTCAACAGGCGCATTTTAAGGCGCTAGCTGGCTGTCCACTAGCCGACTTTTCCTCGGTGGGGAAGGGGTTGTTTGCTAGCAGTTCTAATGTTCGACTTTCATCGCTTAGCTTAGCCTGCTTCCTATGATAGAGCTAACATTAGTTTTCTCATTCTAGTAGCTTTATTTGAGCAATAAAACATCACAGTAAAGACTTTCACCGTCTAGATACCACACTGGACTGAGACGGCCTGGTTCGGCGAGGCGGGCTTTTTGTTTTTTTGCAGGGAGAGAGGAAACGCCGTCCAGTCGCTTTTCTTTGCTGTGCTACTGCAACTGGTAAGTTCATAAATTTGCTCATATTGGCCCTCAAAAGGACATTATGGTAATTTGGGCTAATTAGGGAACATTAGAAACACACAGTTTCAAAGTTCAGACGCTACAGAAAAACTGTTCATAATGATCAACACAATGATTTGCTATAGCTGCTGACAAAGAGCAAGGGGCTGTTTAAACATTATAGGCTCAAACATGGAAGTTACACGAGAATAGAGCCATTTCCTTGTTTACATCAGGAATGTCTGTGTACGTTTAAATCACTAAATGCACTTAAAGTGCATTTGTCCTGCATTCATACCAAAACTGCAGATCAGCAACTAGCAGATGGACCAGTTAGGTTTAGTTGTCAGTCATGTGAGTTTGCTGAGTCTTGTTCAGAGAGTGAGTTTTTCACTCACCTGCATTCTGTGCATCTAAAAGTAAACCATAAGGTCAGATGTCCTTATAAAGACTGTAACTTTGAAAGCAGTGTTTACTCCACGTTCAAAGCACACAAGAGCAAAGTACATAAAGAACAGAACTGGAAGAGGTTTAAGTCAGAAATAGTTGGCGATGATGTTTTAATGATGGTGATGCTGCACAAGAGCAAATGTCAGATGCAGATGATATTGAAGACATAGACGAAGTCAGTGAGGTTTTGGCAAATCAATCAGCTGTCACAACCACTTCAACAAAGTCAGGACTTTATTAAGCAAATATAACTGTCGCATGGATGAAACATTTGTTAAAGAGATTATCAGTGCTGTGTCAGAGAGTAACATAATGTCACATTGTTCCAAAGATGGACCTTTAGGAACTGCCAAAAAAAGAGCAGCCTATGTGCGCAGAGAGTTTCCACTGGTAAATCCAATTGAATATGTTGTGGAAAAAGGCAAAAAACCTCTTGCATATGTTCCAATTGTTCCCATGCTACAGAAGTTGCTTAACAAAACTGATGTTTTAGACAAAGCTATGTCAGTCAAAGTCCATGTCCCACAGGAATACAGGTCATATGCAGATGGGCAGTACTTCTGCGAAAATTCCCTTCTTTCAAAGGATGAGTTCACAATTGCTCTTGGCCTTTACATTGACGACTTTGAAGTAGCCAATCCTCTTGGAACATCAAAGTTGAAACATAAGATGTGTGCAGTTTACTGGGTTATTGCGAACATACCAGCAAAATATAGATCCGCCCTTAACTCTATCCAACTAGCTCTACTGTGCAACACCTCCACAGTCAAAGAGTGTGGTTATGCAAAAATACTGCAACCTCTGATCTATGATCTTCAGTTTGTTGAGCAAAATGGCATTTTCCTGGAGCAGCTAGGTGCAAGTGTCAAAGTTACTGTTTTGTATGTTGCAGCTGACAATCTTGCTGCTCACTCTCTTGCAGGATTCTTGGAGAGCTTCAGTGTCGAGAAATTCTGCAGATTCTGTTCAGCCAGTAGAAGTGACACTCAACAGCATGAGGTATGTTCTGGTTTCTTTCACAAGCGAGATAAAGAGACCCATGATAGGCAGGTGCAAGAGGTGCGAGGGGATCCTGGATTGGGTCGCTCTTATGGTGTGAAAGGAGCATGTCCTTTAACTCAAAATCTTAAGCACTTTCATGTGGTGAGTGGGTACCCTCCTGACATCTTGCACGATATCTTGGAAGGCATTGTTCCAACCGAGGTGTCACTGTGTCTTTCAGACCTGATAGGCAAAGATTATTTCACACTCGATGTGCTGAATCAGGCCATCAGGTTCTTTAAGTACACATTTAGTGACAGAACAGATCGACCTCAGATGATCGGCAAGGGATTTTCCACTAAAGGGACAATTGGTGGAAATGCCCATGAGAACTGGTGTCTAATAAGGCTCCTTCCACTTCTTATTGGTCACTATGTCCCTGAGGGTGACAACACTTGGGAAATCCTCATGGTTCTCAAGGACATTGTGGAGTTTTTTGCACTTTCCCTCCTAATGTACAAACAGCAATTGCTCATAACATAAGAACACCAGGATCAGTGCTTAATGCATCATCTGTGTGTGTAGATGGAATAAAGTATCATCCAAACATGATACTTTCTGCTGGGTCATGTTCAGGTCTACCTGAATTTGCCCAGATTGAAAAGATTATTGCAGCTAATGCAGAGATTCTGTTTGTATGCCACAAAATGACAGCATGGTACTGTGAGCATTTGAGATCTTACCAACTTCATTGTGATGATGTCACCTCTATGTATGTGGTTAAGATGACAGAGTTAAACGATGTCCTCCCATTATCAGCATACAGGGTACAAGGAGAGCTTATGGTAACACTGAGACGATTTGTTATTTGCTAAATAACTAATAACTAATTTCTCTCCAGATGGCTGTGCAACAGAAATTTACCATGAGGGTTATTGTCACCGAGGGAGATATAAGAAAGTTGACAATGACAACACGACCAGACACACTTGAAGATTTGATTGACTGACTCAAAGGCACTCTCCAAGCAAGCTACAGCTTTTACTTGCAATACCAAGATCCTGAATT
>NW_023339762.1:6798491-6798976 GCF_004916995.1 Morone saxatilis | reverse complement strand
AACAATAACAGTGAACCACACCCATCTGTCTGAGCTCCCTGGAAACAACCTGTCATGAAACATGTAGTGACACAAGCAGCCAGGCAGACACAGATATCCTGTCCATCTCCTCTTCAGACAGAAGTTCTCAGTGGCCAGAGGTATTTGAAATTCCCAAATTTCCAGTTGATGTTGAATATAGACTACGTCAAGGTAACCTGCTGTATCTCAGGGATGCCACCTATCTGAAAGTGACAAAAGAACTGAAACATGACATCCTCGAAAAATTGGCAGAGACAATGTATGCATTTAAAGCATACCCAACAAAAGAAGAGTTTGAAACTGTTACAAAAGCTTTAGTGCAAACACATCCATGCCTTAAAGAAACCGGGTCGCCCTCTGGCTGGGATGGATGGAAGAACAGTCTCAAGTTCAAGATGGGTAATTATAGAACCAAAATGCGCCAGTGCGGTCGACTTGATGTCACTGTCAATGGTGGTAAACAC
>NW_023339762.1:6792772-6798466 GCF_004916995.1 Morone saxatilis | reverse complement strand
GATCCCAATCTCATTCTCATCCCCTGGATGAGGTGGTCAGCACAGCAACATTTTTATAAACCATCACCACCAAATTGAAGGCCCCACAAGGCTGTGTTCCACTGGCTCTTTCCTCTACACGGGTTATAGACCAGTTAGAAAAAACATCATCACCCTTACCTTGGAATTTACCGCGTAGACAATAAACTTTCACTTTTGAACCAGACACCACCTATTAAAGACTCTCTATTCGCAGCCAAAGCACTCTGTTGCTCCCACCTTCAGTTACAGCGATACATCCATACTACTCAACTCCTAAGCCCCCCGGATAAGAGTTTACCTTCAAAGCGTAAACCGGTGTGCCTTAAAAAATTTAGGCGGAAGCTTAGACTGTATGATGGAAAACTTACAGTCACTCTAATTAAAAAAGCTTAAACGATATCGATTAAGTTTGTTCTTTAGTTCCTGAGAGCTCTCACAATAGTAAATGTCAAGTTTGAATGCTTTCATGAAACATTCACTTTTTGGTCGCATAGACAGTTCAGACTGCTGACACCTATATGCCACTTTAATCATCTATAATGGATCTCTCTAGCAGGTAACATCACTAGAAGCTCTCCCAGACCTCTCTGAATCTTCTTTTAAACCTTTAAGTAGTTTACATATTGCGTGCCCAAATTGTTATTGTGCGACAAGCTTTTCAATAACCCCTATAGAGCATGCTATAGCACAGCCTAAGCCACCTTTCAATCTTAAAGTTCGAGCTGCAATTAAGTCCAAAAGTTTGACTATATATATGCAGAATTACCTCTGAATGTTCATGTTATTTCCCAGTTAGTCCAGTTAATATCTTCAAGGTGTTTTGGAACCTTAAATTACCGCTCTCGCAGAAGAAAAAAGACCAACAAAAGTGGGCATGCTTTTGTGTTTTATATAACTTATACAGAGAAGTTTTAGCTTCAATGTCAAGCTATTAAATTAGCTCAGTAAATGGTTGTGTCATTGTTTTAAATTTAAACTTTGAGCTTCCTGAGCACTGCACTGTGATTATTCAGGATTGTAGCTTTATTTTCGCTAGAGAGCCCACATTTTTTTAATCAGATGAGCCTTGAAACTATTAGGCTGCTGTGACTCTCTATGCATGAACAAATTTAAAGGGCCTAGAAATAATCCTCAAATTTTTTAAGTAAACTCAATTTATCCGGGCTTAGAGTGTGAGTATTATGGATGTATCGCTGTAACTGAAGGTGAGAGCAACAGAGTGCTTTGAGCCTGCGAATAGAGAGTCTTTATAGTGGTGTCTGGGTCAAAAGTGAGTTTATTGTCTAGGGTAATTCCAAGGTATTTCAAACTGTCAACCCGTGTAGAGGAAAGAGCAGTGGACACAGCCTTGTGGGCTTCAGTTTGGTGGTGATGGTTATAGATGTTGCTGTGCTGACCCACTCATCCAGGGGATGAGAAGTGAGATTGGATTGTGTTCAACACGAAACTTAATTATACAGTTTATACAGTGAGAATAATAGAGAGCTCCACGTCACAGGCCTTCAGCAACCCTGCTGGGATTCCATTGGATCCTGCAGACTGGACTGGTTTCCAGCAGCTGAGCTGTGATGTTATATTTGTGTCTTATTGCAAACTGAGAAATGCAAAGGGTAAATTCTGATTAGCTGTTTTGTCTCTAGTTAAATCACTAGAATAACTATCTACAGCATCCTAAGAGTTATGAAGCATTATGAAAAAATGATAACTGACCCGTTCAACTACATCTCGATTAAAACACATTTTCGGTCATTATTGTTGATAGACATGTTTTCTTTTCTTTTTAGAAAATATATTTGGGGGCTTTTTGCCTTCATTAGATGATGTGGGAGAAAGAGAGGGAATGTTCCACAACTCTTCAATTGATTGGCCGAGTGTGCAGGCAAAGTAAAGTATGCACAAAGAGTATGTGTGCAGTAGTCTTCCAGCGCACCAAGCAAGAGTTTGTGAAAGGGCATATGAGTAAAACAGAGAGAGGGGTTATTATTGCACATTAATATAGATAATAGCAAACATGCAAAAACATTTAGTGAGTACTGAAGAGATTTTTTGTTTGCTCAAACGAAATAATTTTTCACGTATAATTTCTCTTCAAAATATAATTTAGGGACTTGCACATTACTGTTCTGTTCTCCAAATTTCTCATTGCTCACAAAGAAATGAGACACAAATGTAATTCCATACTCTTCCATGCTCAGTCTGTGATTACAGATACCCTGTTATTTAGATTCTCCTAAAAAATATCAGGCCGGCCAGCACTCCCTGTAGCTATGCAGTTGTGCTGGAAAATGTTTTGGTGATAAACAGCCAATTAGCCATAACATTATAAGCACTGACTGGTAAAGTGAACAACACTGATTATCTGGTTATCATGGATCCTGTCCTGATGTGTTAGAAGCAGGAATAATGGTGTTCCCGGTCTGCAGTACCTATCAAAAGTGGTCCAAGGAAGGAAAAGCACTGAACCAATGACAGGGTCATGTCTCATGGCCAAGTCTTATTGTTGCACGTGGGGAGTGAAGGCTGGCCAGTGTGGTCCGATCCAACAGACAAAACTAAACTGCTGAAAAAGTAATCAACAAATCATATATTTTTTAAAATAATATTGATTAAACTAGATAAATTTGTCCTGCCTCTGAATATCATAGCCCAATTAGCCACAGCGTCAAGTCGTGTTCCGTAGAGAAGACCTAAATATACACACAGCTGATGACAACAGTATCTCCAAGTTTGTAGTGTAGATCTGACTATCGCTTTTAATGTTGTTACACCACTCATTCCAGAATCCACTGCCTGTCTCTTTACACGACTCCCCCATTCTGTTGGCCTTGAAGATAGTAAAGTTGTCAAGGCTGACTTCAGCCTCAAGGAGCCATGTCTCCGTCAGAGCGATGATGTAGGTGTCCCTGAAGTACCTTACACCATACATTTAGCGTGTATCATGTCAGATTTATTCCAGAGAGACCTTACATTTGACAGGATGATGAAGGGAAGAGGAGGTCTGAAAGATTGTCTTCTTAGTCTTTTGCATATCCCCCCTTGTCTCCTCTTTTCCTCAGTTGGATTTCCAGAAGGACATAATAATAGACAAGAACACAACTTGACAGGACAATACATTTATGTGGAGGCAAGTGAAGTGGAGCACAGACTGTGTCGTTAAGTATTGAAAAAATAAGTACTTACTTGAAGCATGAGAGATCGATCCTGACCTCTCTTTAGGACCTGTGCTACAAGAAAGTCATGCTATTGTCCTGTATTGGAACTAAATTTAGCCAGTGAATGAAATATCAGATGCATTTAATCTCCCCCTAAACATTTTAGCCATGCAACTTAGTTTGATGAATGTAAGCAAACTATGCAAATCATCATATACACATAACATACACATATTTCCCCTTGCTCTTCTAAATAAATAGTAAATATAAACAATTATATACAGTATTGGATATGTATGTAAATGAAATATGACACTGAAGAAACTCCTGATTTATTTAAAGCCCTTTCCTTGGTCAGTGTGTAGACAACAGAGCTTTTTCTTTTTAAATATACAACTTATTATGTTTAAATCTATCACAAATGTAGAATGTTACTTTGTATACTTAACAGTAAATAACCTTGAGTACAATTTTACTTTGTTGGAAGAGTAGCCAGCCAGCTCTAAAAGTATTTCACTGTATTAGTGAGGAATTAAAGTGCATGGGAGATGTAAGGCAGCTGTAACACATTTCCAGTGTAAATCAGGGAGTGAACACATTTTCCCCAACATTCCCATACCCTGTTTGATATTGACCAACTTTCCAGTATTATCATGACCCAATTAAGACTAATAAATAACCGCTTCTAGCCTTCTGGTCCCGTGGCCTAATTCAATATGGTGTACCTTGGACTAACGGCTTGGACTCACTGACCGGGTGACCAGCGCACTGAACTGCTGCAGCTCGCACGCCTGGACACACAGAGGTACAGGAGGTGTTGAGTTAAAAAAATAATAATAATTTTTAAGATATAGACACTGAAACTGTAGTGAAAGATGCATATGTTGCTGGGCTCATGTCAATATGACTGTGAACATATCCTTATCACTGTCTTTTTTTGCTGGGAAGTAGACCTCTGCTCTTCTACAAGACATGCAGCTCACGTAGGCAGTGTGGCTGCTCAAACCTGTCAACATGGACACCGACATAAAAATGTGTGTCCAGGCTGGTAAGCTGCATAAAGTAGCTTAAAAGCAAGAGTCTTTTGTCTAATCCCTGATCTGTCGGTATTGGTTACATTTGGAGATTAGTTTATTTGACTCTACCTGATTTTCTTGCAACCATAAATAGCGCACCAAAATCTTAAATAGTCCTTCCAGCTCACTGTGCCTGTTTTGAATGGTAACTGTCAATGTTCCAAATAATCTACAAGCAGGGATATTTTGAATTTGGGATGCTTTTAGGAACCAAATAACCTTCTTCTGGTGAAAAATATTACAGATTTTCTACTTTAAATTTCATTGAGTTGGGAGTATTCCTAACATTATTTTAGTAGTATTAATTACATTAAATGAAACAACTGAAGCAGGTTTAGTTCTATGGATGGAGTTGACAGGCTTAGTTTAGTTTAGCCACCTTTTACTTGTTATTCAGCTAAGAGCAGGGATGTGCAGAGAATGTTAGAGGGACGGGGGGAAATAATTAATAAACACATGCCTTAAATTACTACTTTTATGAAATTGTTTCATAGCTTGCTTTTCTCTCTTGTATACTGCTGCTGGTAGAGGTTCTCAAGCTTAATTAAAGGTCCACATCTAATTTTAATAACCTACATTTACAACCAGTGTTGTGCAAGCACACACATTCAAATTAACAAGTTCACATTCAGAGGTCACAATGTTAAAGTTCACATCGGGGTCAGGTGCTTTTCAGATTAGATTAGAAGGAGAGCAGTGAGTTTAGAGCGAGTTGATTTCTAAATAAAGTTGTACATTGTGTTGATATTTGTTTTTTTTAAGTTATTCATTCTGTGCTTTGAACAACTGTGTAAAAAAAAAAGAAAGAAAGAAAGAAAGAAATTGAAGATGTTTAGTCAGTCTGATTGTTAATAAGAATAATTTCTGCAAATATATATTTAAATAATTAAATAAATAGCATAAAGGTTCGACTATTGGCTTGATGTAGCGTCACTTATATAGTCATCCACATGTACATTCATAAGTTGCAAACGCATCCTTTCAGTTCACAGTTCACCAAAAACATGAGCGCATTCAATGATCATTGGTAATTTAGCACATTCATGCAGGACAATTATACAACAAACAACTTTTTCATTAGTTGTACTAATTGTGTAGTAGAGAAAGCAGACACATTCTGTATCCGCAATTTAGGAGCCGATAGCAAATTCTCCGCTACATGGCGCTGGTCTCTCGGATGGATAAAAAAACATAAAAGCATGTTCAACAGCCATCATGTTGTTAGAATTCATAGCGTGAGGTCTGGGCTGGGTCCAGGTTGACTCGGAGAAGCTGTGCATAAAGAGATTTGCAGCATTCAAAATGCCTTCAACAGTGCTTGGTTACACACAAACACACACACACACACACACACACACACACAAAAACGATACTATGGACAATGAGCTGGTGGAGGACTCAGATACACTGTAAACTTTTTTTAAAGAGAGCGAGAGAGAGAGAGG
>NW_023339762.1:6791017-6792765 GCF_004916995.1 Morone saxatilis | reverse complement strand
GACAGACAGACAGAGAGAGAGAAAGATAGAGAGAGAGAGACAGACAGAGAGAGAGATAGAGAGCACCCCATAAAAAGAGAACTTTCTCTCTATGAGGCTAAGCAGCAGGTGCCCAAGCCCCATTTGAGGTCTATTTATGCACGTGCCAGGCTCAGAGGTAGCACACCTCTAAAATGAGTCACGTTTCCCATGGATGATAAAACCAAGGGCAGGTAATACCCTGACAGACTTTCTCTAATACCTCATGTACGGAACATTGGGACTAAAGGTGCCTCTTCACTTAATTAACACTTGCATCTGTCGATACGACACAATCCTGATTAGGATTTAACAATCCAGTTAGATTTGTGCCAAACGAGTTGCAAGGCTAGACAACCATCTTAAATGTATATCTGTGCAACTGGCTTGTTCCTTGCCTAACCTGGTAATGATCTTAGTTTCAAACTTGTCCCAGCCACATGGCTTTCACATATGGTACTTACTGTGTGTGGTCCCATTTACACCTGCTATGTCACAGAAGCTGTTGATGACTTATGTTACAGTAGATGCTTCAATAGGCCTACATATTACGTTATAAGTGAACATAACCAGCTGGTACACTTGATTGGCAGCAACTTCAATTATATTTAATTTAAAACATAATGAAGCTACAATTGATACTCTTTTACATGTGATCTTTTTTTATTGCTTTTATACGCAGATCAATCGCAATGGAAAATAATAATGGTAAGAGAGGGTAGCCATACTGCAAATAAAACTGTTGATTATTATTGTTATCTATGTAAACAATTGCCATTGGGAGAAGTAGAGTTACAGTATGATCATAGGTCTAAATCCATAATATAGAACACAAGAAAGGAATATATTTCCAGTATGAGTGAGAAATGAAGAGAAAGACAAAACATCAGTCAAACATAAACTTGCTTATAAAGAAAACTATTTGGAAATGGATACATACATACTCTTATACTAACTTAACCCCTACCACCAGAAGAATAATAAGCATGCACAACACGCACTGTGCATAGGCCACCAAGGGCAGAGAGAGCACCAAAACTGCCTAATCATAATTAATCATAACAACCATAGTGTAATATGTGTCATTTATGGCCATGTTTGCTTCTGTGTCTCTCTGCAGGACAGAGAGCGGGGCAGCTCCACACACATAGACACACACACACACACACACACAAACACAGAGCATACAGGCCACTGTGCAGTTTTCTTGAGTTGACGACAACTCCCAAACCACAACATTAATTTAATCAGTTTTGCAGTAAAATATTTCCATACAAGATTCGATTTCATATGCGGGAGACCTTGGAGGATATGAAAAATATTGTGTTTTGTTCTACCTCCGCTAGGTATCTCAGGATTTAACAGCCATTAATTCCATTAAGATAAGCATGGGCCTCTCATGGACTGGTCATGGATGCCAAGAATTGCTGGCTGCATCTGTACATTGCATCTATACATCCATTCATTTAGAATACTGACATTTTAATTCTGTTTAAGGAAAGTCCATCTTGGATAAACTGGATTTTTCACAGTAGCCATTTTGACATGAAATAGCCAACTAAACACAGGTGTTACCAATGATACTAATTAAGGTTCTGTTCCATTTAGGTCAGCCAGTGTCAGGGTGCTGCTGTTCTACATATTGGCTCACTGGAACGGCTCTACTACGGTGGCCCAGAGGTGTCAGGCCAAATAGAAAGGCCAGAACACAAATACAAAAGCCACAACAC
>NW_023339762.1:6781770-6790917 GCF_004916995.1 Morone saxatilis | reverse complement strand
CTGACACCTCTGGGCCACCGTACTCGGTACTTGAATGGAACCAAAAGTCAATAGTTCCAATCATCAGTCACAAACTTTGCATTTTGTTACTGAAATCTTTGCAGTTTTGTTTTTTAGCTGCGTCACTGTACACAGCATGGCAGGTTGTAAACTTTACAAACCGAGTGTCAAAATTACCACAAACCACAAAACTTGGAAGCACAGCAGTTATTGGAGACAGCGTGATGCCAGACAGCAGGGCAGCGACTCTGCTCTGCTGACTGTCAGTTAAGTCTGCTAAACCACTTTTAAAGCAGTCGGTGGTATAACCTCCTCTACTGCCGTCCGCTGTTATTGACTCCTGATCTGACAGCGCTCTGTGGTATGCTGAGATTTTATAACCAAACTATAAGCAGCACAATTTTACATACTTTGTGTGGAAATCTGATGTTTTTACATCCCAGATGACAGAACAGCATTAAAACGTGAGGTAGGCTAACGCATGTTGTGCATCGGAGTATGAGTGTGTATGAATGATTTGTTTCCTTTCTGATGAGCAGTTGACGCCTTGCATGGCAGCCACTGCTATCAGTGTATGAATGTGTGGATGGGTGAGTGTGGCATGTAGTGTACAGTGCATTGTGTGGTCGAAAGACTAGAAAGGTGCTATATAAGTACAGTCCATTTACTATTTACCATTTACCGTTTACAGAGATGTTCCCTGAACTGCTGCAGCTTACACAGAGAGCATTTCTGCAGCGGCTGTTTTTATACTGAGTTTGCTTTTGATAAATTCAATACAATAAAAGCCTTGTTAACACATGAATGGATTCTGTCTACAGAATCGCGAGAGAGCTTTTACTCTCAAACAGATGTTGAGTTTAAAAAAAGATTATTTTCTGTGTATGACATATTTTACTTCTAGGTACAGACATTGAAACTGTAGTGAAAGGTATGTATTTTATTGGTATAAAGTTGATCTGACTATGAACAGATAATTTTCACATTTTTTGCTGGGAACCAGGCTCGATTCGTGGAAAAAATAGGCCTCGAATCTCTAGTGAAGCCTGTGACACACGTCTCAGTAGAGCAGTGTGGCTGCTCTAATCTGTTAACATGGGCGCCAAAATAAAAAAGCAAGATATTTCAGCAAGCACTACAGACGCAGACATTGTGGACTGTCAGGATGCTGATATCTGATTGATATCAGCTCCTTGTGGTTAAAGAGCTGAACATAGAAGTATAAGAGAGCAAATTCCAGTCCAGATTGATACCAAAATGAATATTTTTGGTACTATCATTCTGATTTACAGACTAAAACAATAATAATAAACATATTTCTGTTCTCTCCCTCCATTCACCTTTATTCCTTAGCACTCGTATTAATGGTGGTTCAACAGTACATCCATCATTGGATTTAATCATGGTCTTAAAATGATAATGACATAATTATCACAATTTGTCTGTGTATCCCTCAGAGACAAATGAGTGATTTAGCTTAGTGTGTCAGGTGCTAAGCAGCAAGGTGTGTTCACCTATAAATTATGTAACAGTTCAGTTGGACAGGGAAGAACATGATATTTCTTGAGGGAAATCTATTTTACCCCTTATGCCACTAATTACAGCAATATAGCAGCTGTCACTTGATGCACATTGGCCCAAAAAATACTCTTCTTCTTGGATACATTTTTCTGAGCGTCACAATCCAACAAAATGATTAATTTCACCATCAGACTTCCATCCATTTGGTCCGATAACAATTGGAAAGTCTAGAATTAATTAATTAATTAACTAGTTGCATAGTTAAATCATTTCATCCCCATTAATGGAGCACATATTATTCTGCATAACGTTAAATCAACATACCAAATGATGATGTGCAATGAAGAGGCATTGTTTGTAGTGATTAACATACAGACAATTATGACCTGATTTGGAGTTTGGGGCGGAGTTCACAGGGATTTATAGAGTTACAGTTCATTATTTAGCTGCAACTTTACCATTTTGGTTTACTCTCACCACTCTCATATCTTCGTTTTCAGCTGTAGCAGACAGTTGTTTTCAGCAAAAACGCTCTAAAAACCCACTGTATACACTACCTGCTCCACACCAAAAGGCAAACACACAGTTAGCATGAGCATTTAGCAGCTAAAAAGCCAAATATTTAGAAGCTCCTCAGGAGTTGGTAGAGAACAAAAACTGACCTAAAAGTGAGTGAGTTTTGACTTACATTCATCATGTGGCCAGAAACATGACTCTAAATGACATTTTTGCTCTGTCACCACTGAAGGTGTAAAAAAGTAAAAAAAAGCTGTTTGCTAATAAATTCACTATATTGACATAAAAGGTGATAATATGTCAATGTTGTGTTCACAACTTGTTTACGCTGCCAATGGAGAATACTGTATGCAGTATTTGAGTTTTGCTTTATGTTCACAATGGAAGAAATCCCCTCAGTTTCACACCTAAAGAGCTCTTTGTTCATATTACATGTTCATATTAAGATTAAAGTAACTGACCATTCTTTGCCCTATAGCTGATTTCCCTACTTCTTCTGTACTGGAAGTTTTCATCCTCATGTAAATGTAATTGTAAACCCCAATATCTCAAGTTGAAATAAGATGATGATAAAAGTCTTTATTAAGATCAGAATTTATTCAACAACTTGTCACAGTTTAGGACAGATTCATACAAAAAATATGAATTAATGTAAATAAATATTAATATATTAATTAATACAATTATAGTACAAAAATTAGTATAATTACATTTACATTCTTAAATGTAAAAGCATCACATTTAAAAACGAACTTCTATACAGTGACAAAACACAAAATGAAATGTATAAAGCCTTAATAACATTATTGAAAATAGCTCTTTTAAAGACATCACATGACTTTTTTTTTTAAAGGAAAGCCTTCCATTATCCAATTATCTGTTTTTTGTTACTGTTCTTGATCTTGAGGTAGTAATGACCCGACTGAAAACATTCCGTTTATTGAGCATATATTCATGTAATTCTACATGAAAGTCACTCAAATTTTGTCCAAGCTTTACACATCCAAGAGATGTGTTTATATTTTATTTTTAAAACAGACAAAATGTTTCAGCAAGTGCTCAACAAAATCAGGACTTTTAATTGTCCTGGCTCCACAGTGGTGGAACAAGCTCCCCATTGACATCCTCACATCTTCTTTCACAGACTGAAAGCTCAACTGTTCAAACTGCACCTTGGCCCATGAAAAACAACAACAAAACAACTCTTTCTCTAGTTCTTTTTGAGTCTAACTTGTAGCAGTTCCGCATATTTGATGAAATTCTTTTTTGGGTTATAACCTCATGGTTGAATGCAATTATTGTAAGTTCATTTGAATAAAAGCATAAGCTAAATAAATTTAAAGTAATGTAATGACTGATGAAGATTAAAGTGTCTCATGGTCTGCTCTTTGCTTGTTCAGGCACTACAAATGTTTTATTAACCTGGAAATGGTGTGGAAGGGGTTTATTTCTTTAAAGTCCAACAGTAGGAAACAGGGCAGCTCAGCTTTGTTTTTATAAATTCAATAAAAAAGTGTTTTACTGTATATAAAGACAAAATAATCAAACTTGGAGCCAAAGAATGTATGATTCAATTTAATTTGTTATGAGAATTAACAATGCAGCTGTCTGATGTACAAGGTTTGACCTGTTCTCGTTTTCTTTTCTTTTCTTTTTTCCTTTTCTTTTCCTCTCATTTGATATTTTCTTCATTTTACTTTTATTTTATCTTAATTTTTAGTGTTTTGTTGCTTTTACATGTTCAAAAAAAATTCTCAATCAATCAAAAGAAGATATCAGGTTATATAGTTTAGATTATATAATATTTATTTAACAAGACCTCATTCACTTTGCATTATTATATTTCTTGTTCCCTCAGAGTTGTACGTTACACATAGTAAAGAGGGCCAGGCTGGTCCCACAGTACATACAGTCTGCATGGCAGTTTCAGATGCACACAAGGCTGCATAAAGATGCCAGTGTATACAACCTAAAAAGGCTAGCAATAACTAGTTATTTTAGTTTTTAAGACATAAGGTTTTACACTTTAAAGATTTTTAGAGATCAACAAGTTGTTGGACTGTGGGAGGAAACTGTAGAAGTGTGTAACAGTGAGATTTTATATCAACAAAATTAATATAAGAGCAATTAGACAACATAATGTCCCGTCCATTTTGTGCTCACAGGGTTAGCATAGGTGAGCATAGAAGCCAATTTTTGCATTTTTCTTTTTTAATGCTCAACTAACAGTTTACCTTTACATGGCTAATGGACAGCATCAATGCTACCCTGTAAGTTAACACTTTATTACATTACATGGATGTCCCCTGTTGGGTGGTCTTGTAAGTAGGGAGGAAGGGCAAGTACTTGAAACATCTATACCTCTTCAAAATACCATTGCAGAAAGGAATATCATAGCACGACTGGTCACACATGTTTTTGCTTTGCTCTTGTGCTTTGTCTTGCCAGTTCTTGATGCCGCGCTCTTTGTCGGTGCCTGAAAAAGAAAAGAAAATGTTTGCTGATGGTGATGTTATGGCTTGTTTGGTAATTTATTTTTATTAACACAAGTATTCTGTCATACCTGGAATTGTGTTGTCCAGGATAAACCCAAAGAATCCTCCGATGAACATGTGTGTGGTGAAGAGCACTACAATCACTTGGTCCAACTCTGTTATTCCTTCAAACACAGAAGGCAATACATATTTGTCATTTGTTACCCTTCAGTAGCTTGTGAACTATACAGTAAATCTTGGAGGGAGATTGTCTTTGCTCTTGCCCTCTCCACACAGAGGTCAGAGGTATGCTTTAAGTTCAGCCTAATAAAACTAAAAGAAATACAAGCTGCCTCAAACCAAACCCAACAGCAACTGGAGCCTGACCGTAAATTCTGCAGGACAGGATAACAGCCAATCAACACACGGTCCATCTCCGATACATCTGTTGAATGGATGTCATACCTGGCCAGAAAGGCTTTCTTGGCCCGACAACCCATATCTGTGTGTGTTAAACCCTCTGAGCTGTATACCTTGAATTTTAATTCCCTCCGCATGTCCAAAAACAACATTGTCATCATTAAATGTATATTGGCAGGCGCAAGATGTTCTGGATAACTTCAGTGATCAAAGTTTATCCAGCATTCCTGTGTAGGAAGTTAAAGGATCAGTTCACCCAATTCACAGAAAGACATATTTTCTCTCTTAGCCTGAGTGATATCTAGCCAGGACGATTTTGAGATATCTGTCTCTGTGTTGGAGTGGGAGAATGACATTTCTGCAAAACCCCATATGTACAATATTTCTTTCATTCCTGAGGAGTAAAACCCTTATATTTTTCCTTACACTTATTCACTTACTCTGGATAATCCACAGATTTCCATTGGAGCTGAATGTCATATTTCTATTTTGTAGGCACCACAAACAACCTCTATTGTGCGGGGGGGGGCAGATATCTCAGATCTGGCCAAGTTAAATTAAAACTATTTACATGGGCGGGTTACACCAGGGTTATGTAAGGAGCCTTATATACTAAAGCTTTGTAGCCATTGCACTAACCTTCCCTTAAAGAGTGGCAGAGTTAAGGAGTCACGATAATGGAGATTAATCCAGCAGAACTCAGGAGAGTGTTGTTAAGTCTGCAGGTCCACAAATGTCCAGATATTTGGACTTTTGAAACTGGCTTTGGTGGCTGAGGGGCAGCCTCTGTAATCACTAGACCACCGTGGCACTCCAATATCCTGAGTCAGAGTTGGCCTTTCTTGTAGCATGTGCTACCACCAGCACATGGGTGAATACAGAGCGCCATTGAAAATGTGGATGCCTGCATGTCCAATTCCCTACTTTCATAATGCCCCTCAGGCAATAAACTGCCTAATGAAGTTGTATTGAATTGAATCAAGAATTGCAAACAACCCTGACGTAGTTTGGCTCTGAACACATTCTTATTCAAAGAACACATCCAAACACAGACACACAGGCAGGCACATACACACACTTCCTGCTCAGAAAGGCAGCAGTCAAAAGTTCAAGGCACCCGCTGAGCTGGATTTTAAGTCCCACAGCCTACATCTAAAGACGTCTGGGTGAGCAGCAGTTTGTTTACAAAGAGCATTGACAGGCCTCCTCTTGTGTGGTGCTATCATCTGAGTGAGGAAAAACTGGGCAAGAGTGCTTTATCTGAGCCAGGCAGATTACAGCCGGTGACATGGCGCCTTGTCAAGAGGATTGGGAGGTAAGCAGCCTAGACCTGAGAAAACCAGACAAGCCCTCATGCCCAGTGTATAACTCTGGATTAGCACTTTCCTGATAGACACTTGCATCACATGACTCATGGGATCAAGGTCTTATGTCTGCAGAGAAGAGCTGTTTAATCTTGTGGATTGCTCTTTTGATGGCACTTCATTGGAGGTGGCTACAAACCCACTATGCAGCCAATCAATGGGTCATCAAAAGCAGGGAATCATCAGCTGACAGCTTTCAATTGATCTCTGATTGGTTCTAAGATCTCTGATTGATCAGACTTGTGTTTATAAAAGCTCCACATGGTCTAATTGCATCTGTTGGATTAATGTTTCATGACTGGATTAGTGTAATTGGGTTCTACCTGTTGTGGGTATGCTTGTACGTGTATGAGTGCATGTGTGTTTATGTAATGTGAAGTTGAGAATATTTTACTTTTTTGTCTAGATTTTTATCTTTTTTTATGTTTTTTCTCAAGTTTCCTTTTCCAGTTTTCTACTGGTTTTCTCTTCCTACCTAACCCTACCTAACCCTACCTAACCAATCACTGCTGACACTAATGAACTCACTGGCTTTGCACCCACAACCACTGCCATTTGTGTACACTGGAAGACACAACTAATTTAGTAGCACCACTAAATCCAGTCTAATCCAGATTAAACCTGGTGGTGATGTGTGAGAGTTATGTCCTCTTTCACCCAAGTAGCCTAATTTCTTCCCCTTGAATCTTTTTCCACATTACATCTTTTCAGGCAGTAGCATAGTAGTCAGATTTTATGATCATAATGCACTCAAAAATCACTAATTATTTGTAAAATACCTGATTAAAGTATTCATGGAAGTCAATCAGTAATATCTGTAATCGGTGGCAAAACAATACCCCCCCTACAGGCTGAACAGCTTCTTACACCCAACTAGACCAATGTGGTGGGATCCGACTGCCTGACCAACTGACATATAAACTGACTGACATTTCTATCCTTAAACTGCCTATTTGGGGAACAGACAAACAAAAAAAATAATTCAAAGTTCAGGAGCATTTAAGACAATTAAAAAGGCTCTCATTGCCACTTTCAAATCTAGGCTAAAGACAAAAGGTTGCCAAGTTTTTGCCATCTGGGCCAGTGGGATTTGGGAACACCTTGGCCTTACAAGCTTAGGCTGGCAGAATCGATGCCATCTTTTCCAGGGTAATCTGTAAGTGGAGCAGTGGGAGCACACAGCCTCCCACTCACTGGGCCGTGTTGCTCCTCTGATAAGGATTTACAGCTTGTGTCAATTTCTGTCTCTTTTTTTTTTTTTGAGAACAAACTTACCCAAAATGCATTTTTGAGTTGCTTCAAAAAGAAAAAAGCATTGTCACCAACACAGTGAGAAAAAGGTATGGGTGAATATGGTATTTGTTGGAGAGTCGCCAGATCAAATCTGTGGTGTTGAAGGATTCTAAAGTGAAACTGACAAAGTAGTCAAGGTTCAGTAGTTGGGATGATATTGATCTTGGGAGCAAATGTCATTCTAAAAAATTGAAGCACATTGCTGCTCGGAACTAAACCAGTGCTGTATACAAGTTAACACATGTTTGGGTGGCGTCTGAAGTTATACATATTAGGTGCAGGTGTTTTGACACGTACCACTTACTTGGTTTACCCATATTTGTTTGCCTCCTGACCAGGTCTGTGGACATTTTGTAACAAAAGAAATAAAGACAACCCTGTGAGAACAAGCAAGGATGTTTGAGAGTCTAGTCCATCAGGTGCCACAGCTCACTTTGCATTGTCAGCCTTTTCAAACTGCCCTGTTTCTTCATCTTTTCTGTCCAAATTACTTTATGAAGAAGCAGCAAAAGAGTTTGTCATGGATGTCTCTATCTCTAAAGGACTGAGCCAGTGACAAGACAATTTGTTTGTGTGTGTGTGTGCAGCATAAGTGAGTGTATGTCTGTCGGAAAATCACCTGTGTCAATGATGCCAGGATTGGAGTGAAACCAGGTAGGTAAAACAAGACCGCTGAAGGTAGAGAAGCCGAGGATGAGGAGGTTACGGGACGAGTTAAGGTCCACATACTGGGGAGAGAAAGAGAGAGACTTTGTTTTGTTGTTCTGCCTCAGCTGGCTGCCACCTCTGTTCTGGAACTTCACTAAAATGTGATTAGAAATAATCTAGAACTCCAACACTTGATTTCTATTCTGGTCCAGGATTCATCTTTATTTGATGACACATCAACACATTGGAGGCAACCCAGTCTATAAATGTGCTCTGACTGGTAAATCAAATTGTTAAGAAGCAGGCCCATTACACAAAATGGCTGATGCTCTCAATAAAGAGCCAAAGAATGCCCCACCTCTGGGCTAGTTTCTGTTTCCCATTGAGGATTTCTTCATACATCTAAAAACTGAAACGTAATACTGGGCTTTTCTGTCCATATTCTGAGCTAAATCTGAGTCATTACAACCAATTATTTTGTATATGTACTATACTATAGCCTTCACAAGTTTTGACACCTATGACTAAGACTCAAGGGAGCTATAGTTGTTCAATGAAAACAAAATAATCCATTGGAATATGGACACAAGATCCTAGTATCTGGTTTCATCCTTTTTACGGACTGAGGAAAAAAGACCTTGTGGGAAAATTACACTGGCTGGGTGGGGCTTTGGCTCTCGCTACACCAAGGCCATCCAAAGTGGAGCCAAAGTTGGGCCGCCATAAGGTTTAATTTGGCCGGCCAGATGTTTGTAGTGAAAAATGATTAAACATTTATTTAAAAAAGAGTAGGGCTGCAGCTATCGAATATTTTGGTAATCAAGTATTCTATCGAATATTCTAATCGAGTAATCGGATAAAACATACTTTTGCTTAATTAAAGCCCAATTATAAATATACAATAGAAAACA
>NW_023339762.1:6777012-6781745 GCF_004916995.1 Morone saxatilis | reverse complement strand
TTATTTTTTAAGGAGTTTTACGTTTACCGGTGCGAGCTAAAATGAAGCCGCAGGACAAAAACAATTAACGCTTACATGCACGGCCTAAGTGCGCCTACCTGCTGCGGTGGAGGTGAGCGGCAAACGCAACGACCGGCAAGCGGAAGGCCGAAGAGGCAGGAGCGGAGAGGGCAGGGAGGAAGGCGACCAGCCTACTTTTATTCCCCTTTCGGCTTTATTGAAAACCATGATTGGCTGATAAGCCCAGGGATGGAACAGCTGGGAAGCCAGACTCCGGACGTTGGATCGCGTACTACTGCCGCCGGTTCGATTTGGGGTCCAACGGAACTCGATTTCCGGAAAGTCGGTTTCCCTTAGTTACGGAACGGAAGTTGCAAAAAAGACTTCGGTTTGAAGTTCGGACTACTCAGAGGACCCCGAGTTCAGTTACCAGATGGCTACTTTCCCAGTATTCACCCACGCTTAGTAAACATTGTGGGTTTTCTACCTATTTTAAGCACTTGTGCTTTGTGTTGTAATCCAAATGAAGAAGTCGTTCACATACACTGTATACTGTACTATGGCATTGTCGCTCCAGTCTTTAGTATGTTTAAATACGCCTCATTAGCTTATTTTGTAGCTTGTGCAGCTGAAATTGGCTAGAGACGGGCGTCCATGTTTGCGTATGACAACAATGCCGAGTTTTTTGAGCAGAAAGCAGCAGGCGCCAGGCGTAACGTTATCAAAACGAATTTCAGTATCAAACTGGAAATATGATGTAGTAATATGTAATGTGGACATCGTGAATATGTGAAATCCGCGGTGGGTGCACCGTAAACCGATAATCGCACTATACTATAGCGACTTTTTACTGGAGGCGTCGTCTTCTCCGGACTCGTTACGTGTTTGTGTGCCAAACAGAACGCAAAAACCCGCTTACTCGTTTTTTTCAAACACGGATGTGACGTCACTCTCGAGGTTGCAAGTCGCGATTACGAACAAAACGAACGCACCATAAGTGCCTCGTACCACTACATTACATTTACGAATGAAATGAGTTTAATGAGTTTAGGAGGGTTAAAGAAGGGACAATTTATTATATCTTTGGGACAAATGCTTGTCACTTCCTGGCCTGTGGCTAGTAAAGACCTTTAGGTACTGAAAGGATGTTGTTGATGATTAACTGCCCCCCAGGCATTACCCTCCGAAGAAATTCCCCACTGCCAGTCTTTAGTTATGAGTATATCCACAATGAAAACTCAAGTGGACTTTAGTGAGCTCAACCCTTCAAGGGGCCTAGTGAGAGGCATGCAGGGTACATATAGCTTTGGGTAGTCATGATAACTTACTTTGCACATGGTGATGTGCACTTATATTTAACCAAGTTGAGCGGGCAGACTGGGGACTGTGGGATGCTACAGATAATGATGATTTATGGGGAATAACGTCGGTGCTGGCTGAGAGCTTTGCAAGCTAGGGAGCGCTTCTCCTGACATGGAGTTTATGCTGATGGTATAAATCCACCATATAATATTTTAAGTTTTAAGAAATAATATACCAGTTATTAGAGTTATGATGTTTACATAAATGTCAGCTGATACTCAGTTAAAGGAAATAATATAATGTGCATTGCCTTCAGTTCAATGATCATATGACTAGGGCTTGGTGGAATTATTTTTCAGGCCAGCATGGAAGGTTAGCTCAGTTCACTGCATCAGCAACACCATAAATACACATATCCCACAAACAGTACAGACAATTTGAAATGTTCCATTTAAGAACTAATAGTTCTTGTTTTTTTGGAAACAAACGTGTTTAATTGTCTGTCTTTTGTGTTTTACTTAAAGGTCCAGTGTGTAAGATCTAAGAGAATCTATTAGCAGAAATGGAATATAATACACACTTTGAAGCGGATCAGTTGGTTGCAATCTGAGGCCACAAAATCCTACACACTGGACCTTTTAACTCATCTTTCCTCTGTAAACAATGGTTTGTTTAACATTATTGTGCTGCCGTTTTGGCCAGAAAAAAATAAAGGTATATCTCATGAGACCATCCTTGTTAAATGCAGGTCAAATATAAGTAGAAATAAAAAAAGGTTGTCTATGAAGCTCAGTGTATTGGGGGGGGCAGGGGCCTGTAGCACATCCTGAGATAGTGAGCAGGGTAAGAGGGTTCAGAAATGATTGACTTTTTAATTATGGTCTTGTTATAGATTTAATGGGAGGGTAAACCTATGATTCTGGATGATTTATTGATTGTGCTGCAGTTGTTTTTGAGTGTTTGTTTAAATCATTATCATATATTGTATAACTGGAGCAGGAGTTGCTGTTTCAATTTTTGCTTCACTGAGTTATATTTGATAAATACAATACAATAAAAGCCTTGTTAACAAATAAATGGATTACGTCCACATAAACACTCGAGAGCTTTAAATCTAAAACAGATACAGGAGTTATTGAGTTAAAGACAATGTATATACAGTATATATTTCATATCTGCGATATATTGTACAAATGTGGATTTGAAACTGCAGTGAAAGGTGTATAGGTTGCTATTATAATGTTGATATGACTATGAACAGATCCTTTTCCCTGTCTACTTTTGCTGAGAAATGTTGCCGTTAAAAAATAGGCAAGACATCTACTCTCTACTGGAGTGCTGTGTGGCTGCTCTAACCTGTTAACAGGGGCGTCAAAATAAAAAACCAAGAGGTTCAGCAATGCACATGACTGCTCATGTGGGCAGTGTGTCCAGGCCATTGTGAGTGCTGAGTGTCCTCATACCCTTTTCACTTTTTCTTTGAAAGACATTTTGTTAAATTATGTATACTGGAGATGTATGCTGATGGAATTTCACACCTCAGTTTCTTACGTCAAACGCCACTATATCTTGTTGAATTACTTGCTGTTTTCAAAAATATAATTTTTACATTCTAGCCAAATTGCAAAAACTGTCCACGTAGAAGAATAAATTAATATTATAAATAAAAATAACTGTGAGAAAATACATTTGGATAAAACTGTATGAGCAACCATCAGCATTGCATACATCTGAACATGCATCATGAGGCCTTCCTCTTGGCGAGCACAGACGGTGTTCTAGTTGAAGTGGCATGTATTTATTTGCATTTTTATGGTGTATTTTACCAGAATAGTATGTAAAAAGTGTATAGCACGGAGCCACAGTGTGTCAGTTTGATGTACTCATGTCTTTGAGCAGCACAGCTCCCACTGCAGATAAAAGCTTATGCTACCACTAAATGTTTTATGGGTTTTGCAGTCTTGACCTGAGCATTCTTTTACTGAGGCCGCTTTCTCTGATGTCTCTTGTTTACATCCAACTCAAATCATCGCAGATGAGATTGATAGTTTACCTGTTAAAACGTGCATGTTTTTTCCACACACAGTGTCCTGGTAAAAATAAAGCTGGTATGGTGAAAATGATGGATTAACCCATCTTGTATACACTGGATAACAAGCCCCCGTGATTTGTATGTTATTTTATGCCAGGTTGGCAGCAGACTGGTCCTCCAGACGGCCGGCATTCTGATGATCGTCCTGGGGATCTTTGGGAAATTTGGAGCAGTTTTTATCACAATACCAGACCCTGTCATCGGAGGCATGTTCCTCGTTATGTTTGGAATGATTGCAGCGGTGGGGATATCCAATCTCCAGGTAAACATATTCCAATATTGTGACATACCATTTTTTTTTTGTGTACACTTTTTATCCAAACCACCTGATGTATGGAGTACTGAGATAGCCCACTCCTTGGAAAATCAAGACCCTGAGTCACAAAGCATCCACCCTGCTAAGGGGTCCTTAAACTATAGTAAATATCCTACTGAGTCTAGTGGCCCCAGGGGTGCTGCTCTGGCACTGACCCTGTGACCTGAAATACAGCAAAAACAGAAGAATCCTATGGGGATCAATTAAATATACTTAATTAAATAAACTTTATTTGGGTAGCTCAAAGTGCAAAAAAAAAAAATCAAATATACAAGGGTACAGACCAACAAATAATACAATAATAATAATAAAGAAAGAAAAATAAATAAATCAGTTAAAGTTAAGAAAACACAACCTGACCCATGCAGGACTCTGGCGGGAGGTAACATCTGCCAGAGTGACAGACTGACTACCGCTGACTATAGCAGCAGTACAGCTGCCAGTAGTCAGAGCTAACTAGCCTTGAGCAGCTGCTTTAAGATGTCCGCACTGGAAAACACAGAGAATCTGCTTTGACAGTCACAGAACCACATTTACGGTTTTAAAAGTTTTTGTGTTGTACGTATGTTGTAACACTAGCTAAGCTACTCTCCAGCATCTGTGCAGGACTGTGTCAGGCTACGACTACGTAGCAGGCCACACTCTGCAGAGTTGAGATGTTGGTTTTATGGGAGCATTGGTTGAATGGTGACAAAAGCTGCCACCAGATATGTAAAATTCAATTGCAATGGGGTTTCAACCAGTTATGGCTAGTTGCAAAGCATTTTTATAGCAAAATATTTAGAAACTCAAATACTTTGCACTAACATGTCACCATTTGGACATAAATCAATCAACAAAAAAAACACTATTCAATATCCACGTACATAGGTTTTCAGCAAGAAAAGCAGGTTTTGGGGTTTAGTCTTAAAACAAATTTACAGTTGCATACCAGATACTAAATACCATACCATTGCTCCCTCTGCATTAGGGCTGCAACAATTCCTCGAGTAACTCGACTAACTCGATTACAAAAAATGATCG
>NW_023339762.1:6775179-6776912 GCF_004916995.1 Morone saxatilis | reverse complement strand
TTACAGTTTTGACTGGGATGGTGGTTTGCCATGCGATTGATGTAGTCGGTTATGGCGTCGTTTTTATCCAGGTCACCATCAAAAATACTCCAGTCAGTGCATGCAAGGGACCCCCTGTAGTTGTGCATGCGTCCTCCAACCACTGTGTGATGCTGTAGGTGGCTGGTTTGTCCCTCCTTCAGCAGATTGTTTTGTATTGCGGACAGAAGACATGTTGTGATCTGCGGCGCTATTGGGGATGCACGCGAGCATATAGCGTTGTTTATGTTCCCATAACACAAGTCAGCACCTTTTCCTCCTTAGAAAATATCCCAACTCCAGACCACCAAATAAAACTCAAACTCAAGGAGAAACAACAGGCATTTCAACGCAAAGACTGGCTCTCACTCAGAGACATTAACCGCTCTGTGAAAAAAGAAATACAAAAGGCTGAACTAGCATACAAGGACAAATTAGAACGGGATTTCAGCAGCATGAACACCAGACAGGCATTCCAGAAAGTCAAAACACTAACTGGCACCACATCAAAAGCTAGCACCCCTACACCCATTGACCCCAACTCATTCACCAGAGACCTAAACAACTTTTATGCCAGGTTTGACAACATGAACTTGCGTGCTTTTATTTTAGGTGTAGGACAGAACATCACAGTGTATACAGATTCCCAGTATGCATTTAACGTGTGCCTTTATTTCCATGTTTTGTGGAAAAATTGAGGGTTTCTTATTTATACAGGGAAGCCTATTGCCCATCGCACTCTCATCATTAACCTTTTGTCTACATTACTGCTACCTGTCTCTGTTGCAGTATGTAAATGCCAGGCTCATACAGGTTTGACTGATCCGGTGTCACATGGGAATGCATCAGCTGATGATGCAGCGAAGGCTGCCGCTCTTTCACCTGTCTCCCCCATTTTGACAATGCGTCTTTCTGTCCAGGATGATGATGATGGACTCCATGCAGGGGATATAAGTATTGCCTTGTGGTAGTGGATATGTTTTCAAATTCGATTGAATGTTTCCAATGTAGACAGGCTGCCGCTGTCTCAGTAGCAAAGGCATTGCTGAGGGAAATAATTCCACGATGGGGACTTCAATCAAAACTGAGTAGTGATAATGGTCCTCATTTTGTGAACCGTATCATTCAAAGTTTGTCAGAAAGTGTCCATATAAACCTCAGAACACACTGTGCTTACCATCGAGCTAGTGGAGGTGCAGTGGAAAGGGCTAATCAGACCATAAAAACAAAGTTAACCAAGTTAATGGCTGAAACAAAGTTGTCGTGGGTTGAGGTACTACCACTAGCCCTAATGTTTATGAGAGGTTGCCCGCACAAAACAACTGGACTGTCACCGTATGAGGTAATCACTGGGCGTCCCATGCAAAAGACTAACACTGCTTTCCCTCAAAATAGGTTAACTCTAACTGGGATGGACGATGAGATGGTAACATACTGTTGTGCACTTAACCATGTCTTGAAGCTTACCTTCCTTAACGTAAAAGCTGCTCTCCCTGATTCTGCATCTGAACAACTGCACAACACCCAGCCAGGAGACTGGGTAGTGGTCAAGGATCTGAGGAGGAAACACTGGCATCAACCCCGGTGGAGAGGACCATACCAAGTGCTGTTGACAACACCAACCGCTGTCCGGATAGCTGAGAGGGACACGTGGATCCATGCATCCCAGTGCAAAATTTTCCCTGATAAGGAGACAACCTTATGTCTGGGAAATG
>NW_023339762.1:6732422-6775154 GCF_004916995.1 Morone saxatilis | reverse complement strand
CGCCCGGTTTTTTTTTTTTTTTTTTAAGTATTTTTGCTTTCTTGCCAGTATTGCCCAGATTGCATATATTAGGGAGGATTTCTGCATAAGTCAGAACAAGGCTGCAGATCAGGACACATCTCGGATCGTTGACAGGTGATGTGCTGGGCACTGGAGGGTGAGCGAGGAAACTTAGAGACGCGTTATAGTAAAACTTTATTGTGTCTGCGTAGGTACCCTTGCAGTATAAGAACATCCATCCGGTGGGGTTAAAAACGTCACAATGCGTTATGAGTTTTGTAAATGGTGAAGGAGTCAGTTGTGTCTGAACGAGAGTTGTCTGCTTTGTACTGCAAAAAATTTATTCGCGTTCTCCAGTTGTGATGGAAAGCAGTGCGACCTGTAGAGCGAGCTTAAATGATGAGGATACTTCCATATGAGCGAAGCAAGAAAAGTGCTGTCATTAGGCGGTAATTAATATGAGTGTCTAGCTCGGTCTCATTCAACTGCCGGTTGCTCAGGCTCAAAACACGCCGTGCTGCGAAACGTGGCTAGATCTAGATTCTGGCTAACTAACCCAAATAAATCTGGGGTCCTTCTCGCGCACCCGTCTATTTAAACATGCTGTCAAATAGAATGCGGGGCGAGTCAACTTGGCAGATTTGATTGCAGAGCGCAGTGTTATGTGTATTGTTTTTAGTGTGCTTTCTTTTTCAATGTACAGGTGTTGTATGTGGTGGGGAATTTTAGAGAGCTCTGGCGGGTGTGTGGAGTGGGTATAGGTATTTCACTTTTACTCCTGCTGTACATAGGTAACGCATGGCCGTACGTCGTGTGACAAGACGAGGGAGGGGAATGGTACGTGGTGGTGGTGTATGGGTGGTACCGTCGCCACTGACACAGATCTGGTCGGCGCAGTCCCTGATTGCAACGTGTGCTGAGTTGGGCTCCAGCTTGGGCCGAGCCTGTGCGCTGCAGTTCTGCTTCTCACGGACACCTGTATAACATCTACTGGCTGCTGTCCGCATGTTGTGTATCCTGCACCGTCCAGCTGCGCGTCGCTCGAGTGCTCTCGAGCATGCACAGACGAACGCGCAGCACGCGCTCGACACAGAACACGACACAGGCCGTCCGGACCAGCAGCAGAACGTTTTGTGCCGAAGACTTTAAAACTGTGGTCGTTTCTCTTGATGGAGCAGACAGCCGAGGGTTGGTCGGTTCGGTGGCGCGCATCTTATCCGTCGTTTTGAACCGTGGATGTGATTGGTTGGTTACACTTTGTCAACGATGCAATTCCCAGGGAATACCTCCGCCCAATCTGAGTCTAATAAAGCTGTTGCAGTATTAAGAGGATTAGCAGGTTAATGCGTCCGGCTATCGAATAACAACAGACTCAATCAATCTAATCTAATTTACTAATACATTCTGAGATGAAGAGGCAGATTTAATAAAAGCCGCGCTATGATGTCTCTTTCTTTTAAGAAGTTGAAACTGGTAGCGACGATTGTCCTTAAATGCGGATGTTGGAACCATTTATGGTGGATACTTTTCACGCGAGTATACGCTAGACGTGAAGTCAGACAGGAAGAGTGAACATTTCATATTACAATTGACGGTATATTCCGTTGCAGGTGTTCGTGGCCATCAACAGCAAGGCTGGTTCTCGTTACCACAAGGAGAATACATTAGTTCGAGTGTAAGCGCTCAGGACGGTAAATTTCTGCTCGCTATCTATTTGAGGGTGGTATATTTAATAAGATGTGTAAAGTGAATGACAAGGAATTGCTGGTGTCTTTGAGCAGAGGATGGTTGAACTGCCAAGGGAAATCAGAGAAAAGAAGGGAAGTTCACGCCCAAAGGAGGAGAGCCTTTGCGTAGACTTTTGAACCTGTAGGTGATGAGACTTTAATGTGACCACTGGGTCAGGTATGGAGTGGCATGCGTCTACCTGAACCAACTCCTTAGTATAAAACACCGGTCAGCATGAATTAGACACCGATGACAGAGAACCCATAACTGCGTCTGGCCTGTCCATCAGCTTTCTCCGTGATCGATGTAACACCAGGAACAATATCGGCGAGTTTGACAGGCTCGGGTGGCGTGGCTTCGAATCTAGCAGCAAAGTGCTGATTGGTTATTATCTGCGGCCTGGATGCCTGAAAAATTTGTGATCGATGTGTTGAAATTCAAGAGTGACTTTCCGTCACTACAATCCCTTAAAAAGCCAAACCTCACAACATACGAATTCTATTATCACCACACCAAAAGTGTATCGGAAAAAATCAGTCACCGCATCTTCCAATCGAGCACAAAGTTTAAGTCGGGCTGTGTCTATTCAGCACGGCCACACCTGAAAACCTCGTCGCACCCATTAGCAGGCCCCACCAGGAACCTTCCTACTAATCCGCCTCAGCATTTCCCTCGTCGTATTTCAGTCTTTTATTCACGCCTGGAAGACCCCAAAACAGGGTAACTAGCGTGTTTGTCCGGGTGACGGATTAAAAGGGCGATGTTTAGGTGAGCTGACTGGGGAATCCAGATGAGAGGAAAGATCTGACAGGATGCCGCTGGATTTAGGATCTGGGGTAAAGCCTGAGAGAGCGACAGCCAGAGGAGGAGGAAGGGAGGAGGATCGCAGGAGGAGATAGAAAGATCGAGGGACGAGGTGTCCTGGTATCCTTCTGTATCCAGGAAGAACTTTCCAAGATGCACAGAATGTCGAGGACCGCTTGAGGTCCACGTTGAGGAGAGCAAGGTTAGAGAGTGGAGGAGATTGCGTTAAGGATCGAGCCGATGTGATGGGAGGAGATGCGAAATGGAGAGCAAAAGCTAAAATTAATTGAAAAAAAGATGATGCACGGAGACGAGGCGAAAGAGGAAATAGCTCTGTTGACAACTGATTTGTTCCCGCGTAGGGTTTGTCGTTACGGTTTTGCGGAGAACATGGTCGCGAGCAAGCCTTTAGCGGAGCAATACCAAACTATAAAAGGATACCGGAGAGCAAAAAGACTGCCAGGATTATGTGGTCACCCCATTGTGTGATATAACTGAGACGCCGTCCGCGTCACTGTTCTTGCTATAGCGCCATTCATATGAGTCTGACCGATTTGTAATGATTTTCCAGCTCCGCGGCTTTTACCAAATGCGTCGGCCACAATGGCACATTTCGCCTTCCGTCCCTCTCACCACACATCCGAGGGCTACTGTACCAAGCACTCGCAATGTTGTATGGCTAAAGCTCCACTATTTCAAACCAGAAACCTGTCGAACTAACTGCAAATTGGGCATCGACACAAAGTATGGTGCGACGAGCAGCGGGAAGCAGTGGCAGGTGGCACTCTGGGCAGCACATTTAAAGGGCGTAAATCCAGCGAATCTGATCGCTTAAGCCTCCCAAGATAGGCTAATCCTGGACACGGTGGTGGCGGCACAGGAGCTGTGTGTCTGGCGAAAGGATACAAAAAGCCAACTAACCTTCTGATCTAGTGGGACGACCGTCTCCTCGAACTTCGCTACTCTATGCTGTTGCCACAGCCACCCGCGAAGAAGAGACTCCCAGACAAGGAGCGAAGAGAAAGAAAAAACGCAGCGTCGACTAGAAGGGGAGGGGAGTAAGAAACATTTGCCAACAAAGTGTGAAAGAAGTGGAACACCAGATATCTGTGAACGGAGAGGACAAGGCAAACATTGGAAACACGGAAACGCTCTTTCAGAGAATACCATGATACAGCGGAGAAATGCGGTAATGAGCTTCCCTGGTTAGCAGAGAGGACGACAGAACGCATAAATGGCACATCCAGAGAAGAGCAGAAATAAGCGCTTAGCGAGCCCGGTGTGATCTAAGAGGGCTTTTAATAAAAAAGATTGTGCACCAAATATTGTTTAAAAGAGATTAATCTCCTCAACTAAACAGCTGCAGGAAAAAATGATTCACAGCTCCAGCTAAAGGCCATTTGAGCCACAAAAACAGTGAAATCAGGACACCGAAACCGTCCAACAGATAAAAGTGCTACGCGCACAGCTCACCCCATTTGGCCTTGGTTGATGAGCAGGCCACCGCTGGTAGGCGTCTCGCTGAGTAAGAGCTGACGTCAGGAACAGTCACAGCCGGACTGGCTGGTTCTCCTGGAAGCTCAGGGCAGACGTTCTCTCCTCCTCAGGCAGTCAGTGTCTAGCAAAGGTCGAAGCGACCGGATCGACCTTTGGCCAGTTGGTTGTCTGTCTTAAGTCCTGCCGTCACAGCGGTCGCGGCCCCTCTCCCCCCCCCCCCCCCCATACTGCTGCCCCGCGTCCATTGAACCCGGTTGTAGAACTGGTGTGCCCTGCACCGGATCGCCGCCCGAATCTCTTGAACGCGTGGCGCTGACACCTCGCTGGCTTTGGAAGAAGGAGAGATCAGTTCCACAGAGGAGGCTCCCTCTCACCGAGTGTAGGCCGGTTATTTGCTGCGAATGTATCGACCAGAATATGGAAAGAAAATAGATGTAAAGCAGTGCTCCAATCTTACTTAAGAGATAGCAAAACCAAACAGGCAGTGTTCTTTGAAAAGACCGACCAAGACACTAGAGTCTCGTTTACACTGGCCAACCAACACTAAGAAACGGAGAAATTTCCCAGAAAAAAAACAGAAGATTAGATCGCAGTACTTTCAAAAAATTTTTCGCAAAAGACCCCTGACCTCGATGTCGGGTCACCATAAACTGTGAATAACTCGTTTGATCGCGCGTTAAGAAGACAATGGATGGAAGCTTTCTTTTTGTTATTTTTCAGATCAAGGAGTATGCTGCCATTGATTTTTCATCAATATGAGGAAAGAGATATCTTGATTCATTTCCTTTTTTTAGGCAGATTCCTACACCTCACCTCGTTTAAAGAAGTGTACCTAAGACCTCCTTTTATACCACGTAGGTGCCCGTCCCTCGAAATTGTCCTCTTTAGACTTCATTAGTAAACATTATACCAAACCAGTGGAATTCATTAGGGAGCCGTAAATTAAATATTTACCGTGTTTAATGAATCTCATTGGGCGCGATTACAGGAAGAACCTGCCTAAACCCTAAAGGTGGGAAAGAGCTCCAGGTGCTCCCTAATAATCCCCCATTTGGAGCTCCCCAGTCAATCGCAGGTGTCCTGTTGGACAAGGATAGCTGAACCACAAAGTTACTCGCTCAACCTGAAGGCCTGTCCAACTCGTTGGTGTGTAAGTCTCGAATGTGTGTATTGGGTGAGCCTTCTGATATCGATTCGTTGTGCCTGTATCGCTCCTGTTGTGAGACAGCCGGGTCTCGTGCCCGTCATCTGCTATGAAAGTGCAGTACCTAGAGCTAGTGGAGTGATAATGGTGCTGTAATGTGAAGCAAGCGTGTGTCTGTAATAGTGCTTTGATGTGGTGGGTACCACCAGGATAAGGTTGAATTTTTTACCACCACGTTGAAAAAAGAACAATAAAACGCAACAGAGCCGATAAAAAACGCAATGAAAGGAACAAGAAAGAAATCGTGAATACTGTCGAGGTAATAAAAAATAACACTTTGTGCTCAATAAAAAAAGAATTTTAAACTAGTCTTTGTGTAGCTGGTTCCGTGTGGTGAGCAGTTGCGTTGAGTCGCCAGAGGACAGGCTTGCTAATGCCCACAGGCTTGGTATTGGGCGCCCAAGAAAAAACACTCATGTTTATGCCATATTCTCTTATATGATTAACAGGGCGTCCACATTACAGGAATTTACTTATGATATTATACCAAATCACAAAAAATATTGCCTACCCCTATGTGTTCAACCCCTGTTAAATTTCGTATACTTGTCAGGATTTACCGTTTTTTCTGAACAACAAACAGAAATATACTCGCTAGAATCTAAACTGGTGCTGATGATGTCCCACAAATATAAGCGAGCGCAATAGCAGGCGAAAGAGTATCCTTGACCGCGACCTCGTTATTTGATGAATTTCACAATTTAGTTTACGTTTAAAGATGGACCTTAGATGTGGCTTGGAAGGCGGGAAGTGCATTGACATTTTTCCCGTCCGTATGATGTAACATCACAAAGAAAATAATATAAACACCTGCTATGGACACCATTTGAATGGTATCAATTTGCTAGTAATGGAGCACTCTGTATGTGTTCGCGTCAGGTAGAAGATAATTGTGTTGCGCCTAGCAGAGCGAGCAGATTTCAGGTAGTAGGTTTAGGAGTAGATTCTCTTCTCACCGGTTTGTTAATCGAAAAAAGGGGAATCAGTTGATTGTCAAAGGTAGATGTGAATGAATGAATATGCTCAGGCTTTCATCTGTTTGCAGCATGTCGTACCACGAACTCTGGCACCCAACCATGTCGTTCACGTTCTCCAAACTCCTGGATACCAGCACAGAAAGCAAGAGGAAACAACCGACTCCTAATATAACGAAGGTGTTCTAACGCATCAAGTCAGTCATCTGTAAGATAAATTATGCAATTTTTCCGTGAAAAAACATTAAACTCAGCTGACAGATAGAACAGAGAGAACCGCGTCAACAATACTCGCCAATGGAGTGTAATGTTCACAAATGCCTTTAAAGCAAATGCACTTTCTGCTGCCCCAGCTCCGGGCTAGCTCCTGAAGATGTCTATGAAGATGCAGGGAATAACAGGGTGTACAGTAGGATACAGCGAGTGGTTGGTGTTGCGAATCCGAGGGCGAAGGATTAGTGCTCTAGTTACTGGAACCCGGACATAAACTAAAATGTGATGGTCTTCTACGATATTCTACTTCAGTGCACTTATGAATTTAAAACCTCCAAATCTGACATTGATATTGACGTATAAACAGGAACTCCAAGCAACATCAAGTATCGTGTTAAGAACAATAAATTTGCCATGAAACCTTTGAGTTGTCTTTGCACAGAGATATATACAATTCATAATAGGTGGAATTGTGAATCTATCATCGTGAATTAAGTTCCTGAGTAAAAGGTTCAAACTGTGTCCACCTATTAGATATAGAATTCCCTCTAAATAACTTAAACGCGCTTTAAAAAGCCAGGAGAAAATTAGAACCATCCCCCTTTCACTGATTGACATAGTTTGATGGACTGAAAGAACAACCCAGCTGCTCATGCCATGCTTCTCGTGCATGCGTTTTGATGTGATGTATTCTGCACCAGTTGATTCTTTGATATTTCCCTCCTTTGAGTCTATTGTGTAAACACAGAACGTAAGCGCTTCTATTGATTGCAGAATTATATCACCCTGCATCAAAAGCGTGTCTCTGATATAGTAAATACTCTGCTTCCTTCAATGGCACATCAGGATGATCCATGAATTATTAGAGCGTCTATTCCGTGTATGAGATGAAACAGACGTGCAGAAGGGTCAAATTATATCTCGCAGAATGGAGTACATTGGCCATGCTTCCTGCTCAGACAATTTCCTTGGTGTGCAACTCTTTGCATTCTGCTCACTAAAGTGAGCCGACGCACGATACCAGTCGAAGCAGCTTGCTAGTAACCAACATGCGAGTTCTGGTGATGCTTTGAGGAAAAGAAGTATATATGAGAATCATAAGATACAGTAAATCGTGAAGCACAATGTGGGAGGCAGGGATGGTAGCCCTTGACCGTGTTTCTCAGCAGGACCACTCAAGCAAGTCATGTTGTTAGCCAAATGTGGCGCAGCTCTTTAGCTTAATCTGTATAAGGGTGCAGCGAGAGTCAGCATACCAATCTAGCTGGAGAGACGAGTCACGCACTAAAGCTGTACAGGCTCGGGGTATATGAACGTTCCAAATCAATTTTGGGCCAAAGAGAAAACTACCTCCCCGATGCCATTGAATGAACTACACTCTTCTCCCCACGAAAAAAAAATACCTCCTTAATTCTAGATATTTAGCGCATGCGATAATGTAATAAAGAGATGGTAAATCCCTGTGGAAGTCTTCTCATAACTGTCCTAACTTCCAATAGATGCTGAAACACCATTTATATGAGCAAGCTTACAATCGTGGTTCGTGTTCTTAACGTATAAAGCTGTTCTCGTCCTTAAACATGATTTTAAGAAGCGTCCGAACAACAAACTGCCATCAGTAGCACCGAGTCCAGCCAAGAGCTGAGACGAGCGAGTTGAGTAGATCGACATGAAGAGGAGATCTGATTAGTTGAGATACACTGGCACGTCATAACCAGTGACGAGCGCTCTTTCGTAATCTAACCCAAAGTGCCTGTGAAGCACCAAACACTGCCAAGTATGTGCGCTGTCCGTATAAGCTATGGCGAAGAGAAGGATGGAGACGACGGTGATCCATGCCCAACCAAGGCAAGTATGCAAAAAGGGAGTGTAGATGTAACGCATGTACTGCTGCGGCAGGAGCATAAGGAGACAACTCTAAAGCCTAGTGTCTGGAAATGTGGATGACTTCAAGGAATGAGGCTGTAAAGCCGGTGCACTACAATCTCCATAAGCGTGGTGGCCTCTTGCCGTCTTGGTCATCTATTTCAGCGAACAGGATGAGAATTGCTCAGAACGAGGACTGCAAAAGATGGGTCAAAACGGTTCCATTAAATCCACACACCATAAAGAGCTCAGCACAAGTGGCATTGGCATGCCACCCACGCAGGGTCAGGAGATCCCAGAAGATGAGGACATCATAACAACAAAACAACAGCTGATCAGAAGGAAAAGACAATTATACGACCAGACAATGTGGAAGCCTTGGGGGTTTAATGCAAATTAATTGGTAGATAGTGCTATTCAAGACAATAGTTGGTATTAATTTATCAAGTGGATGAAAAGTAGACTGTATGGGTTTAATACCACTATTATGGCCGTTCAGAGACCTCCAGCAAACTGGCAGTCCTTATTCCAACTCGAGTTGAAACATTGTCCTTGTTTTGATCCAGTAATCAGTCTAGTTCAATATTTTGCAGACCATCCACACATGGACGATGACAAACATAAGCGGTGTAAATTTTCACACCATACATGGTACAGTGCAATTAAGGGGAGATATAGTCACACATTAGATCAAGAGAATGTCTATATATCTTTTGTGGACTGGTTCTGTGAACATATGATGCCAGAGCCTTTCCCATCAGAGTCAGCTAAGGCAGAACCTACTGAGATCCTTACACCCTATTAGCTTATGTTCAGACGGTGCTGGTCAGTTTATGGGAGTGTCACATTGTGCAAACCCTATTGTCAGTCTAAACCCACCTGGGTCTAAACCTGTTAATATCACATTTCTAAATGTGGAGACTGTGTTGGTTGATAATCTTCTTAACGTTCATGCATATAAAGGTATACCACCTATTGGGAATTTCTATTGGCTTTATGGGAATAAGGCTTTTCTATTCTTACCTTCAGGATGGTCTGGGTGTTGTGTGTGTTATTTTGTAAATCTTACAATTACGAACCTAGCGTTACTGCCTATGACTTTGGGACAACCTTTAGAAAAAAACCATGTTCACAAACGAGAGATGGCACAGTTTGCCAGCCTTGCATCATATCATTGGAGGGTTTCTTTAAGGGAAAAATGGGGTATCGGCATCTTTCCTTGGTATGGGGTTACATTTTTGCCAGATCACATAGATAACATCACTTATTCAATGTCTGCTTTTGCAAATGAAACTATAAGAGTTCTGCAGTGGGCAAATTTTTCAGATTAGTCATTATTTTACTTAACAACCACATTGATTATAAATGCCTGCATTATCAGGGTCAAATCTGCTCAAGATCTTCGCCTTCAACATTAAATATTTGTCATGCATGGTAGAAGGGGTTTGGGTTCATATTAGGATAACAGTGTGAAACCAGCAGATTTTCATGTTTAATTTTCTTAATTCATAACCATTTATGCACACTGAGTCATGCCAAAAACATTGCGTACATTGTTAAAAAGTAACGTGCTATCATATAAAAAGTTTTGTTTATTTGTCTCATTGGCATCGTTCCTGTTATTATTGTAGATTGTTTCCTGGATCAAATGTGGATTACCAGGTCTGAGTGAATGTACCATCTACAAACAGCAGGTGCATGGGCAATTAATCAGTAAGTCATAAAACTAACTTACCATTCAAATTTATGAATAAAACCAACAAAAATAAAACTGACATCACACTGACATTGCAAGTGAGTTTTCCTAAACTCACAAATCCATAAATTGTTTTTGACAGACATATGCATTTAATATTTGGCAGAAATCTGAAGATACATTAAGCTCTATCTACAGATATCTACATCATAGTTAAAAATATTGTACTGATAAAATGATTATTATAATTGTCTTTGATCAATTTGCAAGAACAGATGAAATAAATAAGTAGTAAAATTCATATAAAGAAATAAGCTCAGATAAAGCCAGTGAAAATTAAAAAAAAAGGGCATAACCACTTATATAAGCAAATAAGATGTGGGTGCCCGGTTAGCTCAGTCGGTAGCTTGCAGCACAGCCCGGGTTCGAATCCGACCTGCGGCCCTTTGCTGCGTGTCATCCCCTGTCTCTCTGCCCCCCTTTCCTGTCTATCTTCAGCTGTCACTATACAATAAAGGCAATAAAAGGCCAAAACATGCACTTTTTTGTTTTGCATGCACATATATTTGAAAACAAAAAAGAGTTGTCAAATGACTAATCCTACATAGTTATTACAATGTGTGTTGCAACTACTAAAATCACTTTTTGTGAAATATATCCTTTATATACAATGTGACCATGGTTTGACCACATCCAGGAGTATGTTTCAAAGTATGATATTTATTATGCACTTACCTGGGTAAGGCACACGGAACCAAGGGGAGTTTGTCACAGCATTCAGGTTGATGTCAGTCCTTGCTGAGAAGCCGTACTCATCGGATTTTGAAGGAAAGACGTCAAAGATGGTCAGTAAGAAACAGACCAGCCAGGCACCGCACATCCCGAACAAAGCCTAGAATTTGTTATCAGATACAGACTGTCTCAGTACATTTAAACTGAAGTTCAACCAACACAAAACATACACTACTGAAATTATTTTGAGCGAGTCCTCGAGGCCTGGTGTTTGAAGACCTTAAAGCTATTGAGCACAACTACACAACTAGCCCCAAAAAGCACACATAGCTAACATTGCCTGCCTGTTATCTGTGTTTTATCAAAAGCCAATGACAGTCCTATCTATTTTAAAACCAGTAAATTGGACTACCCCTAACTGCAAGCACAGTTGTTAGGTAAGAATCTTCTAGAGCATAGGTGTGAAGAGGGGCTGAGACTTCTCTCCCTGCAGCTGAATTCCAACCCTCTCCAATAGATTAATGCAAAGGAACTCATTTATATGCATAACTGCACTGCATGTGTCTTCATACAACATGGTTTCTGATTGTATTTGTACAGAGATTACTTGGGAGCAAAGAGTTGTGCACAAGAGGGCGTTTTGTCATGGGCATGTCTTTTAGAACAGTCAGACAGTAGCTTGAGTGCAAAAAAGCAAGCCAGACAACCATGCAATTCAAATTTACTTGATTTCTGCTTTGATGTCATGTTGACAGTTTCACCTAAAGTCTCAAAAGCTAAGAGAAATTGAGTGAGCTCTATAAAAGAGTCATATTATAGCTACAAATTATACATACGATGTGATTTAAGTACTAAAATACAGTAGACCTATGATACCATGCATTATTTGGCCACTTAATGATGAATAGGACTTGGCAAAAGGCTGTGTGTACTATTAAGCATTGACTAACCTCATACAGTAGATGGGCTCTTTCTATGCTGCTAATCCTTCATTCATTCATGCTGAGTCATACTGTATGCTTTGCATGGCTTAATTTGATGATGGACAGCATACATGATTAGCTAAAACATTACCATATACTGTAAGATCAAGAGACCTTAGAGTCTTGTTGATTCAATAAACCTTTATTTATTGAATCAGCATTTCATTAGCATGTACAGTATATTATCTTTCCTCACCATCCTTCTGAACCTTCAAGGAGTTATACAAAGTCACACCCAGGAGCTTCAAAGCGTGGCCGACCAACCCTTGGCTGCTGCCAAGATGTATTTATTTTGGCTATTGTTGACATAAAGATATATGTCATGTTTATTGATGGAAAAGGGTTAATCTGCATTAAAGTTCAAAATATATGTCTCACTTGTCACAGTGTAAATAACTTTTGCTTACAAAGTAAAATCTGTATCCGCTGAGTACTGATTGACTGCAACCAGTAGAGGATTGTGGCTGTGCTTGTCAGCTCTCATACTGACTAGGTATGTAACTGCATGAATGTAAAGCAGGGCGGATGTCAACAAGAGCCTGTGTGCTTTACTAAGATCCTTCCTGAAAAAAAAGGTTATAATGCAGTTTCTTTGTTGGTCCCTCGCTACAGGCATGTGGCAGGTAATAACTGTAATCACAAGTCATAGTAGAAGGCTTTGAAATGGGGCTAATTTTTTCATACCCTTTCACACTGATTGCTATTTCAGTGTTATAAAGAATAAAGGGTCAGCATTTAGCAAGATTCACAAATAAGTATTATATATACCTCCCTGAAATAAAGACACTATCTACTGTGAAAGCCAAACAAACCTTTTTTCTCTGTTTTCTTTAAAACAAGTTGTTTAGTCCAAGCTGATACCGTGGATCGAATGTGACTAAACACTTCCTGTAGACTTTATTTTTACTGGTAAAAGATGAAAGCAACACTATTTGCACAGAGGCTACAGAAATGGAGATAAGAACACTTGCATTTAAAAAAAAACCCAGATGTTTAAGTACGCTACATAAGTAGGATAAACTTGTATTTAAATTAAAAATCTAGTTTCACTTGTTTTGAATATAGAAAGATTATCTAGCATTCCCTACTAGATTTTCTCACTAATCTCACCTAAAGCCACTTGTTTAGAAATGTTATCTTTACTTTGGTCATTTTTAACTAGATACAAAAACATGTTTTAAAGATCACCATCACTCCAAGACTGTTTGTTTAAGTCACTTTAACACACTCAACTGGCAGACTTTGGCTTGATACTAGATGATTTTATTGCACTGTGTTTTCATTAAAATTTATAGTTCTAAAGCAAGGGTTTTATGGGCCATAAGTCCTAAAATAAAGACTAAGTTTTTTTCCCATGATAAAAGACAAGCAGAACATATGAGACCTGGATAATGTTGGCAACTCACAGAGAAGAGCTTGAAGAGCGGATACTGGAAAACCTTCCACTTCTTATCCTTGTAAGCAATCATTGGAACATCGACTTTGCTGAGATACTGAGAGAACAGGAGGATCAGACAGACCGTGCTGTAGAAAAACAGAAGACAGGCCCATATTTGTCACTCACAGTTGTTTCTCCCAAGGTCGGAGCAAGTATACACATGTCATTTTACACAGCAGGCCCGCCTACATGATACTTGTCATTGTGGACGATTATTAGTAAATAACAGTAGCAGTGCGGCAAAATTGTTTGAACATTGAATAATAATAATAATAATAATAATAATAATAATAATAATAATAGTTTGATTTGTATGTCAAAACAAAGCTCAGAATCAAAGATCACACCCAAATTGTATATGAAATGTTTGATGTTTGAGGATAGGTTCCCAGAATTGTTTTCAAGGCAAGGGTCAGGATTTGGGGTTTGAATAAAAGGACCTCAGAGGACTCATTGAGCCAAAAGGAAGTTTTGTGACATCCAGTATTTGATATCAGACAGACAAGCCATAGCGTGAGAAAATTAATCACTACCAATCAGCGGAAAGTTACATATCATCTGGGTAACAGTGGAATTTAATATTATACTCATGGATTATCTGTCCTAAATAAATATAGGACCAATAATTGACCCCTGGGAAACACCACATGATGGTGCTCGGGATGAAGAGAATTATCCCAACAGAGAAATATCTGTCTGTCTGAGCGGTAGCACTGAGGCAAGTGAGACATACTGGCAGAGGGTTCAGTACATATGAGGAGATTTCTTGTTCACAAGTGGGATATGGAACCTAATGCCGTTTATTTATTGAAGAAATGGTGGAAAAAGTGGATGCTTCTCCTTGCTGGCTAGAAAGGGAAGGAGGGTTAGTTTATTGCCTGTAGCAGCTTCTAGCAATCAAATTTGAGAGATAAGAATACCTTGCTTCTTTATGTGCACACTGATAGGCCAACATCAAGCTTTTTAGAACATCAAAATATACCTTGAGTTTGTCTTCAATTTCACTCAGCTCTCTGACAAAATACACTCAGTTCCCTGCCTTTGACTGGCATTTCATGCTGCGCATGAAGCACTCCATGCTGTGTGTGAAAACACTGCACACTTTGCATGAAATACTGTTCAGGGCCAATGCGAGTTTTATGTTACATGTTATTTCAGTGGGAAATTCTGCAGCCTGGTGAACACTTAGAAAGGTCTACCAGACAGAGTTTTATTTTGGAAAAAAGAGTTCCCCAGTATCGTTCAGCTTTACTTTGTTTCACATAATGAGCAAATCACTCAAATATGATTTAAACATCTACATTGTAGCTGAGTCACTGATCTAGATTAGATTTATGACCACAGCAGAAAAATCAGTCTAAAAATCTAGTTGACACATGGAATGTAAAATATGTGCATGAGATAAAAAAAATATATAAATTCCAATAAATCTTCATTTATCTTGTTTTTTGCGGCCAGTGGGGGGAGGTGCAGGGGATGATGTGATATCAGGGAGATCAACAGGATTATCTTCCCTTCCTGAGTTCCTCAGCTGTGACAATCTGGAACTCTCAGTGCTCTGAGGACTCTCACTGTTTTGAACATATATCCTTACCATGTTTATATTTAGACTTTTATTTGATATTGATCATGTTTTGGAAATGTACTTTTTAATTTCTTGTGTACTGTGTCTTATGACAGACTAGTATAGTTTTAAGTATTTTTTTGTGTGCTGGGAGTTGAATTACAACCACAAGATGTTTGTTTATCTACTCTTGTAAGCTGCTGCTCTTGAACTGAGACTGTTAGGGGGTCAGGGCACCGAGGCTAAGAAGGATATGACTGATTACCATCCATATATGACACCAGGGGGTGGATGTGCTGAACCTTTTAAAACCCACAAGGATCACTTTATGTAATGACTTTAGTCTGCATTATCTGGAGATGGCGGCGGTAAATGAAGACAGATTTCACGAGGTTGGACAGGGCAGGAGCAAAGGTAAATGAATGGAGAGATAAAGTGGAACAGTGACTTGCAGTGGCAGTAGCTGTGGAGATTAGGTGGATTTAAGTAGTGGACTTGACTGCTTTCATAAAGAAACAAAGGGGGTGGAAAACAAGCAAATACATACTGAATTAATACAAACATTTGGATGCACAGAAACATGGTACTTTGATTTTGTTGGAATGTGTAAACAGGATGGAAGGACTTCTTTTTCAAGGAAAGTTATTAGTTTCCCATGTGATCCTATGTCTTATCTTACTGTACTGTATTTGTAAAGCTAAGGTTTGTTGTTGCTACGTTGCTATGTTCAAATATACCCACATTAATCTTATTATATCAATCAAGAATTGCAATTTTATCATTACTCCTAATCTTATTAAGCTATAGAAGAGACATACAGTACAGTGTATTCACACATTATTTTGTCCACAATACAGTTCAACAGCACTACAGCATCCAAACTGATCACAGAGTTTATTAAACTCTTCTCTGCTGAAAGTACATATACATACAAAAAATAAAGGAAAAACCTGAATAAGTGAATTAAGAGACTTAACAAATTACAGATGCTCTAATGCAGAGTATGAAGGGTTCCTGATGAAAATAATGCGGCCCTCATAATAACCCACATTTCACCGCAATTAAACAGATGCTTGCTGTGAGACCCCCTAACTAAGATCATGTGCAACCAATTGCCTTCGGAAGTCGCACACTTCATTAAATAGAGTCCACCTGTGTGCAATTTTATCTTAATATGAATACACCTGTTCTGTGAAGGCCTCAGAGTTTGTTGCAGAATGTTGCTAAAGTAAAAAGCAGGGTTATGTTATAAAAACAAATATGCAACGCTTTGAATATTTCACAGAACACTATCATTATAGAACCCAAGATCAGAAAATTTAAACATATGGCACAGCAGCAAATCTACCAAGAGAAGGCTTTGCACCTAAAATGATGAAATGGGCAAGGAAAGCATTAACCAGAGTAACCAGTACCCAAAAGGCCAATGGTAACTCTAGAGGAGCTGGGAAGATCCACAGCTCAGGTGGGGGAATCTGTCCACAAGAATACAATTAGTAATGTACTAATGTAAGAGTAGCGAGAAGAGAGCCATTGCTGAAAGAAATCCCATTTCACATATGAAAGAATGTACTCTGGCCAGGTGAGATCAAAAATGGAGGGAATCCTGCGAGATAGTTCAGGCAGTCAACTCGAGCTGCGCTGCTATACACACATGACATGCCTCACTCCATAATCACTAAACGCACCTTCCAATCTGGCAGCCTTTAAGATTGCAAAATTTTCCCCAGCTCTCTCTCCCTCTGCTCTGTCAATGGCCGCTGTTGCTCTGCATCCGTATGCAGCCTGCTGCTGCGTTTTGTAAGCCCCCCACCCCAGCATCCACCTGTAGCCGTAGGTTGTCTGACTGAAATGAATGTTAAATGCTATGTGAGGCAGAAAACCCATCGCTCACCCTAAGCACACTATCCCCACATTCATCAGCGGGTACTGGGAAACTCGGCAGGAATGAGGGCACGATGGATAGAGCCAAATACAAGGCAATTTTAGAATAAAACTCGTTTCAGTCTGTAAGAGACTTGGGTTGAGTTTTACCTTCCAGCAGGACAATGACCATGAGCACACAGCCACAGATACACTGAAATGCATATGCATATATAGGGGTGCATATAAATATATATAGTATATTGTTTGTTTGTGATTAACATGTTTATATCGTTTGTGCAACACATTGGTGTAAACAACTACTCACAGAGCAGCTATTCCCCAGTGACCTCCAGACTTCTTCCCAGCTTCAATGAACAGTGACAGGCCGATCAGGTTGATGGTGGGAGCGATAGCCAGCGGGCCAATGCATTTCAGCACAAGGCCCACCAGTCCAGAAAATCCTAGGACGATCTGCAGTAGAGAGGACACCAGGATGGCCCCCTGGATCTGTGGACAGCAAGGCACACAATTACAGAATTACAGAAGATACACACAATTACATAAGCCAGATTTTTTGTACTCAACTGTGCATCATAGCATACCAATGGTATTCCAGGAGGCATCTTTAAACTAAAAAGTTTTATGGAGAAAATGTAATGTTATGTCATGTGATCTTAACTTATGTTAACGAATGATGTATGAACTATTGAACTATTACTATTCCATAGTAGTTACCCATGTGAAGTCTTACATTAAGACAAAATAAGAAAAAAAAGAAAAGAGAGGTGCTGCACATGAGATAAAAAAAACCTGTTTAAACTGCAGAGGTAGCTTCATAAATCCACCTCTACAGATGGCTTTAAGATTCTCACCTTGAAGTTGTTATTCTGTTGAACGTCAAGCCTACAGTTCCACTATTCTGCATAGTTCTGTCTTGTCAAACTGATATATAATTAAGTGTTCAAGTAAAAGTAGCAAAACAGTGGTAAAGTCCTACCTCAGAAACTAGTAGTGAAGAGTTATCACATGTCAATCTTTCCTACTGAAAGCTATCTAAAGGTGTGGTAACTGTACAATCAGTCCCCTTCAGAAGTCCCTCTTTTTAAACAAACATGACATGTATATGTTGAGAAAAATATTTTACGCAAACACCTGCTGACAGAAGGAGATACAATGATGCAGTCATTGCAGGAGCTCACCACTAAACACGCGAACTCCTGGCTCGACCATGAAAAGACCTTCATCCTATATAGTTTTTACACTAATCATTCGCTTTACCTACTTTTTAAGCTTTTACTTGCACTTCCAGGTTTTTCCTTAAATGCTTCCCAGATTTTTAGTAGAAATCTTGCCTTTTTATTTTTTCTGGGTCTTGTTTAACCTAATGTTTGTGTTTTTACCTACATAGCCTCGCATTTGAACACACTTTTGGGGTACTGTTTCACCGGTACATTGTGTCCCTCAATGTAAAGTGTCACTGGTGAAACCCCTAACCCAAAATTGTGTTCAAATGCGAAATTGTGTCCTCCCACCAAAATCTGGAGATTTATGCCCTAAATATTCACTTTTTTTTTTTTTTAAGGTTTTTATTCACAACACCAGGTAGTACTTTATCTGAATTTCAAGGTTTGTTTGTCTGAAATTTTGTCATTTTAAGACAGTTCTTGAGTTGGTGTTTTTAACCATAGTTTTTAGCTCAAATTTTACCAATTTGTTTAAATTCAGTATTGCCAAGTTTGGCATGCAAATCTCTTAAGTTGGTCAATTTTGTGTATGCTTTCTGGATGCAGACATGTAGCGATGAGGAGAATGTTCTGAACCATATGACTGTTTCTCAACATGCAAACATTAAGGTGTGACAAAAATGATACAGGATCTTCATCGTTCCCCTTCAATCCATTACCACTGCTAAGGTGACCGATTGGATTCCGTGCAAGGATATTTAAGGTGCTGAGAATAATCTTCTGGCTAAAGTAAATATGATACATACCTCACGCATTCTTGACATCCATATCTCATCAGAACTTTCCATTTGCAGGGGACTGGTGCCATTCTGAAGCTGAACAGACAGCATCACAGATTCTTTTGGGGCTGGACACTGCCACTTGGGTAGAGCAAGAATGGCCAGGGTTGGAGTGATAAAACTGAAGGTCCCACCCTGGAGGATTGGTAACCTGCAATTCAGTAAGGTGACAGGGTTAAAGGTAAGAGATCACTGGACCATATGATGTCATGTCTCTGTAGACCTGAAAGACCTGGATATGCTCAAATATTCATCCTGTCAATCCTCCTGCAGGCTCGATTTAACTTGAAACCCCTTACAGGGTTGGCAGTGGCGGGGCTTCCATGGTGGCACTTGTAAAACTTGTAAAAACTTGTAAAATATGATATTTCTTATATATATATATTAAACTTAAACAGTTTATACAACTATAGCTGCAACCATTTCATGGTTCCAGCTGTGAATATTTGCTTTTTTTTATCCTTTTAATTATTTAATTAATTTGTATTTATTTTAAATAATTTTAAGGTTTGTACTATTAGTTGTGCATTTTGAAGGTGTCACTTTGGGCTCTAGATAATTGTGAAGTCATTTCTAACTATTTTTTTGAATTTTTGCAAACCAAACAAGCAATAGATTATGGATTATGGAGAAAATAATAATAATAATGAATAACCATTCCATGATGAAAATAATCATTAGCTGCACTATATAAAACAGTTTAAAACAAGCTCTACCTCAACCAACTACAACTACTGCTTCTACTTCAATGTAATACTCATAATAACCTAATGATATAATACAATATATATTATAGTATTACAACAGTCACACCTTTATGATAAATACTATTTATCTAATTATACTTACTTTTACTTAAGTAATATTTTCAATGCAAGATCTTTACTTGTAAAGTATTTTTACATGGTGGTATAAGTACTTTTACTTATGTAAAGGATCTAAATACTTCCACCACTGCTTTTGTTATGTTGCAGCGTATGTATTTCTATGCACTTTTTAAAAAATATATTCTTTATATTCTCTTATTTCACTAAGCCCTTCATACCACAGTTTTGAATGGTCCAATACAAATAAAGATTAACTGTTTTATTATTCAATATCAATGTGCTGGGATTCCATTTTTGTCCCCTTAAGCTTTTGCCAAACTGTGTAGGTAAAGAACTCAAACAAAAGCATTAGCTATTTGCTCAGGCTTACTGTTACAGTGCTGAGTGGGCCGAAAAGTGTGTGTGGAGCCCTGTACTGTATGTGTGGGAGGCAGCTGCACTGTTGTGAAGCATAGAGATTGATGCGTCAGTTTCAGAAGGATTTTCCTATCAAAGTGCCAAACAGCTTCCAGGATCTCACATCTCTGTTATAAAAGGAAATCCACAAAATAAGCTGCGTAAAATTTAGAGATCGCACAGCTTTGAGGAAAACTATTTCGGAACTTATCTTGAAGGGGAAATCTCACTTCCACTGTGACACATAGAGCCCAGTGGTGGACTGACACAGTTTAACTCTACATGAACCACCACAGGGGTCTCTCTGTACGCTGAGTTGTAAATTCAGACTGTTGCACATAGAGCTCAGCACTGGCATGAAGTTTGTTAAATCATGACAGGACCACTGCAAGGAGGTATTATAAGGTCAGTGTTGGAGGACAGAAGTATACCGTCACGTAATCCTCATCATCAGACACGCAAAACATTCAGGGCAAAGGTGTGTGAAAAGGAAAACACATGAGAGTTTCCTGCATCTTGTGAACATTCTTAACCTTTCTTGCTGTAAATCTAAAACTTTTATGTAGTGCAGACAGCACTACATAAAAGGTGAACACACACACACCAATGAATACCAGCCCACAGAGAGTTAGAGTACTTAAAATGTTCACACGCAAGCAGAAGTTGTCAAATCTGAAAAATTTACTCAATGTGTAACTTCCTGTGAGATAATAAGGGGGTGTTACCTGGTACCGACAGCTGTCTGCAGCAGCGTACATAATCCAGACACAAAGAATATGGTGGAGATGAGCTGGCTTTTGGCAACGTTGTTGTCCTTTATGCAGAGGGGCTCGGCCAGGATCAGCGGGACTGCGATGATGCCACCGAACGCGAGGATGTAATGCTGTGGAGGCAGATGAATGTGGATACATTTGGGGACTCTTAGGAGGGGTAAAACAAAGTTGTTTTTTATTTCAATATGTAAATCAGAAGTATTTATGTTTTTCCAAATCAAGAGATTTACCTTAATTACTTTTGGTTGCAAGTCACACAATGCAATGCACACAATGAATGGTGGAAAAACAAGATGCTAAAAAAAACCTTCATAATAGCTCTATAACTAATATGTATCAAGAAGAGTTATTGTAAGCTAACAAAAAGTCACTTTCTTTTATGAAATACAGATTGTGGCAGAGTTTTGAACAATCCAGCATAATATCCCTCTAAACTGATTACAATTTATTCATTTTAAAATGTAAAACTTTGGTACAGTATTTTTTATTAATATAGAAAACTGATTTTGAATTGAACAGTGATGTCTTAACTTTTTCTTCAAGAACAACAAAAAAACAAACAAACTGTGAAACATCTGTGTCTGTGAAATTGAATGCAATCACCAGAAAACAAATACTGCCAATTTGAACTTGTTTAAACACACAGACAAATGCAAGGCTTAACTGTACTGCACACTCTTCCTATGTTTGCATATGTGTGTGTTGGGTTGGTGGGGATTGCCATTGATTCAAAAGAATTTAGACTAAGAGAAAAACAATTAAAGACAGATGTTGACAGGCCTCACCTGATTTATAGAGGTATTTTCGACCCTACAACTCGCAGAGGAACCTAGGAAGATTACTCCTTTAGGAAACAAGACCACTTACAAGGCCTCATACATGTCAAGTAACTCTATATTCATCTCAGATTTACAGACATGGAAACATTTACAAATTGAACATGGAAACTGAGAAAGTGATGCTCATAAAGTATGAGACCAAAGGGTGTTTGGCCTGAATGACCAAACCCCCGTCACGTTTTATGTACTAATTTTCACCATGTTTTGAGTATGTCAACAGCCACTTTGTTGCCTCAAAAGTCAGCACTGTCAAGATGGTTTACTATTGACCAAGACTGGTCATGTTTGGTCATGTTTCATAGAGAGTCAAATCCCTCCCCTTCCAGTGGGAATTTATTTCAGAAAAAAATATGTATGACACTGACACAATTCCGTTTTTTTTTTGTTTTGTTTTTTTCCGTTGCTTCCCAGCTGATAAAAGGAGGAGGAGGAGTTGCTGGAGAAAACCGATCAGGTAAGATAAGATAAGGTGACAGCCATGTTGGTGTTGGTAGCAAAAATTGTGCAAGACAAGAGGCGGTTCACTGAGCGGTTTCACAGAAGACTAAATGTTACTATGACAAACTGCGACTTTCATGACTTGCAAAATTATCTTTTAAATTGGCAACCATCATATGTATGATTCATGGCACAATTCCGACACGACCAAAACATATATAGACTGTTTTTAAATAAGGTCCCATGGATGACACTGGTAGGGGAGGAACTTTGCTATCTATTGAAATCTCAAATTTTAAAAGAAGAATTTTTAAATTATCTCGTGTCCAAATTTAAAAAGAAGAGAGCACTTTTTGGATTTTGATTAAAGGTTAAATGAAATTTTGAATGAAATTAATTTTTTTCAGAATTCAATTTTTTACGTGGATTACAGTAGCAGTTTGCACATTACGTCTCAAATTGCCTGTTTTGCGTTGTTTGCAGTTGCTCAAATCGATCAAAGGGAGAAACAACAAGGAGCTTTTATTGAGTACCAAAAGTTGGTGTCCATAAGGGAGAAAAATGCAAGAAATTGACAGAAAAACCCTTGTAAAAAATGGCTTGGGAGTAGAGAGGTCTAAAGTAAGTGTCCATATAAGATAGTATAGTCATGGGTAGCCAAATGCTGGATATAAATACTAAGACTTCTGGAAGAAAAATTGTTTAAATTACATCAAACGCAGCTAGGAGAACCTTGGTGACATGTCCTACAACATTCAAATGCGGGGGAATTGTGCTGCCTGTCTAACCATCCTGCAGATTTATCCCTTTCTACTGAATGACGTGATGTAGCGAGCAACATTTGTGATTAAAAAGTCAAACGTCCTCTTCTTCTCATGTGTTTCCTGTTTGGAAGACAGTGGTTTTAAAGTGCCCAATGAAACGAAAATGTTAACGAGTGCTAACCTTTATAAACACTTTGTTGTTAACCTTAATGTGTAATTGCTGTCATCTCTCTGGGTTTCAGTTGGATGGTTTTCATATTTATTCTTTTCATCAACAATACAAATACCTGTAAAATTAGACATGATACCAACAACAGCAACAAAAAAAGCACCGACTGTTAGGCAAGGCAAAGACCTATGTCTTACGTAATGGCTGCTTCCTTGGCTGGTGGCCGTCAGTAGCTTAGTATCAGCCATAAGAAAAACTTTTCAGTTGAACTTTATGAACCTCATTACAAGGCGAGGCAGTCCCCATTAATATACTTTGAGATACAGTGCCACGGTGTACCTAAGGCTGCGAATAATGATTATTTTAATTATCAATTAATCCCTGATTTGCTTCTTGATTTTGTTTGAAATGTCATTAAAAAATGCCAATCCCAGTTTCACAGAGTTTAAGGTGCTGCCTTTTATGTCTTGTTTTGTTCAACCAACAGTCCAAACCCCAAAGAACGTACACTATCATAGAAAACCAGCAAATGAGAGGGCTGAAACAGAGGAGCTGGGCATTTTTCCTTAAAAAGGACTTTGGCAACACTTGCCAAACTACTAAACAAAATATAATAAATATATATTTTTAAAACAAAGTAAACACTTAAAAGATCACAAGCTTTGGCTGCATACCACATAGTACTTTTCCTGGAAGTCATGATACTGATTTCTGGGAAAAGGATGTAGTTTGTGTTCAAGTGAAAACAATGAGGTGACCGAAAGAGGTGCAAGGGGCTATAAAAATGGAAAAGTTGGAGAAAGGTAATGATCCCTGTGAAAAAAGAAGTTTTTGCAGCTGTTTTTTTGCAGGGGGGCATTGCCTTTAAACACCATGACACTCTTGAGATAGTTTATACTGGGGTGCACTATTCTTACATTTCTACACATAGCCTGGTGTCATATCACACAGCAAGCTTAAAAAAAATGCCTATGACAGAATAAGGGGTAACTGTTTACAGAAATGATGCAATTATGAATAACATACAAAAAATGTCTTATATCACTGCAAATAACTTTCTTAAGGGTATGGGGCTGTAGTTTTTACCTTTGATGTGTTCCAAAATGTGTGCTTACTGAATGTGTTCTTCAAAGAAATGCACATAAATGATAACAAAACTGGAAAAAACAAGAAACTAAGCAGCCAATAGTTATAATATTCACAGCGGTCAACAGACGTGTCTTGTTTGATACTCACAGCTTGAAAGAATAAACATTAGTATGAAATATGTTAAAAAGTACCACAGTATGTTCCTGACTTTTACTTTCCAAGGGTCTTTAATGCACAATAAAACAAAATATTAAGCTCTTAAACTAAATTGCTGATTTATCTATTTTGCTGGGCTACCTTGTAACTAATTTTACTGCATGATTCAAATGTCATGGCTGCTCTGCTCTGAAATAAAACTCATGACCTTCTGGTCTTCTGATTTTGTTACGTAAGACTTTTTATCATCTCCTTTTTACTGTCCATTTCCCGGTTTATTAAAATATTCTCCTAATCTCTACATGTTGTGTGCGGGACACTTTCCCTCACCCTAGATGTCCACTTGTAATAAACCAAATAAAGTACCCTGAAGTTTTCTCCTCAAACATGCGATTTGGAAGTATAATTTATTGAGAAATGTTCAGAGCTGCTAGATAAGAGGATATCAGGTTTAATGACAGAATCAAATCCATGTGGATTATAGACTCATAGTAAGTGACAGCTGCTTAAAAAGGAGTGTAACATTTTCAACATCATGAGAATGGCAGCTTCAACTTTTGAATGTCAGCAAAATCTTTTTATATTTTACAGTGAGAGCCACTGGACTCGATTTAGAAAAAATCTGCTGGATTGCTTTTAGAGCACAAAAAGTTGTACTGTTCTTGGAATGAACAAAAAGCAGATGTTGAACCCACTGACAGAGCACAGAATCTTTGGACTGCCAGGATGAGGTTTTAAGGCCCATGCCGGGGGTACCAGTGGGGAATGCTAGCAGGGAGCGGCATCGGAATAGGCACCAGAACCAGAGCAGGCTACGGAGCCCAGCCTCCTACACCGACAGAGACCAGTTTGATTACAGGGAATACGGTGCCGAGGTGATTTACAGCCAATCCTCCTCCTGTGAAAGCTCCTGTTCTATCGGTGTAAACACCAACACTCCCTCAGTGGTCTGAGCTCCATGTCTGGGAGGAGTCAGCTATTGGTCATCGGACTGCATGCAGTTAGCAGTCACTATAGCAACAAGTAAAGCCATATGTCTATCAACAAACTAACTTTCCTTAAAAACTGAAAAAGCACTCTCTGTGAGACATACTGAGCAGAATGGCCAAATGACTAGAAAGACTGAGACTAGAAAGATTGAGCAGGTGAATGGGTGTGTATCCAGATATCCAGTTAGAAAAACCAGTTGGAAACCTATAGTATTCAGAGCAGTCTTAAACCTGTGCATTTTGTTCACAGGAATTACTTTAAAGAGGAATTTATGCAGTACTATTACAACTCAGACAAGACCAAACAAGCCATGAGATTAATTTACCTGGAAGCCAAGCAGAATGCAGAGGTACCACGGTGGCCTGTCATTGAGGGAATAAACCAGATCTACACCTCTGTCCACAGTCTCCTCCAGGGGCTCTGTGTGTGGCTCCCCAATGTCCACTGTCAGCTGTGGCTGTTCATCACTGTCTTTGTCCTTGAAAAGAAGCACACCAAAGGCAGACAAGTCATTCATTTATCAATTTTATTTATCCAAGCAACATCAAATAAAAAACAATATTTTCTTACCAATTGAGGTTTAATTCCATCCAGACTATTTGGAGACATACACCAACTCCCAGAATATTCTGACAACACAAACATATCTCAAACCAGTCTCTCACTGTTGGGTTGCACATACCAGAGACTCTCACTGTGCCAAGGCCATTTTAATGGTTTTGCTTTTTCACTGTTTTCTTTCCAGTGTAATCTAGAGCTGTTGGTTTAGTTTAGTTCAGATGAGAGACATAAATACTGAGCATACGCAATGGAATTAATGAGATGAGTTATGGCGTGTGGAACATCCATGTGGGCGATTATGGAAGGCAAGTGGGGTGAACACCACATACCTTCTCCCAAATCCTATCAAGATGCTGTTGATGAAGGTGCCTAAAGCTCAACTGCTCTGGTGGTCCTCCCACACAACATTTTTGACCTTTTACAGTCATGTAAAATTTCATGTATTGTTCGAAAGACAGTGATTTTTGTTGCACTATGGCATTTTCCTCCACTCTGTCACCTTCAGAGATTATAGCATCCTTATTTTTGTGTCAAAGCAAGACAAGATTTGACAAAGAGGTACTGAGTTTGCTGGATTGGGGTCCAGCCACTGAGAGTGGCTGGATTGAGGTATACAGAAACCTGAAGAGAGGATGTTTGGACAGCTGTTGTTAAAACTTAAGTAAGATATTGACCATATTTTGTAGCCACTGCTATAAGTTTTTACAGAGAGATGAAAGTACATGTTTCTGCATTGTATTCATTACATGTTTAGTTTGGTATGTGTGCGTGCGTGCAGGTGTGTGTCATCGTTCTACAGAAGGAATGGCAATAAGATAAGATAAGATATTCCTTTATTTGTCCCACAATGGGGAAATTCCGAACAATGGGGAAATTCCGAATATCAATAATAATCAATAATTGAGGAAACTGAAGTTCGGGGTATTTTAAATATGCATAAAAATGAAGGTTATATATTTGCATTCATTTGAATTAAGTCAATGTAATGCTGGTAAGGTAATGGTTTGCAGACAGTGTACCACTAGTATGAAAAATTAACTTTTGTCAGGGGGAAAGTGGTATTCAGGTTTAACAATCAGGGAAAATGACCTGAGGTCTGGAGCTCTGTGCCCTTATTTTTGGCTCTGACTACTGTTCAAATGTCTGGAAACATGATGCCAAAACGCCAGAGGTTCTGTTTCCATCAGGGGCACATAAATCTGTGTAGGGGTGATACAAGGTATTTTATATCAAAGTGTCAGCTAAATAACATAAGTTATGTGTAATGTAACTCCCTCACTGTTCATGTTTTGCAAGATTCAGTTTACTCTTACAAATACCAAAAATCCTTGAAACCACAGACCGTATTTGTATTTCTTCTACTACTTCTTCGACTTGAAAGAATACTGTTCCTGGAAAGACAAGTTTTTCTTTGCCGTTTAAATCATTTTGGTGAGATAGAGCACAAGACAAATCACAGAAATGTTAGAAAAATAGATATCGAGTGTGGTCCTCTGGTCTTCAGGTATGCAAGACTGAAGGCTCTGGCTTTCTTCCCAAAGAGAGATAGAGTAGGTCAGGTGGTTAATGTGAAAAGAAATAAGTCTCAATAACAGTGACAGATGTGATACACCAATAGAAGCACTTTATATATATATAAAACTAGACTAGAGCCTGTTCTGTCCAGGGACTTTCTTTGGTATCATTTGGAAAGAAGTGATAGGTGTTGATGGCGATGTGACTTGCATTAATAACTATTAAGTGTGTGTGAGTGATTTTTAAGGGCCACCTGATATGTGAGACCAGGGGCTGTCTTCAAATGCAAAGAGGTCAGCTCCTTCCTAAAACAGGCCACATGGGACAGATCATTTTCCTGTGGGTTTGTACAAACACTTCTGAGGATGTTTGAAGTGCAAAACTGATTTGGTGGTTACACAATGCATTAACACTATAAAGACATAGAATAACACCTCTGGCCAATTGAGATATATCAGAATCAGAAATACTTTAATAATCCCTGTGGGGAAATTACTTAAAGTTATATAAGGTACCCCAACCGTTCTGCCTTCTGTTTTCAGGATTATGTATATGTGTATACAGAATATGATGAGATGAGATGCCCTGTGAGACCCATTAAGTGTCATCAAATGCAAAGAGGTCAGTTCCCTCTTGACACCATCCACATGGGACATATCAGTTTCCAAAGGGTTTGTTTAAACTCTTTTGAGGATGTGTCTGTTTGAAGTCAGTCAATGACACCATTGTCTCACATTCAGGGGGGTTGTTTTAAAGATGGAAATGGTGGAGATTTAGGTAAGGACATGTAAGATTGCATTGCAAGGAAAAGGTGTAACAAACAGCAAGATGTTTTCAAAGTGAAAGGGGAGACACGATGACATGGAACCCTGGTGGCTGTATTTTAAGTTATAGCTGTAATCCTGCTGAAGTGTGTGAGTACTTACAGCTCTGCATTTAAAATCTTAATTGACAAATGAAACCACCTATCTGTCTCTTTCTCAGTCTATTGTATATTAGTAATTAATAACAATGTCTGGAATATTGCTTCATCGTTCTCATCGGATGCCTCAAATAGTAATCACTAGCACAAGATAACATCCAGACTTTTCTGAATCTAAGCCACATGTTGCAGCCTTCGCTCCGCAACTGGCATCCACACAAACAAAACACCTTGCTGTGCACCTCCCACCACTGCATCTGTCTCACACGAGAAAAACATGACAGAGACAGACCGTGCAAATGCAGACCCATCTGCATCACATTTTGTCTCTGTCTTTAATTCACTCTCCCATCGTAAAAGTTCTCAGCAGGTAGTGAACGCACACTGTTGATTCAGTGATAACATGGTCATTGCTTCCATCTAGTGGCTATCTACCTGCACTGTCCTGCACAGGAGAGGAGGCCATTGTAAGTACTTTTTGCAGTATCTTAAAGTTCCAAATACCTCAATTTTATTAGGGTGACAGCAGAGAGACACATATCTCAATAGCCTAGGGGTCTGAGACAATGACCATGTAATTGCAATTTCCATGGTTTGATTTCAGCAGGGGACATTTGTTGCATGTCACCCCTCCCCTTCTCTCTCTCTCTCTCTCCCTCTCTCTCTCTCTCTCTCTCCTCATTGCTCCATATTCCTCTCTCCCTCAAATTATAAAGGCAAGTTAAACCTCCCTCTGCGATGATCACTGTCCATAAGTGGCTAAATTGGATGCTTGTTACTTGTATAGCACTTTCTAGTCTTCCGGGACCACTCAAAAGCACTTTTACACTACATGCCACATTTCACCCTTGTCACCACATTCACACAGCGGATGGCAAAGCCCATCGAACAGGGAAACTATGCATTCATACACATTTCACACCCGATGCACAGCATCGGGGAGCAATTCAGGGTTCAGTATCTTGCTCAAGGATACTTCACATGTGGGCACCAGGAGCTGGGGATCGAACCAACAACCTTCCGATTAGATAACCAAAGTGTGACTCAAAATGTGAACCCTGATCTCTATACCAGTAGTATATAAATGTAACTTTTGGGAGATAGAGTTGCTCCTATACATACAGCTCATTTGTGCATGTTGACATTTACATTTTGATGGGAAAAGCAACAGACTTTTTCAATATTAAACCAATAATTTCATTATGGTATGTCAAATGTTATTAATGCTTTTTTGCTATAAGCAGATATCAATAATTTGCAACTTGGTTGCTAATTAATTATCATTAACAGCATTCATTAACAACAATAAACTCATTTTTTAACAGTTCATTTCCTAATGTACAAAGTAGTCACCACATCCGTCAGATAAGAAATGGAGTACACTATTTTTCTCTAAAATGAAGCATGCAAAAAAATATGTGGATCACCAATACTTTTTAATAAACAGAATTATAGACTGATAGACAGAAGTATGATGAAAGTGTTGTTAATCATCACTGATGCTAGCCAGCATGATTATTTAGTGTACAGTATCATGTGCTGACATGTGTGCCTTCCATGTTACAGCTGTGACAATATGGACAGAAAGGTCAGGCGTAGAAAGACCAATCAGTTTTCTGGCTGCATGGATGAACTTGGACTCTTCTAGTCAGTGACTGTAAGCATATTGAAGAAAGGGAAAGAACTGGTTCAGTGATGCTGTTTTAGTTTCCAAATGACTGATTGTCTCTGTTGGCTGGATAAGTGAACTTTTATGGTTTGATGATTCCAACTGAGGTTATTGTTTAGTCTCCTATGTTTTCATCTTTTAATCCAGAGGTCTGAAAGATTGGCTTACCAGGCCATTATTCTGTTTTTCCTATTTTTCAAAGTTAATATTTATATATGTATACTAGTTGATTACTGGTTAATGTGGCGAGTAACCCATTCCTAGCAGTCTGTAGCTGTTCAAAGTACAATATGAAGTGGAGTTCACACTTTGCCAGGGCAGCACCTAACCTGACACTGAAGTCAATGTCAAACAAACACTGACTTCCCCATATTCAACCATCTTTACCTTTGCTAATGTGTATAATGCTCTGCTGTTGGTGCTTACCTCACCTTGATAGCCAAACCAGTATCTCTATATTAAACATCAAATATGCATTTGGCTTAGAAAAACAATGCCATCAACCTGTCTAACCTCATCTGCATGTTCTTCACCATAAACTATGATTTACATACCCACATTAAATGCCAATCGTTTTCATTCACCTGTTTGAGGACACAAGTCAAGCAAACTGAGCTGGTCTTTTTGAGACCCACTCTTTGTCAGACTTGCAGACTAGCATAACTGAGGTTGTGTTTATTGATTTCCATAATGTCATACAAATATGCATGCACAAATATACATACAGCCATATTTAATAACACAAACTACTATCCACTGTATGACTTTTGTTTTCTCGACGACTAAACTTCCATTTTTGTGGTGACATATTTCCTAGCATAATGGTTTTTCTATACAATTGCTTAACGTTTCTTGGACCTTTGCTAGTTTTGTGTCTTTCTCCGTCCATGAAAGCATCACATTATATAAATTAGTTGTAACAAAACACTGTATTGTACTTTTACTTCTACTAACTCAGTTTCTTATCTTTGCAGCTGTGCCACTAATATCTACAGTAATATACAATAAGTAAAAACTGGAATGAGCCTCAAAACCTACCATTACCAATATAAAAAACAATCACCAGTGAGGAGTTCAAGGGTCAGAGTTACTGTACCATGGCAGCGTTCCATTACCCAAAGAATACTAAAGTCCCCAAAAAGTAACACGAGATGTAAGCAGAGTTAGACATTTTGTTTAACATGAAGCCAGCCTTTGTTTTGGGAGTTTAGCCTCTATCCACTAATGATACCCAAAACCCTAAATGGACATCCCTTGGACACAAAGCTGAACTGACGAACAAAAGCTTACTTGTGGAAAATGCAAGAAAAATGCCACAAACACATTTCCTTTCCCAATCTGTGGCATGGAACTGTTGAGTTCTAAGTAACCCAACCCTGGCAGGAAATACATTCTGTGAACCAGGTGTACTGTATATCGTTACAACTAACCAATTATAGCCACATCACAACAACGGAGGCGCGCTATGGACTTACCAAACAGACATCTAAAAAATGGGTCCATTTTAAGTAAATATACATGATTGCTACACTTGCGAAAATTGTTTGGTCTCTCTTTTAAAAAAATATCTTAATCTGCTTTTATTTTATTATGGTTGAACTCAATTAGCTACTATTACTTGTCTAAAGAAATTAAACTGCGTTTGATATTTTTAGCTCTTAGGAGCAGCTTAGACACTGCAGGAAATCTTAATAAGGCACTACATATGCTATTTAACTGTTCACTCACTTAAATATTACAAAGGATAAGACTGCCAGTGGGACCATGGATTTTGTATTTGTTTAAATTGCGAAATAATGTGTCTATAAATCTATAAATTGAAGTCACACCATTACCTTATCACCTTGTTGTTCTGAAGCATTTATCTAACATACACTACTACTACCCAAAAAAGCCTATAATTACCCAGCAACGCCAACAAATATACAAAAAAAACAGGGTCCACAGTTCTAAAAGAGTTATTGTGAAATATATTTACATACTCAAAAATGAATTATGAAAAGTTAATATGGAAACCAAAGTAAGTCCTAGTTCAACATATTTGAATTCATTGTATGGGAGAAGTCTCTCACTGGGCCTTTTTATAGTAGTGGCAGGTAGTATACAATGCAAGGATAAAAATAATAAATGAGGCCCTGTGCCTCTGCCTGTATTATTTTGCAGATTTTGACAGACTGACATATTCGCCCATCTGCACTCTAAGCTGTTCTGTTTGTTTGCTCTTCCCATTTTTTTTTAAATTCTTCAGTTAATTGGAATGTGGAGAACAAAGGGGAAACATCAACTTGGGCTCAGCTGTGTACACTTGCACACCCCATGCAGCCTGACCCTTTTACCATACACAAACCACACGTCCCCACTTCACTATCCTTTATTCAGTTTCTGTTTCCTGATTGGTGTTTTATCAAAGAGCATTTCTAGTTTCAGCTTGGAGCTCTTTGATCCGTCTCAACTGCACATGGTTAAACTTTGTCACATACTTTGAAACCATGCAATCGATTGCACTGAAACATCCCGTCTTTTGTGGAACACATGCACACTGGTGATTTCACATTCCACAGTGGCTTACGTTTAGCTCTTACTGTTGTAATGTAACATAGCACTGTATTTCTCTCTCTAGTTCTCGCTTTCTCTTGGTAGGAAAAGCTAAATAATAAGACATAAATACGAAAAACTTAAAGTTATTCATATTAAAAAGATTTTTGCTTTATCTCACATTCTTACCCAGTGTTTGACACTTTTTTTCCCTTTTTTTTTGTCAAAAAAGCCAGACTGAACAATTAAGACAGAATTAAGATGACACTACACTTACCCCGAATGCAGGATTGACTGTCCCCTGCCCCTTTAGTCCAAGCTCTATTTTCTCCTCTGTAGTGAGACGCATTCTGGTAAAATGAGGTAAGGTGGTGTATAGTTGCTTCTGAGGACCAAAGTGGACTCACAAGTGGACACACAAATTCACAAACACACGCGGTGGGAGTATAACTCTGACTGGACCCGAAGACCTAAGAGGACAACATGAGTGACCACCTCGCGTCACCAGGGAAGCTGAGTATCACAGTCAAAAAGAGAGTGGCTCAATTGTTTTGTAATCTCCTCTCTGGCACTGAAACGTTTCTGGTCTGTGTATGCTTTAGTTACTCTGACTTAAGGTCATGTGCCTGCTGTTGTGTGACGATGGATCCTATGAGAGGAGACAGGCATGTTTGTCACATGAATCTTTAATTTGTCATACTAATTCAGATGCTCTTCTCTTATCAAAAGAATCAAAAGAAGTGTGAAGTTAAGACATTTTGGGAAGCTGTCATTGTGTGGGGTTTCAGAGGATCAACATTCAGTGTTTGATTTGATTCTTAGCTTTTTTACCAATTTGTTAAGATACAGTAGTTCACCTATACTACAATAGACACCATGTTATCACTCAACACATTATAATACTTGACATTAAGGTAGGATGAAATTGTCATTACCTTACCTTGCCACCAGTATCTGTTGTTACTCATTCACCGTTATTTTGTATGTGTTTTTTTTGCTGAACCGTAGCAAAGCAGGGTCCAAAAGGACAGAGGGTGTACAGACAAAACATTCTGGGAAGAAGCAAGAAGTCATCAAGTGTTACTAGAAGATCACCATAAACATGGCTTCACACACTGCTACACAGCTCCTCAGTGCTGAGGAAGAATTGTAATTAATTGTAAACTCATGTCTCTATAGGTTAAATATATTTTATACAATTTGACTCTGCCAGCAAAATATCATTTACTCAAATGTAATGTTCTACAATGTCCGCTAATGTAATGACATGTTCTACAGATGCCTGTGAACTTCTGTATTCAACGGAGCAAGAAAAAACGAACACAACAACCCTTAGAAGTTGTCTTTCTTGAATGTAATGCCCTGGGCAGATAGTGGGTGCCTAGCCTCAAAAATTGGGAGGTGCACGGCCACATGCAGGAGCTGCGTCGAGCATTAAAAAAGCTTAGGAGCACCATACAGTACATGGTCAAACCACATACTAGGTTTCTACCTAGTCTTGTTTAATGAGTGTAATTTGTTGTTGTGTTCCTTTTTCAAAAGAAATTCTCCAAGAAATGATGTTCATGCTCCACTAACTTGCAACAGTAAATACATTTTTTCCTAAATGTAATACTGCCCAATTTATTCATCAACATATTGGGAAACATTCATTCATGTATTTGCGTACTTGCAAAATGTTCCTACAGTACCCAATAGCTTGCACAACAAGGAACAACAAGAACTTTTATTTATAATGAAGCTATGTTTTCTTTTGTGTATAACCACCTCGTTATCTAGAATAAGAACCAATATATTTTGAAAGAGACAAAATAATTTTTACCAGTTTCTGGTAAACTTCACTAGAGAGAATCTGCTTCAGGGCATTTTTTTTAAATAGTTTGGAGCCTTTTTCAGTCCCTCCCCATTTATTTTACGCATACATAAAGGGGAAAAATTGTAAAAAAAATGTAGAGCTGGCTATACATTTTTTAATTCTTTTCAATAGTAGTCCTAATACAGGTAATTTGACTTGAATACAGGGAATAAATGAATGATGCTTTAATACTTCTTTCAACAGCTCTTTAGTTTTTAGTTTTTTTTTAAGTTTTTTTGGGGGCTTTTTTATTGCCTTTATGATAAAGACAGCTGAAGATAGACAGGAAAGGAGGACAGAGAGAGAGTATGACACGCAGCAAAGGGCCGCAGGTCGGATTTGAACCCTGGGCCGCTGCAGAACAGCTCTTTAGTTTTTAAACTGTTTTACAAAATAAATAAAATCATCACAAGTCCATTGTTTTGTCGTACCAATAATGAAATCTATGAAAAACATATTAAAGGAATTGAATATCATACTTTCTCTCTTCAAGTGATTTACAGTTTAGAAGGGTATATTACGTATTAAATGTAAGGGGTTTTTCCTTAAGGCCCTGATGTTCCTGATCATCAATTTTATGGTCAGTTTGGTAAAATGTGACTGTCAGAGTCTGGAGCCGAAATTCTTGTCCCTTCACATTACATCTACTTCAAACATTCCAAAAAGGTTCTGGATGTTAACCATCTGTAGTCTTTACAATCTTTTTCTCCACAATTTAAACCTCATCTGACCCTAAAGTACAAAATCATTGGACATGCTCTGGGTGCTTGAAAACAAACATGAAAACTAGCCTATATTTAAGATTACTTTCCCACATGCCAAACCAATTTTCTTGCTAAGGGAACGAGAAATCAATTTATTCAAATGTCATGGCATATTTGTGAGAAAATGTCACTCCAGGCTAGGATCAGCTGAGGGCTGATGCATTTCTAAGCTTTGTAGTTGGAAAATGTAAATTTGATGTATGCAATCATAAGCTCACGCGTCATAAAAGTGAAGAATTCAAAAAGACTTTGCACAGACATTTTACCACTTATTCAGTTGCCTTCTTGCTGAGCAGATGATTTGATTTTTCCGAACAAATGTGACTTGTGACATAATTTTCCATCTGATACATAAGTAATTTAGCTGTTAAATATGCAATAAAACTCAAACTGTGCTGTTATCTACTTTTGAAGTAAAAACTAAAGTTGAATTTAAAACAAACAACAAAACAGGCCTTATTATATATTGGATGTTTCTATTGCTTTTTTGTTGGTTGATTTATAGCCATAGTCAGTACTGTATGTCTAGGTATAAGCAGTGTATGGTACTGACTGTCTTAAAAAAGCCTGATTCTTTATCGGGCTGACATCATGTATTCTGTATTCTTCAGTCAAGAAGCTGTACTTGCTCGACAAGTACAAACAGGGCAGCTGTTTTGAACTGAATGAAGAATGAAGTACTTTCTTTGGTTTGGTGCACCACTGAGACTTGTGTATACCGGGTGTCATTGCACCATGTAGAGCTGAGTCAAAGGAGATACAACAGTTTGTGATCGTTCACTTTAGAAATACTGCCTGGTGTGAGGATAAATCTCTGGCCCAACTGGATGAACATCAGAGGCGTTCAAGGTTGTGCCACCCTTTGATTTTCTTATTTATGACTCCTCTCCATGTACCTACATCACCTCCACAAAGAAGCTCCTTGGTCAAGGTCTGTATTTCCCAAGGTTTTTGCAACTGTAAATAATGTTTTACGCTACATCTTATCTGTTCACGTGCAAAATTGTGATTCATGTCTGTTTATAAAAGATGCCACAGAAACATCTTCGTCACAGATTCTGTAATAACTCAAATTACGGTATACATCTCCATACTCAAGTATTTCTTTTCTCCATAAAGTTGCTGTTAAGATTCTGAACAGCAGGTGCCTAAAGGGATTTGACATGGGACTTCTTGCACTGAAAAGATTCTTTGTACCTTCAGCCTCTCACAGTTTACAATAATGCTGTGGTGTTTCACATGATAAAACCAAATGGGGGGAACATTTCCACCCTGAGAAAGCTAACATTTAATTTAACATAGCAACATTGTCAGTGGACTCGGACTTGAAATTTAGTCTGTAACTTTTAGGGGGGTCTAGAAATGAAATGGAATATAATATTCATTGGTATGTTTTCCTTAGCGTATAATTGCCTCAAAGTAGGAATCATTGTTGTTTTGTTTCCTGTTGTTATCTACAGAGGGAATGGGTCCTCTTCTATAAAAGCATAAATTAATTTTCTGGAACAGACCAGAAAATAATTCTAATCAATGTGTGTGTCCTGAACAAGCCATAATACAACACTGGCAACAGTATGATGTGCCACAGAACAGAAGAAGCAGCTAGTACAGTTTACAGTCACCAATTATCCTATGATTCTTTGGACTGTGGGAGGAAGTTGGAGCACACAGAGGAAACCCACGCAGGCACGGAGAGAACATGCAAACTCCACACAGAAAGGCCCCAGCTGCCTGGCAGGTTTGAACCCAGTGGCGTGAGTGCAAATGAGAGGAGGCGTACTCTGTATTTACATCGATGATGCTTGGTGCTCAAACGCAGTCAAAGCTGATGGACAAATATCATGTCTCAAAGGTCAACCTTTTTATGTGAAGATTAAACCATCATCACTATCTTGTTGCTGCTATTTACATTCTCCCAGATGCACATTCAAAAAATGCACTGGTCCAGGTCCAGTGTGTAACATTTCGGAGGCTCTGCCGGCAGAAATTCAATATACTAATCATAGGTATGTTTTCATTTGGTGTATAATCCACCTGAATATAAGAAGTTGTTTGTTTTGTTACCTTAAACATGGATCGTTTTTATCCAACCAGATGCCACAGGTCCTATATGTAACACACTGACGGACTCACTCGTGTTATGGAAATGATACAGGGATAATGTGATTAGTTATGTGATTGTGAGTCTCACATGGGTCAGTCCTGTGTTGGAAGAAAGGAGATTAGTCATCCTTAATTTAATCAATTATTCAGATGTGTAAAGTGAGGTGTTGTGACCTTTCCAGCTATCTGTGTTTTACAGCTTTTCAAACTAGAGATTTGGATTTTTTTCAAATTAGAGATAGAAATACGACAAAGTTTGAGTAACCTTGATGTCGCTCTGGAATTATTAACTCCTAGTATTTGAATTAATACTCACACATAGCATAGCAGTAGGCATACAGTTATGCACCAGGCATACGGTAGAATGTATTAAAAATAGTATTTACGTTTTATTTTAAAAATAACTGAATTTTTCAACCCCAGTGGAGAAAAAAAGGTAATAAAATGGTTTCAGGGTTCAAGTGGATATTAAGAGACCCGAGGGTTATTGTACAGGGCCCCAGTTAATTGGTAAACTGTGTCAAGAGTGATGGCCTGTGGGGTAATAACTGTTCCTGTGGCTGTTTGTTTTAGTGTACCACATGCCTGTAGCAACCTAATCAGAGGAGGAATCCGAGAAAGGTTGTGTTCAGGGTGAGGCTGGATCTAGGCAGTTGATGTTTGCCTGCCTCGTTTCCCTGGACTCCTGGACAGGTAAAGGTCGCTGAACGGAGGCCAGGTTGGCACCAGTTAGTCCTCCTCTGGGCAGTCCGGACTGTCGCGCTGTAGTCCGTTCCTTGTCGCTGTCCTGGTGCCTGAAAAAAAAAGCCAAACCAAAGACAGTGATGGACTGAACGAGAACAGAAATGAATGATGGCAGTATAGAACTGGGATTAGTAGTCTCATTTAGGGCAGGTTGAGCTTCCTGGTGCTGGCCGCAGGAAGTACCAACCTCTGCTCAGCCTGTCTTAAATGAGGTGCTCTGTGTTGTGTCGCCACTTAGGGTTCTGGGAGATTGTTGGATGCCAAAAAACCTAAAGGTTCCAGCGGCAGAGCAGCAGGGGCTGTTCAGTATTTAAGTGTATTAGGGGCTCCCAGGGATTTGTTGCTACGCAAGCCTACCAGAGGCCCGACTGTCAACCCTCCCCCCATAATTCTGTCCTATGTCTTTCTGTCGGCATCCCAGCTGGTTCAGCCTGCAATATCACCACGGCACTAAACGGCTTTACACACTAGCCGCTTTCCCAAATGTCAACTGTTTTAGAGTTAACAGGGAGCTGAAGAAACCTCTCGCAGAGGAAACAGAAATCAACTTTTCACCTTTTTTTCAAAAATAAGCCGCTCATGTTAGGAGATTTAATTCATTAATTACGTTACCGCTGGCTTGTGCCTCGGGCGTAAAATTTGCAAGAAAAAAAAAAAGATTTCTCTTTTAATCAGTGAGACGCGACGGGGGCGGCTGGCTTCGCGGGACCACCCACCTAATTTTTATGAGCCAAGAGAATCCCTAGTCCTGCGATTTGTACAATTCACAAACTTCTCTGCAGCCCACCGATTTGTCTCTGCTCTATCCGGCGCTCTTTTGGGCAACAGTTTGCAGTTTGTGATGGCAACTGCTACGGTGCGTGTTACAGACACTCAGCCGTCGTCAGCCTGCAGCTAAATCAACCTATAGTAATATCTATATATCAGGCTATGTACTGCGGGGTTAAGAAAGCGCCTCAGCAAAGACTGGGCCGCTGGGAAAAATTCCCATATGTATTTCACAGTATTGAAGTAGCGTAAAGTTCTGAGTGAGTTTCATTCAGATTTCTGCTTTAGTGGAGGCAGTCTACATTTGTGGAGTATATCAACTTGGAATTACATAGTGTTCCCTCAACACACATGTAACCTGCTATTCTCATTTGAGTGAACCTGCATCAATTAGGTTTCTCATGATGCTGTGCGTCTGACGTCATCATGTCTCCGCCTTCTCCAGAACTTTCTACCTGCACTTGAGCCGCCAATTTCTCGGCTCCGACAACTTGGGAAGAAGATAGATAGTGAATTACCACTGTCTCCATCGTTTTTGAAGGTAAGTCAGAGGTAAAACGAATAATTTAATATGTTAGATATAAAATTGTCCAACTGTGTTGTTAAATTTGTTAAAAGTAGAGTCGGATAGAATCTGCCGCTAACACCCGCTAGCATCCGGGACAGCTAGCGGGGCTAGCAACTCTCCTATTCTGAAAAACTCGGCAGGCAAGTCTTTTACTCCTGGCCTATTTATTGTTGACATCACCAGCTTCGGACAAAAAAGCTCCAGTTTACTTGATACTGCACCAGCACTTCTTTTAGAAAATCAAAACAGCGCGTGGAAAAAGCTCCGGCGCTAATGTGCTGGCTTACAGCTGCTGTCGGAATGAGGAGCCCAGGTCTGCGTCCTGGTGTGAGAGGTAGAGGCTGGATGATTTAAGGTCAAGTTCCCTAAGATGACTGCCGTTGTTCATGCGCAGTACACTGGGCTTCACAACTCTCCTCAATGTCGACATGTACAGCCTGTCAAGATCCCTAAAAACACCCAGCGTATCTCCCATTTCCAGCTGGAAATATTTGTTCACAGTTTTGATTTCCATCAACAAGTGCATGTATGTTTGATTTGTCACTGTACATTTCATTCAAAAGCCTGGCTGCGTAGCAGTGTTCGGCACTTGAAACCAAACTGAAGTGCAGCTTGAGGGCATCTTCCTGCTCTAAAATTATTTCGATACAGTCTGAGATCACCAACCAACGGGTTGAGCTGGGGGATATGAATTTCAGAGGACAGCCACCGTTATTGATGGCCTTGTAGACACTGTTATAGTCACTCTGGCGTTTTGCTGAGTGTGCGAACCAGTTGTAGGTTTCTCTTATCATATATTCCAGATTGCTTGGAAGAAGTTGCATTGCTTCTTCCTTTAACTCCTCTGTGAAATGTGGTGCCAGAACATATGCGATAACAGCTGTACACTTTGTCCTGTGCATTTTGAACGCTCCCATCTCATCTTGGAGTATATCTGACAAGTCCTGAACAGCATTGATGGAAGTGTGGCAGGCAACGTAGGTTGCAAACCTAAGTTCATGCCGTTTTTGGTCGTCTTTGACTGTGCCTTGTCCTACACCAGATCCCATCGGTACAGCAAAAGATTTCACACTCGGCACACAGCGGGACTTGTGTTTTTTTGTGGCGCCATGTTCTTTCAGATCGTTAAGGTAAGCTCTTATTTCTGTGTTACAATACTTGTCCAAAAACTTGTACAATAGTTGTCCAATGTGACGACTCCCCCCACCTGGCCTACTGTATTCTCAGCTCTCTGACTCATTGTACCTCAAGAGAGACAGTCCTGTGTGGGCATGCCAGGCAGTTAGTTTTATATGTGAATCTGCGTACGTTCACTTCATCAGCAACAAAGGTATGCAAGCCCAAAATAGTTATCTCTCATTTTACCTTTATCTTAATTCAGTTTTGCACAGAACAGGGATCAGCTTTATATATATATAAATAAAACAAAAAAATAATGCATTCCGTTTGGGTTTTGCTTTAAGACAGACTTGTGAACTCTCTTAAAATCTAATTAGAAGAGGGCTGGTTACATTTGATGAATGAATTTTGTGTTTAAATGATTTGCTTTGTGTTGGGCGGCAAAAGAAATCACATCACAATCTTAATCATGATATCCAAAAGCTGAGATGACATCTAGTCTGATATCACCATATTGATGATATATTGTAATATTGCCCAACCCTGCTCTGCCTTTTTCCCAAATATACGCCCAGTGAAGCGCATCTCTTTGTTTCTCCAGTGTTGTGCTTCATGTGGAGATGCAAGGACTGTGGGACGGCATTAACAAAAAGATCTGAACTGTTCAAGCACTACAAACTGATTCGCAGGCATTACGGATGGGGCCACTCATATCCATGCACTTATTTAAATTGTGCATGTAGGTTCAAGACTTGGAATGCCATACTGAGCCATCTATCAAGAAATCACCCTGCCACCAAAGCTGTGTCCACATTCACATGCCATATTTGTGGCCATAATCAACTCTCCACAGAAAGGGAATATTTTCAACATATCTATCAGCATCTTAAAAATAAGGAGACTGTAACATGTGTGTTCCAAAACTGTGAATATAAAACCAATGTCAATAAGAACTTCAAAAGTCATAAATACAGAAAACACTCTGGTACACACCTTTAAGCCTGGGATAAGTTCTGTTGAAGAATCTTATGCCAGTGTTGCCAGTGATATTTCAGATGGGGAAATTATAGAGAGTAATGTAAATTTAAATTCTGCTTTTGACAATGGGGATTATGAAAACTTGAAGAAGGATATTGAACTTAAAATTGCTTTAGTGCTCCTTAAGTTGGAACACATCTTTCTTGTGTCTAATGCAGCTGTAGATGAGCTTTTGCAGTTAAACTATTTGATTGGTTCTCTTTCTCGGCCGATTACCCAAAAGACTATTAGCCAAGTATTACAAGACAATGGATGCCAATTTGACCAGTCAGTTGTTGAAAAGCTAGCCAGTGTACTCTGTAAGACAAACACTGTAGAAAAAGCAATTGGAGATAAAGGTCCACTTTCCAGTGCTTGGAGGCGAAAAGCTTACTATAAGAGCCACTTTAATGTAGTGGAACCAGTGGAATATATACTTGACCGAAAGAATCATAAGTCATTCCAATATATTTCAATTTTAAAGTCTTTGCAGCATATTCCTGACTGCCAAACAATCTTGGATCAGGCCGTTTAATTTGAATACTGTAGATAATCAGCCTCAGAGAACTTGTGTGCACTTATACAAAACTATATTTGATGGTGCCTTCTTCAATGAAAATGGACTGTTGTCTAAGCATGAAAGCATTTCATTGATATTATACATTGATGAATTTGAAATATGTAATCCCCTTGGTACATCCAGGAGGAAGCATACAATTTGTGGTTTGTACTGGATTCTGGGTAATTTGCCACCAGCCTGTAATTCTGCTTTATCCTCATCTATTTGGTTGCTTTAATCAAAAGTAATAATCTGAAGTGCTATGGGTATGAGAAAGTGTTAAAACCTGTAATTAATGATCTTGTAATTTTGGAACAGAGTGGGATATTTCTGTCAAAGTTGGGCGGAACAGTTAAAGGCACAGTTCAGTGTGTGGTTGCTGACAACCTTGGTGCACACAGTATTGCTGGATTTGTTGAAAATTTCTCAGGGACATACGTATGTAGATTTTGCACAGCAGAAAGATCAGAGTTCTAGACTAAAGAAGTAAGAAGTGACGTCTTTACTTTGAGAACAAAAGACATCCATGCAGATCATTTACGAATCCTTGAGGAAAACAAATTGCCCAGGTGTGAAATCAAAGTGTATTTTGTCAAAGCACCTCTCATATTTTGACGTTACCACTGGGTATTTCACATTATGTACATTGAATGAAGCCATATCATCTTTCAACTTTAAGTGGGCTGACAATAGGGATGGGCGATATGTTATCGTTTAGTATATCGTCCAAAAACATTCCCCACGGAGGTAAAGAATATGTCATCCCACGATAAAAACGGATAAATTCCCCATTGAATGACGTATCGTACAGTGCGCGACACACTCGCAGCCCAACACGTGGAATATTGACAACAATGGCGGAAGGCGGAGCAGATACGCCAGGCAGCGAGGAGCTCGTTCCTAAAAGGAGTTCCAGCTCCGTTATGGAACTGGAACTGGTTTGGTTTTAAAAAGTCTGACGCGGAGCAGCAATTTACCACCTGCAAGGTTTGCAAACAAATAGT
>NW_023339762.1:6727761-6732322 GCF_004916995.1 Morone saxatilis | reverse complement strand
TCTCAATAGAACAGTCAGGAAAGACCGATGAAGCCATGTGGGCTGATGTAAAGCCGCCGGTATAAGTAAGCAGCATAGTATCAGAAAGCAGCATAGTTATTGAACCGTTGCTGTGCAGGTTGAGGGATCGGCTCAGTGGTCTCTCACTGCCTGGGTCCTCAAATCTTGATCGTCCTCCCATTGTTTCTGCTTATGCAGATGATATTTTTGTCACCTGTCAGGAGGACGTTCAATGTTTGAAGGACACCCTGTCACTGTATGAAAAGCCCTCATCTGCACGAGTGAACTGGGCAAAGAGTGAGGCCTTGTTGATGGGGCAGTGGAGGGACCAGGCAGTGCCTGGAGGGTCAGAAAGTGCTGGGAATGTTTTTGGGCACCAAGGGCTTTCAGGTAAATAACTGGGAGGGAGTGCTGGGGAAGGTGCAAGCCAAGTTGTCTAAATGGAAATGGTTGCTACCCCAGCTGTCCTACAGGGGAAGAGCTCTGATTGTTAATAACCTGGTTGCCTCAACTCTGTGGCACAGACTCATCGCTCTGACTCCACCAAGAGGCCTGATGGAGGATGTTCAGAGAGCCATCCTTGACTTTTTTTTACAGTCTGCAAGCCTGAGAGTCAGTCTCAGAGAGGCTGGCAAACTGGCACCAAACTGGGCCATATGATGAAGATTACAGCAACATCGGTGGACTCTCTGAGAGAGAACAGCAACATCACCTCCATCAGGTTGATCAACAGAGTGGTGGAGGAAGTATGTGCTGCACTGCCGCAACCCCTGAGAACATTTGCAGAAGACCATGCTCTGTGCGACCAGTGGAGTGAGGAGTGTGAGTACAGTTTCCCCTCTCTGACTCTCACCCCAGCTGTGGGGGAGTGGCAGGAGGGAGGAGGTGAGCTGCTGTCTCTCATAACTCCTCAGCTGGACAAGTTTCAGGATGCAGAGAAGAAGGCAGTCTACCAGATCTGCGTCAAGGTTCTGAACCTGCGCTCTTTGGTAGGGATGAAGGAGTCGAGGTGGAGTTTCTTTGGTCCAGGCGCTTCTCCGAAAGGCAGCTGGCGGTCCCTGTACAAGCTGCCCGTTGAAAAGCGAACAGCAGACCTCCAGTGGAGGGTTGTACACGGGGCAATAGCCACAAGAGATCACACAACAAGACCACAAGATCCAGAGCAGGGGGAGGACTGTGTGTTCTGTTCTCAGACTGAGACCTTGTTTCATTTATTTGTTCAGTGTCCTCGGTTGTCGGCACTGTTCCAGCTTTTAAAAAGGTGGTTTCAGGGTCTGGGGGAGATCGAGTTTTCTTTCGATTTGTTTATTTTTGGTCCGAAATACCGTGCAGCAAATAAGATTGTAATAACACTGGTGAACCTTTTATCTGGGTCTGCTAAGTTGGCCATCTGGCTGACCCGTAGGAACCGGACTCAGAGTGCCGGCAGGGTGGAGCCGGTGCTGGTTCTGAAAGGACTACTGAAGGTGGACAATATGCAGGCATTCAGTCGCATATGGGCTGTTGGGGAGGTTCTGTGCTCTGTGGGGGCAGATGGGGAGTTGATTGAACATTTTTGAAATTTGTTCCTGGTTTGTCCTGAAAGTGATGATGCAAAGTGATCTGATTTATAGTTGAAATGGAAAAATAAAGGGATTTTGAAAACCAAAACCTCTTCTCCTCTTCTCCTTCTAGTCTCCTCTTCTTCTCCTCCCCTCTCCTTCTCCTCTCTTTTCCTTCTCTCTTCTCCTCCTCGTCGCCTGGCAGAAGTTTTTTTTTTTACGGCAGAAGTTTTTTTTTTTTCTTTCCCAGACATATTTCCTTCCATTTGTAGGGAAAGGTTGCATTTCAGTTTTGATGTGTTCAATTATACAACAAACTGTTGTGACAGTGTCTAACAGTGTGATTTAAAATTCTAAAATAAGTATTCATATTTTTTCATCACCATTGGTCAGCTACACTGTTTAAATAAATAATATTCATTGGCTATAGCTGGTTAAAGAAGTTTCTGTATACTCTTGGCACTTAGCACTTGGCACTTAGTGATAGCACTGTATGTGTTGAAATTGTTAGGCATATTTGTGTTACTATCTGACACAACTTCACCAGTGCATCATAATTATTTTATAATACAATAAAGGCAAAGGAAGCACGGTCATTGTATTCGTATTGTTTCAAACACCCAGAATCGGTCTGTAGATAATTATCTTCAAATTAAATGTAAATTGTTAATTGATCAACTTTTTTTTAAATAGCCTTTCAATGCAAGGTATATTTCCTGTACCACGCACTATAATATAAAGCTGAGAAAAGGCTGTAAACTCTCTTTTGTCCAGAAGGTGGCGGCCTATCCTAAGCCAGGATGTGACAGTCCTCTGCGTTTCTGCGTGTTCAGCAGTTAAGCCAGTGTTTAACAAGCACTTTACTGATTTGAAAAAAAAAAAGTTCAGGTATCACATCTTAACAATTATTTGACCAGCTTTAGGGAACAGAAGTGCTAAAGCAGTCTGGATACAAACGTGCACAAACCAAAATGTACAACCAGCTATTCTGCACCAACACAGGTGTTTGCACTCATCCAGTCTGATTAAACTTCATCACAGGCACTGAACCCTGACTTAAATATAATCATACTTTCAAAAGAGAAAAACAGATGAAAACAAAGATTGTGTAATACAACACTGAATCAGCTGAAATACAATATTAATAGAAATGTTCAATTTCTATTAATTGAAGAAACACTGTACTTGATACGATGTGCGTAGCTTGTTTTTGCTAGCTGGATGTTAATATGAATGCTTTTTATAAGTCAAAAACTTTGGCAACTTTGATATGACCTGAACTCAACATCAACATACAAGAAATTAACCTAAGTTTTGAAAGATTGTTTGTCTCACTAGCATTTTTTTTTACCCCCAGTTATCTATTTTATTTATGCATTTACTTTGTTGGACCTACATATAATATGTATGCTGTTAAGTAAACTGAAATGTGTCACTTTTTCACTGTAAACACATTACATATGAATGGAGTAGGGTTACAGTGTCTATCTTGTGATGACAATGTGTCTTAATGAATCATTTATAAATAATTTAATTCGTGTTTAGTACATGGGGTATGGTAAAATAATTCCTTGCACAGCTCCTCCCAACTTCAAAATGAGCAGAGGTCTAATTAGTCAGAATAATTGACCTATGTGGGTGTGCCTTTATCCCCTTCAACAAACACACTCCCCTATTGAAATCCATTTGGATTGCAGTATTGCAGAGTATACAAATTCCCTGTTTGTCTAGGTCCCATGTAATCCCTTTTATTGAGTACATACAGCCCATTCATGCATGGGTCAAGGTTTACAAAGGTGCATTAACAGGGCAAACATAAACATAAATCCTAATCTGTAGCCATAACTCCTTGTGGTCATTACAATTTACTGCAGTGCAAGATTGTCTGAGATAATCCTACACTGAGACCCTTGGATTTAAACCATGTAGAGCCATGTAGAATTAAGTCATTGATAAAAGTCCTTGTGTGTGTCCTTCTCCGTGATGACTGCAGCAATGGCCCAAATGACTACAGGGTTTGAGAGAAAAAGAAAGACCAGAAAACAACTTGTTTAACACGGAGTAGTAGTCTGACTACCTATTTGCCTTACCTTCCCACAGGCATTCATTTAGGTATTTTTATTGTGAATGTCATAGGACTAGACTATAACTGAAAAACTACCTCAAACCTTTCTTTTTTACTTTTTACATTTTTAAACACAAGTGTTTTTAGTCATGGATGAACAATAGTCTTTTTTCAGTTTGTTTTAGCATTTTACCAGACTTTGCTGTTTGATAAACTGACCCTTTATATGATTGGAGGTATTGCTTATTATACTACACAATGGACTGACTTAAATGCACCACTGGAGGAACACTGTAGCAGGGCTCAAGCCCTCAAATGGTTTGAGCATGTTTCATTGTTTGTGTTGCCGGAGACAAACCAAACTAGTGCAGTGTAGATAGGCAACAAAATGCCAAAATTGTCCAGGTGGAGCTCACAATTGAGAATGTATGCTCTGCATGGGCTATCATGAAAACCTAGAGTGTATTCAGGGCTCATTTTAAATTCAAGCATGTCAGCTCATTGGGATACACTACTGTGAGTATCAACCCTGTCACTGTAACTTATGTGTCTGTATGTACAGTGTGTGTCATGGGTGGTAGTTGACACAGGTTAAATGATACAATGCTACTTGACAGCCCCAATGTTGCACTGTAAGTTAATTTAGAGGTAATTATTTGGTTCACAGGAAGCACTAAACCAACAAAAGTCACAAACCAAATATCCTGTATCATACAGTTTTGGATGAATACATTTACTGTTACAACCCCCGCTGTATAACACCAGATTGAAGACATATGCTTAGTCTGTTGCACAAGGCTATATGCTGTGAATACATTGTAATTACCTCCTACTGAAAATTTCTGTGCCTTCCTCTTGTGTTTGTGTTAAAAACAGTTAATTACCATATGCTAAGAGATACAAATCCAGGGGTCATCCCTATGTTCCCCGGGTCCTATGTTCCCCGGGTCCTATG
>NW_023339762.1:6721517-6727672 GCF_004916995.1 Morone saxatilis | reverse complement strand
ATAGGACCCGGGGAACATAGACACACTCCCCAAATCCACATGACGCAACTGCAGCTAACATTTGCTTATTTATAGAATCAAAATCATTGTTTATCTTTAAGCAGTAGATATGGAGAGAAAATGGGCAGTATATTACCTTTTATTTCATTTTTAGTCAAGTAAATTGAGGGAGATGAGATGCTGCTTATTAACATTTCAGGCAAGACTAGCCCTCTAATGGCTCAGCATTTACGTAAGTTCACAGGAAATGGGCAGAAGCCCAGAGGCAGGAGTGAACGGCTAATTAGTGCCTCGTGGCTAACAGAGGTTGGATGGCCATGTGAAAGTGTGTTTGTGTGTCAGCGCAGGTTTCAGTGAATGTGTGTCCTATGTGTGAGAGGAAGCAAGCATATCTAAATATCTAAGAGTGTATATGTTGATCGCTTGTGTGCAAAAATGAGCATGTGTGATTATCTGTGTTTGTGTCAGTGAACAGCTCTCTTATTTTCCACTGTCACAGGAAGTACATCAGGTGATAGCGGCCTTGTGGGTTTGTGTGTGCGTGTGTGTGCACACATACACTTATGTGTTTGTGTGTGACTATTAGTATTGAGGATGTGTGTGTTCCCCTTTGTTGCTGGCTTTCCAATATTCCAAAGATTATTCTTTCTCTCACACACACAGAAATGCACCACAACAGACAATCACATTCTGGTCTGTATTATCCTCTATGCTAATGGACAAGCCAAAAGCCAGCAGAGAAATGTAACCGTTAACTCTCACTCTTTTGTGAATTTCTGGTGTTTTTTGTTTAAGCACATATTGAAAATCTCATCCCTGCAACTGTTTCTAACACACAAACTCGATGCTGACACAAACAAACACAATGGGGAACAATCAATTTAACTCCAATACTGACACATACACACGCACTTGTGTGATATAACTGTGACAAATAACTGTGTGTGTATGTGTGATCAAGCAGTGGTCAATACAAATACCTCAGGCCTCAGTAAGTTTGACTGACCCAGTTAACATTGATGCTTTAGTCATTTAGCAAACATTAGCTTACTCTAGACAAAATGAATGGAGCAGTTTAGAGTACAATTCCGTTCGAATACCATCAACATTAGAAGCCATTCTATTATAACATGCAACATTTTTGATAACTTATGTACTTCTGTACTCTACTGTAAGTGGAAAAAAAAACCCAAGGACTGTGGCCTCAACTTTCTGATCTGTCAGTGATAGTCAGCTACACCTAATTTCTTTATTCAATTATTTATACAAAAAATAAAACAAATTAAAATCTCTAACTAAGATCTTTGTCCTTCAACCTACTTACAACAATGTAAGGACCCGTGTCCTATGTCAACATTTATGACAATTAACTTAAATCCTTTAGTATCCATTCCAGTTAAAAACTGCTGGCTAAAATCTCATGCAACAAAAAGGCTACAGTCACATGCTGTATTTCATACCAAGAATGTGACGTTTCACCTGAAGGTGGCACCAGCAAAAGGCTATTTTAGAAAGCAGAATATATTTTATGTTATGTGTATATGAATGTATAAATGTATCATATTTACCATATACTAGCGTATACATCAAGGTATTATTATATGTATTTATAAGTAAAACCCCATGATTGAAGTATGACTTTAAATTAAGATAATTATTTTAAAAAAAAAGACTGCCCAGGCCTCCCCATGGGCATGCTAGAAAAAAAAAGAATAAAAAGATAAAGCAGGGCTTGTAAACATCTAAAAATTGAAACATTGTGAATAGTCAACAGGGACATCTACATTACTTTGTGGGGATGAGCTAGGTACTTATGTTTTACTACTTGTAGGCTTGGGGAGTAACAGATTACATTTAACAGAGTTAGGACACAAAAAAGGTAACTGTGATTTGTTACAGTTTACATACATAAATAGATTAAAATGGGGAATATTATCAGGATTACAATTGCAAATACATTTTAAAATAAAGAACAATATACTACCATGCACATGTGCAGTGCATACACATTACAACACATCACAAGTCTCACAACACTCTGGTCTCAAGTAAAACCATATTACAGTTGCCAACTCGTTATCAAAACCATTATTTTGGGGAACAACAAAACAGTACAGTGCAAGTTATGCCTTCCAGCTGGGAAAATGGTCCACAGGCTACATCCTGAATTTGCTTAAAGCAAGTTCTGGAAAAGTACTGTGTTACCCCTCCAAATCCTTTTCAGTACTGTTTCCTGACATTTCTTATCCTGTCAGTTTTTTTCTGCTTGCTTCACAAAGCAGACTGGGAGAACAACCTGTCATCACACCCTGTCCTTGTCACTGTAGCACATGTAGAGCTCCTCTTGACATCTGTCTTGCTTTCTCAGTTTTGTCTCCCTCTTCAGTTCACTGCATAAAAGCAAGGTATAGTATCTCCAAATCACCATGATTATAAATTCATTGTATATTTGGTCAGTACGTTGAATGTGCCTGTCCCCCTAATGTTTTCTTTGGCTTCTATACGTAATTGGTGTAATCAATTGCTTTTGTACATTAGCGTCTCCCTTTATCTCATATTCTCCTTCTGCTTGTATCATTTTAGCTAAGAATCCTTCCTTGTTCTTTATATTGCTCTCTCTGTCTCTGTCTATCTTTTACCCTCCCCCAGTTACATCCACTGCATTCACGAAACTGCAAGTCCACTCTGCTGCTACACTGATGTAAAGCTAGCTGTTGCTATAAACCCTTTATATCCCTCCCTTATCCTCCCTTTCTCTTATTCACTCTCTCTCTCTCTGTCGAAGTCAGTTTTTCTGAATGATATTTCCTGTGATGACGGCATGCTTAAACCTCCCACTCGGGCTCCCTAGTCCCCCCCCCACCCCACCCCCCCATCCAGCTGCTGTTTTCCTCAATGAGCGCTGAAACCGTCCTATGACCTCATCAGTGGCTCAGCTGTGCCCCCTACCTCCTGAAACTGATGCAAAAAAAGAAAGATGCAGCGATGAGGACAATAATGGTGGTGCTGATGAAGATGGAAGGGGGGTGTGGGATGGAGCAGCGGCCATAAACCACTGCTGTTGCCATGTTATAATGCAACCAGAAACATCCGGTCCTCTGCAGTCAATCGTGCATGTGCACACACACAAACACTCACATGCACACGCTGCATCCCTGCGCTTCAGGATTACAACACTTAATCTGCACAGCAACAGCCCCCCTGCTGCTGTAATGCTGAGCTGATGGATGAGAGAAAGAGAACGGAGGAAGAAACAAAAGACAAAGGAAGTATGAGAGGAAGTAAAAAGAGGAAATTACAGAAGAAAAAGCGCAAGACAGAAAAGCTAAAAATCTAAGAAGGAGACGCAGGGAAAGCTGCAGAGAGAGTCAGAGCCAGAGAATATATAGGCAGCAGGGATAGGGAGACGAGATTAAGAATGGCTGCTTATTCATTCATAATTTCCAGTTCATTCAGATCGTCCGTCAGCCCAGGCATTGGACAGCCGTGATCCCCCTGTTACATAAGTGAGTGAGAGGAGATAAAGAGGGGAGAGTGGAGAAGAAGGGACAGGAGGTGAGGTCAGGTGAAGGAGGGTGGAGATGGAGGGAAAATGGCAATAATAGCAATAAAGCCAGCTGCACTAATCCCATCCTTTTACTGCTGGAGCGATCACCTTAGCATCACTATCAGTAGGCAATGTGATTTATGTGGTCTGATGATGATGGTAACTGGTGATGTCATAATGGTTACAGAGCTGCAGGGGGGAAGTGGTGCACACAGCACAGATGATGTCGTAGTAATGGTGGTGCACTGCGCTTCATAAAAAAAGCCCCTACTGCATCCATTCTGAATGAAACAGAGACATAGAATGTGTCCTGCCCCGATCTACATTGCTGTATTATGTATTATATTATTATTAATTTGAACAAAAGGAATTTTACCTGCACAAGGACTCAATGACATTTGTAAAGTGCATGAAGGCACAGAACTAACACCTCTTATTCAGGTGAAAGGAAACCAAGAGTTGCAGAGGATCATGTATTCACAAGAGGTGGCATACAGTACGGCTGAAAGTGTGGGAGGTGTGAGGAGTGTCGAGAGCTTGTGGGAACAGTGTAAAGACAGCTACAGACGACTAAGCAAGGACACAATGTGCATCGTTCTGCAGTTTTCTGCTGGGCATAAGAGGCTGTTCTGGCTAATGTTTGCAAGCTATTTAACATCTTACCATAGCTGCCATTGTCCTACTTGCACCCGACTTGCCTATTATTGGATCTAGATATTGCCTAGATATTTAACTAAAGATTTGTTGCAATAAGCAAGTATAGCCAGGCTGTCTTCATTAGACTGTTGTTAAACTACTACTTCATGATTAACTCGTGTTAAAGTGTGTTCAGATTGAACATAAAGCACATTTTAGAGGTGGCCCAATTGCATGCAAAGTCACGGAAAGACGTCAGTGGAATCGTGTGTGGAAATGAGAACATGTTGCTGTGTGAATAAACTGCGCACATCCCGAGGCTGTTTGACTCTAAGTTTATAAAATTTATAAAAATAAACAATAGAGAGGTAAGTAATGAGAGGGTAAGTTTTCATATCAGTGTGTGTGTGACACAAACACACACGTCAATTTAGCGCACACAAACCAACAGTACCTACCTAAGTCGAATTTGTCCATATGCAACAAAGGAAAATTTGCTTTGCGATCAGTGTGAACACACATACACTTTTAGAAAATAACTGAATCTTGTGCATGTTTAATGTGTGTGTACTTGCATGCATTTTATTGACTGTATCATGAGCATTGCTTTGGAACAGTGATTAAACTGCTGCTGCTGACACATCTTGATAACGGCACCAATTTTCGTTAGTCCCACCCACAAAGGCTTTTCTAACCAGGGAAAGACAGACATTCATAAGAGTGACAAAAGACCTTTTTGAATCATGGACAAAATTAGAGATTTGGGTGGTGATTCAGAGGACTGGAACTGGGTAACTGGTAGCTACAAGATAACATCACTGGAGACAGGAATATTGTGTAAGACAAAAATGTGTTTTATTTGTTTTTAATTACTATTATCAAGCTGCAGTGCATGTAGTCATATGGTAATAATAATAATAATATGCTAATAATATTACCTGACTTTGACTCAGTCCTCCATCCTCTGTATTAAGCACCTTGCAACTTGGATGCAACTTCAAAGCAACTTCAAAGCACACTTCTGACTTATTATGTCCTCTTGCTTATTGCATGATTTTGCTTGACTGGATTTTTTCCACCTACAGTAAAAAATAAAAAAAGTGTCTTATTCTGTGTCCCCTTCTGTCCCCCCACCTAAAAGAAATATGAAACAGAAAGGCAGTTTAAGAGTGGGGCAAGGAACGAGAAAATACAAAGAGTTAGAGAAGAGACAGACAGAACCAACCAAGATATGAATCATGCCATGATGACTAATGTCTTGCATAACTCAGTCTGAGAATCCTTCCTCGCTTGTCAGTGAGCGCCCACAAAAATGTTTTGTAAGCCTCCCACTGGGCCCATCTCAAAATCCAGTCCTGCAGACACACTAACACCATTTCTTACCTCATAGGAAAACACTAGTAAGTCTAAAGCCAAACTGGCGCATGGTGCTGGATTCAGTTGGATGTAGGTGACAGAGTTTTGTGTGTTTTGTGCTGGGCCCTACATATGCTGTTGACAAGTTTGGGTTGGTACAGCATGTTCCTGGGAACATTAAGGGCTATGGGGTCACTTTAAACTTAAACACAAACAAATCACATTTACCTGCGGTCCGGAGAAATATTTATGTCATGTTAAGAATAAGGAAATGTGTCTCGTACACGTTTAATTTATTAAAGGGGAACAAAAAGCTGTATAAAGTTTTGGGGCTGAAGACTAAAAGTCGCAATTATTTTTTTAAATCTGGGGGTGTGGTTAGAAAGAAGTGAGTTTACCAGACCTCTGTAGCTGCTTGAGGCTAGTGGCTCAAAGCTATGTTAGCCACTATAGCATAACACATCTTAAACCGAACTGTCAGCGGCCAGGTTGCGTCGTAGGAAATGTCAAGGGTTTTGACAAGGAAGAATGCTGTGAATCTGTGAAATGTTAGACCAGAGATACTCATTGCGCGGCTCGTCAAGCTTTAATTGGTGGCTCGCATGGTAGCTTATAA
>NW_023339762.1:6716184-6721492 GCF_004916995.1 Morone saxatilis | reverse complement strand
ATAACAAATATTGTAACAACAGCCAATAAAATACATTTTGTTTTCAAATGTTATACATAATATTATACAGTGGAAAAAAAACTGACTTAACAAATAAAACCAAAAAATTTGGCATTATAACTTTTTTCACTTTTTAACCTTTTGAATGGTGTTTCTTAAAAAGGGGGGGTGTGGCACTGTCAAACTGGCAAAGCCCCTCGCTTTATGGCATTGTTTACACTTGACTGCAGTGGCACGCTTGCAGTCAATATATGAATTGATATGCAATGTTGGGCTAGTTAGTCAAATTACTCGTTATGTCAGGGCTAGTGTTTAGACTAGACCCAGGAGCAGACACACAGACAGGATGGACGGTTTCAATGGTCTTTATTCAACACACACACTAGGTGGGATGAGGGGCGGCCACAGCAGGAACAGGCAGGTGAAAAGGCAAACAGACCGGAGACAGGGGAGCACAGGAGAGCTGACTCTGGAAACAAAACTGCACTAGAGGGTCCCTGGAAGGGAAGGAGAGAAATGGTCAGGCTAAGGAGCAGGCACAGGTAAATCACAAGTAGACTTGTAGTAATAAGCAAAACACTGAAAAGAGCCACAAAAGTTACCACCACGTTGGCTGAAACAATCTGGCGATGATTTATACATGAAGCCCCTGGACATTTGTTTAGAGACAGTTATTCACTAATACTTCAGAACTTAAAAATAAGCACTACATTTGCATAAACATTTTACTTACAATAAAGTGATCTTCATTTATGCTTTTAAAATGTTGAGCAGTAAGCGTCACATAACATTTGTTCGCAAAATGCTCATAAAAAAGTCATATTTTCTGTCCGCTATCCGCCCCAAGCTGTGAGTTCAGGATGAATGACTGTGTAATGGCTCTAAATATGTAGTCATGACTTCATAAAAGTATATGTAAGATTTAAGAATGAAGAAAACGTGTGGAATTATAGATGAGCTTTTCTTGGTTTGTTGTTCAAGCTGTGCTGAACTTTTGATATCAATATTTATCTACTAATTTTCTCATTAATACTTTAGAGGCTTCAGCATGTCTGCGTGTATGGGCTACTACCTTATTTCATTTTGCGTGCTTGTATTCAGTGCTGTGCAAGTTCATATTTCACAAGAGCTAGCTCAAAGTTAAGTTCACACAGATTAAAATTAACTAATGTTCATAGTTTATAGTAATTTTGAAGTAAGTTCACGGTCCCAAAAAATTAACCGATCACTCTTTTAGCACGCTCATGCACAACACAGCGTGTATTTCTCATCAGGAGAATGCGGAGCTAACGTATTATTGACCAACAGCATGAATAATGTGGTGTTTCTTTAATCTTTTACAGACTGTTTGGGTTAGCTGGTAGGGGTTCCGGACTCAGCTGACACAGGGTCTAACTCCTGAGGCCTTATTTATCAAAGCATTTGTAGAAAGAGCTCTCTATATATGTGTGCGTGTATGAACCACCAATACACATAAGAAAAACTATATTCCTCTCATGTATTTACCATATTTGAACAATGGACTATCAAAAGAGAAAAAGACATGCTTTCAAGTATGAAGTCAACACTGGCAGGCATCCTTAACAGGAATCATGATTTCTGATGGTGTTACTGAGTGCCTTAATGAATCTCCACAAACGCAAAATGGCCTCTTTGCAGTTATATATTAATAAATAAGTGTTTTTTGTCATTCATCCACCCTTTGTTCCTCCATCAGCTTAGAGATCTGCAGGAGTGGACTGACTGAAGCTCTAATAGTCAAGCAGGAGGAAATTATTAAGGGCATTGCTGGCATTAGAAGAACACTGAAAGAAATACATGTTAAAGTAAAACAACTCAATTACACATGACAACAAATGATTTAACTTTTTTCATAAAAATAAAACTTCCCGCAAAAGATGCTGGAGTCTCTTAAGTCTCTTAATCACTCCTGATAGAGTTTCATATGCTGATTTAGGCTGATAGCACACTTACATTTTTATCAAAATGTTGCCTTTACTTCAGTTAAAGCTGTTTTGCACACAATTATATAGAAAGAAAAAGAAAAACACAAGAAGCTCTAGAGGCTTAAATGAGAGGCAATTCAACATGCTGAGTGTACTGTATGCTTGTGGGAGAGAACTGAATTCCTCACCCCGGCTGTCACTTCACCCGTATATGTGATTTCTAGTGAAAGGTCATGAAGTTGAGTAGGTGGGTAAAGTGTAAGTGCTGCCACTTAAGTGTGTGTGCATATATAAATATAAATTAGAGACTGGGTCTGTCAAGGGATGTGCAAAACAGACAGATGCGAATGAACTGAGCAAACTATTTGACTGAGCATATACGTTTAAAAATTGTTCTCCATTTTGTATTTAGAAAATAAATGCATCTTTCTTGAAGCAGCCTAAGAGTCAAATAATTATGAATCCCACAACATAACCTGTAATCAAGTTTATAAACTGCTGATCAGTCTTTTCTAGGGTAATGTTCTCGGTTAGTCCACCACTTTAATCCAGACTGAAATATCTCAAGTATTTGAATCCTAAGAGGTTAGATCCCAATGACTATGCTCTGAAGTCTAATTAAGTGCCATCATCAGGTCAAAAAGTGGGTTTTTTAATTAATTTATTTTACTTTACTTTACTATATACTACTGATTTTTTTATGAGCAACTACCTGCAAAAATATATTACCAACAGCCTTAACTAATGCAACTAACACACTAGTTTAGCATGCTAAACTAAGATGATGAACATGGTAAACTTTACCTGCTAAACATCAGCATGTCAACATATTCAGGATTGCAGAGGTTAATGGTGGGAATGCCAGGGATGGCACAGGTTTTGATTTATTCAGAATTGGATTTCACCCGGACCACAGTGCTGGCTTTGAAGCCAATTTGACATTGTGGCCAAACCATGTAATTACATCACTGTTGTCACGTGCACATTGACCCAAAAATAACATTTGGAAAGTCTAGAAGAGTCACACAATTAAATGATTGTATCCCACAGGATCACAGATGAAGCTACACTAATGTCTTAAATCACGTTGACAGTCTGCGATAAATTAATGAATGAAAAAATTGCAAATCTTTCTTTTAGATTTACAGGAATGCCTCCTGCCTGTGCCAGTAGCACATAAAGGCTAAAGACAAACACTCCATTCCTTCAGAACACCACCAAGCCAGAGAAATACCACATCAAAAGCTTTCTGAAGTCAAATCAGCTTCCTGATGCTGGTAAACAGGACCAGTCTGGCCCAGGGGCTGCATCATGTGTATACCAACACCTGGCTGCCATGTTGACCACTAGGTGTGGGAAGGGTAGGGCCACACAGTGCTACTCTGGTTCATTAGTTGTGGCCACAAGCAGATTCAGACTATCATGGTTAAATGGAATTATGGCAGTTCCTATAATAGAACAGATCAAAGCTACTGTATTTGTGAGAGAGCTATTTCAGACAAACCCAACACCGACTCTAGGTAGGGGCTTTTTGTGTTTTTTTCACATTTTGCAGCCATTGTACTTTCTCCTTCACGCTTCGAAGTTGAGGGTGAACTGAGGGGGTTAAAATCTACACCTATACCGCTAGATGCCACTAAATTCTTTACACTGGACCTTCAAATGAAGACAGTTCAATGAAATGTGATACACTATTCCTTCATTGTGAATGTTCTAGATAAAAGAGGTAGGCCTACTTTTAGGGTTCTTGTTGTAGACCAACATTACAGCAGAAACAACACAAGCAGGGATCGAGAAGTTGTAGAGTTTAAAAAATAAATTGGAGCAAGACCTGTAGTTCTTTTCAAAGTATACATTTTCAGTCAGTTTCAGACCGTTTTGTGGCATTCGACTTGAATTAAGTTTGGGTCTGGGTATTTTAACATGTTTCAACAATTTAATGGGGTGCAGAACAAATATTTAAACGATCACATTTAACAGCAAAAGTCTTATATGACATGTTGTTTTATACTTGACTCAAGAGGAAGGCTTTTCAACTTTTGAACTTGAAATGTTCTATGATATAATGCACAAGTGATGTATGGGAAGAGAGAAATGAAGAGGTTGGTGGGTGGAGGTCTTTGATTCATCCTCTCCCATAGGCAATTTATTTTGGTTGTATAGAACAGCAAAATTCATGAGGGATGTTAGGATGATGTAAAAGGGATGTCTGTGTTTGGGAGGCTGATGGAGATGGAGTCACAAACACAAGTAGGCCAACGCTTAGAAATACAGGAAACCAAAAAATACAATACTGTACAGCAAAAAAACTCCAGGAATTAAAGACAGCTCACACAATCTAACATAACAGTGCATTTAAGCAGTGCTTGAAATGGACTACTCCCCTTACTCACATGTCGGCAAGCAAACCATTAAGTATTACATTATGAATTCCTACCATGAATAAAAGATATCTTGAGATATTGCTAATGATGACAACCATTTCAGTTATTAGAGTACAAAATAACTGACTATGTACACTGACTTTAGGGTGTGTTGCAATAAAGTCATCAGGCCCCTAGATACTTTCTCTTTTCTCTACCTTTGAAGCATCGCCATACTCTTTGTCCACATGTCCCTCAGGCTATCTACACTAGCTTTAAAATGTGGTGCAATGAAGTCATAAGGCTTGCATAGAGAACTCCGCTGCAGGGCGATGAAAATAAGGTGACTGTTTGACAAGGTGATTGTGTAGGATTTGACTTTCGAAGCTCTGACTCGTGTTCTCTTTGTGCCCTTTTGGAGTCAGGCTAACATTATTATAAGGTTAATGTAACTCTGCTTAGCGACTGACAAAAGAAAGAACAAAAGAAAAGGTTAAAAACGGGAATAGGTGAGTATCTTGTAGTGCCCACTGGGTAATGCAGTTTATTTGGGCCCATTGAGAATTGACCAGAGAGCCTGATATGTATAGTGCCAGGAGCGTGTAAAAAGTGCAGTGTGCAAAATAACATCCCCGTACATGTAGAAGTGCCGGTACTGTTTATTGGTGAGTTGCCTACCGGCCCACTTTGAGCACTGCTTTAAGGGTTTAAACTGATTCAGATGTTGTTCTTTAGTGAGTAGCACCTAGTATCACATTTGTGCATGTTTATTTAGATATTTATGTAATTCGGTTTGATTGATTCAGCCTGAAGAGATAAATATAAATAGTTATAAAAACTTGACCTTCAAGCATTTGTAGTAGCCCGCTACTTTTGTTTACATTTTTGTTAACAAATATGTAAATTACTACAGTTGCCTTTAATATAGGGAAATGTATATTTGCTATGTTTTTTAGAAGATATTGAATTTTCCTGTGTTCTGAGCAGTCCTTGAACACC
>NW_023339762.1:6713053-6716084 GCF_004916995.1 Morone saxatilis | reverse complement strand
TGATGCCAAGCATGCTCAACAGTTCATGAATGAGCCGACTCTCGAAATCCCTGCCTTGATCTGAATGCATTTTTTTTGGTAGACCATAGTGGACAAAGTACTGTTCCCACAAAACCTTAGCAACTGTTGATGCTTTGTGATCCTTAGTTGCAAAAGCTTGAGCATATCGGGTGTAGTGATCTGAAACTACAAGCACATTGCAGATGTTTCTGGAGTCAGGCTCGATTGTCAGAAAATCCATACAGACTAGATACATCGGTCCCTCACTGTTAAGATGTGACAACTCAGCAGCTCTCTCTCTCGCTGCGTCTTCCTCTGAATACACCTGGGCAGTCTTTACAGTACTTTTCAACTTGCGTTTTCATGCGAGGCCAGTAAAACCTCTCTCTAATCAGGCCATAGGTCTTGTCAAACCCGAAGTGGCCCGACTGGTCATGTAAAGACTAAAGCACAGCTGCTCTGAACTTTTGCTGGAGCAACAATTGCTGACAAAGTGGTTTGTTTCGTGCTTTACTCATTCTGTAAAACACAGAGTCTTTGAACTTTCATTTTTCCCACTCTTGGAGCAACAGTGATACATCAGGATGATTTCCTATGTTGGCACAATCAGCACAGTTCTGATTAACTGCATGCCACACTTCTCCAATGCATGGGTCTGAGAACGTGAGATGTCTGCTGAAGTCATTTTGGGCAGTGGCTCAGAACAGTGCTCAAAGAAGACAGGTAGCAATATGCTCTTGGTACAGCATGCTTGGATGGGTCCAGGAGGTCAATCATTTCAAAGCTAAAAATTGCTAAATGGTTTGTCATCAGTCACTCGAATGCTGTGTTGTGTGCTATTTGCACAGCCAACATCAAACTCACTGCATCATCTTTTGACATAGCCTCTCCTTCCACTCAGGAGGCACAGGAGCATCCCCGAAGTTGAAAGACAAGGAAGACAGCTTAGATGTGGGCGGCTTAGGCTCCTTCTTTTCTTCTTTTCAGGTAAGGCATTTATCACATCCACTGGATACAGGTAAGCAATTTGCATGCCACGTTTCAATGTCACATGATGACTGGACACATTTCTCAGAGTGACTGTGATACGACGACAATGGACAGCTTTAGACTTTTCAACTACAGGCATCACCAGAAGCTCTTCAGGGAAACAACCCCCCTCTGGGCGGTCTATAAGAACAGCTTGACCAGACAGCCTGCCAGGAAACTTTAGAATGCCAACAACTTTTGCAACTCCACCAGAGTGATGGGTTTGTCTCGAGAGAACTAGACTGTTCCTTTTTTTTTGTCTCATCTGAGTCGTCTGGAGTTTCTTGAAATCTCTCATAAGCTGCTTTTATCACTGGGTGAACAGAGAGGGTACTAAGTTGTCACCCTTGTGTGTTTTGCAGGAATGGAATAGTGTCCTGACTATAGGGGTATTTGTGCCAACCACAATTGAAATCTCACCTTTCATGGCCGGATCTGGACACACAAGCACAAGTGTTTCTATGGTCTCAGCTACTCCAACTACATTTCCATTAAACTCAAGTTTTAAGCACACATAACCATCATATGGATACTGGTCCACACTGAGGCCCCAAATCTCCAGGCACTCAATAGGGTTCAGAACACTGCCACTCATCCAGCATGTGGGTGGTCTGTTCCACCCAGGCCTCATACTCCTCTTCTCCATGTGGAGTCGGTTTCATACCTTACGATAGCCTTGTCCGTCCAAAGGTGGGGCATGACATTTGTCAAATAGTGAGGAGATGGCATTCACAAGCTCTGTGTTCAAGTCTGGAGCAGGGGGTGGAGCAGGAGTGGGAGAAGAGCTAAGCAAGCCTGGGACGTCAGCTAGAGTCTTACCCTCACTGGCTAGAAATGACAGTAGCTTGGACTGAAACCCTCCCTTTTCAGTAAGTACAGGGGAAGTCTGGGTCTCAATGACATTTACTACCCAAAATCCCAAGTCATCTTCAGCTACTAATTGTTCTGGTATGTCAGCCTTAGTTATGTCATTTGTGGTTTCAACTAAGACTAGCTGGCTGTTACCGGTATGTGCAAGAGACCGTCCTCTTACTTTACAGTGACCAAATATTTTAGCTTCATCAAGTACAAATGGTCTCATCAGTAACTTCAAAAGAAACCTCACTAAGCACAAGTGCTTTTCTTACAGCAATACCTTTTCCTTCACACCATTTTAGTATTTGTTCTGACTCCATGTTACATTAATTTCACACACATCAAGTCACAAATTACACTTTGAAACACTTTGGTGGCTTCATTGCTATAGCTACCTCATTTACTGTTAACTGTACTATTTTTCATGAATATGCTCACAAATACAAATAATAGTAAACACAAATAATCCCGGACGAGCCCCCACGTGTAGCCCTCCTACTCAATTCTAATTTGTAACAAAATGTTTACCTTGATTACTTTTAAACAATTTAGCATGGGAGGTGAATTGGTAGGAGCCTACTAAATATGAAGTTTCTATGCATTTACTTGGACTAGATAATCTGATTTTCACTAAGGTGCAGAGAGGCCAAGTTCAGTGAACTCCCATGCATACTTTTTAATAACCACCTTCCTTTTCAGTCAGAAAACACAATGTTTATTAGTACACACATAGTTTCAATGCAAAAAAATAGGGGAACATTTATTCAACATGACCCAAATAAAATGTAAATAAATCAAAGAAAATACCCGGGGTTTTTAGTTGGTTCACTTTATGGTACCATGCATGCTGGCGCGCAGTTGGAGCTCATATGAAGATCCTTTTTGATTATACTCACACTGGATAGCAACGTTGTTTGTTTAGTTCAAACCCTCTGTCCAGTGGCGGCAGATGAAAGCTTGTGAAACTAGTCCATGTAGGAAAACCCAGCTTCTCACACGCACGTGCTCCGTCCTTCTCCTCCCGACTAACAACGCTAATGCTCGTCCGCTAACAACAGTCCATACGAGCCTAATGCTAGTTAGCGTACAGTTCATACGAGGCTTCACTTTATGCGCTTGTTCAGCACTCACACCAAAACTTGTCTTC
>NW_023339762.1:6702686-6713028 GCF_004916995.1 Morone saxatilis | reverse complement strand
CTTCATCCTCTCAGCAGAGTCCACACTCATAAAAACCCTCGGCGTTTTTAATGAAAGAAATAAAGTCACTTTAACACTATTTTATAAACTTATGAACAGCACAGTGTTTCTCTATCTCTCTCTTAATCCCGCCCTCTCAGAATCCGGTAGGTTACCCCGTACTCATCCCTAATAGACCCTGATTGGATAATGACAGATTGACACCTGAATACTCAAATAAACAACAAAACATACGGCAGGAGGTGTTCAAGGACTGCTCAGAGCACAGTGATTATTATATCTTCTAAAAAACATAGCAAATATATATTTCCTGTATTAAACACAACTGATCTCACATCAGTAGTAATTTATATATTTTGCTAACTAAAACCCTCACAAAAGAAACAAAATGTTACCAAAAGTAGCAGGGTACTACAAAAATAATATGCAATAAGGTATAAAACACACAGGTAATGCCAAATAATCATCTTTGAATATTTTATACTGGCCACCACCAAAAAAAATATAAATAATTGTTGAATTAATTAATAAACATAGTTAAATATTTTTATTGTGATCTTTAGTCTAAACACTAGCCCTGACAATAAGTGATGCATTGAAAGAACTATTTAAAAAGTACATGCCAAGTCTCTTACCACTTTTTGTTTCAGATTCTGTTTATCACATCCAAACGGTGCTGTATAGCGGCTGCATGTTGCATCAATGTTTGGTGGGTTTGAGTCAGGCTCAGTGATCCACAGCTCCTGTGGCAGAGGAACATATTACAGCTCATGGTGCACTGTACATGCACAATACGACAGGCCTTCTGCAGAGTGTACTGCAGCACACCACCAGTGCAGTCCAAGCAGTGCCACTGCCCTGTGGTCGGTTCCACCACTGACCAAGCCCAAGCATGGACATCAATGTACTGCCACTCTTGCTCAGTCTGAGGGTTGGTGAGCGGTGTGAGGAGCCAGGTTTTGAGTGGCTAACCACAGGGGGTTCATATTAACCACATGCTCAGATGACCACACTAGCGCAATATCACTGTTGCCCTAAACTGTGTTCCAAATTATTACACAAATGCCATTTTTGTTTTTCCTGAACAGTCAATACAATTATGGATTTGTTTTATACACAGCAATTATATTACCTCTTCAAGTAGGTTTCCCTTTAACTGAGAACCTGGCAAACTAATTAACACACCAGAGATTGATGCCAATTTTTTTTTAAAGATAGGACAAATAAAACAGGTAAAACCTACAAACTGAAATCCTTCTGAAACGTCACTTGCATAATAATTTGGAACACAGTGTATTGTTTTGTTTAGCTTAGTTTATGATCAAATGTGATTATAATTAGAGACCTTTGTGTATCACTTGCACATTGATGGAGTGAAAATGCTTTCTATAACATAAGCAAATTAACTCTCCTATGGTGCTGTTATAGCAATGTGAGTGCAGTTCACCCTTCATACAACTTGGCATATTTTCTCATGTGAACCTGAACCACACTGTTTGCCTGCACAGTCATACGATAACCCATGCAGGAGTTTGTCTTTGACGGTGTGGTCTCACATGCTTCAACATCTTTGCCATGGGCTTTAATGTGGTACAGAAAAGGCGTTTTCCTGAAAAACCTCCACCCACTTATTCTACACTATCCCACTACCACACCAAAAGCCAAAGACATCTGGTGTCTCTGTTATGAGGAGCTCAAAGGCCTGTAGCTTCCCATCACCAAATACTGTCTAAATGTTTTAGTATGTCATGTTTATTCAATTCAACTTTATATTATTTGAATTGGGCCAAGTCATCAGAGGTCTAGACTATATTTATTACAAAATTACAACAGTTCCCACTATAAGCAAGCACTTGGTGACACTGGCAAGGAAAAACTTCCTTTATAGGCAGAAACGTCAACTGGCCCTCAGCTCTATGTGTGTGCCCGTAATAGTAATAGTCCAGTATGGAATCTATCGAATGGAACTCTGTGACTTTTCTGTAAATAAATTTGACTAATATGTGTAAAAGTTAGGCCCTGTCTTCTGTTTATGTTTATGTACACTGTCATCTCAAAGGTCCTATTAAGACAAGTACTCCTATACTGGAATTAGCGTTAGTTTGAGGAAAATTGCTTTTAGAAATATGCATCATATGACTCAAATTTTAAAGGAAGAGAGCAAAATGTTTTAAAGGTTTGATTTTGATACCATGTTCCTCTTTAAGACGGAGCCACAAGAAATGGAAAAAAATGTTTAATAATGGCAAATGCGTCTTAGTTGACATTGGATTTGAGTGGTGCAAATTCCCCAACAAATACATTTACAGAATCTGCTAACAAATATTCCACAAGTTTCATATTCACCTTTTATGAGTACAACAAGGAGAGATTATGTGAAAGAAGAGACATTTGGATAATTACAGGTGCTTTTGGGGTGTTTATATTATCTCATGAAGGAAGGTGTCAGGAAGTTTTAGGCCACTAAGTATCCTGAAATTGCTCCTCCAAGACCACATGATAACAGCAGGAAACACCCAACTTTTGACTCAGACACGCACAAACAAAGTTAGCACATTACCAAGTTTGACCTTAGATTAGTAAGACTGCGCAGAAGCTGAAACACGTTCATTTCCTAGTCTTACGGTTGACTTTAGGTGCACCGAAGCAGTTTTTAAACTATTCATACACACAAAAGCGCGCACACACACACACACACACTGCGCAGCAGTGAAAAGCTAACCCAGCATGTTACCTCAGCAGCTTGGCTCTCACCAAAGCACCAGATCATTAAAAACCCATAAACCATTTTTTTTTACAAATGGTTGTTAAAGAAGAATGATGCAGACCTGACCTCACTGTGAGCCAGGAAGCTAAATTATGTATGGGCACCTTGAGATGACATCATTCAAAACATTCCTACCCACGTCATTGGTAGTTCCGGCTATATGCAAGTGCTTTGAGTTTGTAATGAAAATACATGACATTGTGTGAATGTGGTACAATAATTGTACAATTATTAACAATGCAATACAGTATTTTAAAATGTCGTTGAGGTAAGAGTTCTCAACTCAACCTAACATGTCCCTTCAAACTTCCGTTGTGTTCAAGTTGAGTTATTTTCAAAGGTGATTCTTATATTACATTATATTACATGCAATTTCTCTCTTTCTCTCTCTAATTACTGTATGTCGATCGAGAAAAGTTGTAATGTATCTGAAGGTGTCAGAACCACCAGCAAGGAGACTGAACATTTAGTTTAACTTATGTCTGGTACAGCTTCTCTAATATGGGATTTTTGATTATTCTTTAGTTTTTAATTATACAAGGCTGTTTTACAACACATGCCACAAAGTGTGTTTCCTTTCTTGCTGTTAGAGAGTAAGGAGCCAGTATTTTGAACAATTGTGACTCACAACAGAGTTTTTATAGTGGTGTTGGCGAGTGTAACTTATCCACTATGACTCACCCTTAGTGAGCAATGTTACAACCTGGAGGTCACAGAAGGTGTATGCACAACATAAATTTATGATAATGGTGACTACGGGCATATCATAAAGGAAATGACTCATCTGACATGTTTACAGCTGTGTGCGCACTGATTCAGTCTTTCCATCTTTAAATTGTTGTTTTTCATCATACTTTTTCAAAATCCAATGTGAGTCATTGTTCCAAAGCTCCCTAAGATCACAGTCAAATCCACATTTACATACACTATAATTAGATGAGTGCAAGAGACTGCTGGGTACAGTGGGTGGACTTAATCATTAAGCTTTCACACCCATACCAGCCAAATGGATCACAAACGCCATCTCCAACACTCACCAGGAAAACTGATGTTGATGTTCTTCCTTTTGAATTGGTAGCAGCATATCGCCACCCCAGGTTCCTGCAATCCAACTACTCTAATTTAAACTGCTATTTGGGTATGTGATTGAATTAAAGAAAATGGTTTTGTAATATAACACAGTTAATGTAGCCACTTTAGCTAACTTAGCTATATCATAAACATTGTTTATTGGCCCAGACCAGAACAACAAACTTACTTTAAAGCTGATGCGCCGGTAAAGAGGTGTATACAATTCACAGAACTCAGATACAGCAGTGGTAGTAGTAGTAGTTGTGTGGTGCTACTTTTCATCTGTACATTCAAGTTTAATTCTAAAATATCATATCGAACTTAACCTATATTAGATAAGAGCGTCTTATCATATGTAGCGTACCATGCACAATATAAGAGAGGAAGAAGAATGAAAAAGAAATACAGAAACAAAAAAGGAACAAATAGAGTGAGCTGAATAACTAAACGACGCAAAAGAAGAATTAATAGAAGAAAGGCATGAGAAAGAATTAAGCAATCAAAAGAAAACAACAACAGCAGAAATACAAAAAGTACAGCTGTGTCAATAATAACATGCCATAAAGCCTGATGTAGTATTTGTACTCAAAAATCAGCAGGCAGGTATTCTGCCTATCTGACCAGATGGTTTGGTTGGAGCTACATGTTGCATAATGTGGATATATCTGCAGCAGTGCAGGAGAACATGGACAGACAGAAGTAACACGTACGATGGTCTTGCAATACCAGACAATCAGAGCTCTCGGCTCTCCCTACTGATTGTTTCTAAATGCAAAGTTGTTACGAGTGTATAGTATATAGCAGCGAGAATGGCTGCTATAGTCACCGCCCTAAAGACTTTGAATTGGCTCTGAAATTATTTCCACCCAGTTTTAGCAACAAAAGCTTGGAGAAAGTCCTCAGTTTCTACTGAGCCGAGCGTTTAGAGACTGGATTGTGAGTCTACATGTACGACAGCTTAAGGCGTTGAGGCGTTGCATTACTTATGAGGTGAGTCATGGAGCAACTGTGTAAAAGCTGTGTGAGAAGCTCTGCAGGGACTAAACATGAGACCTGCAGTCTTTCATAAGCCATTTTCCATGCACTGCTCCACCTCACATGCATCAAGACTTCTACTGGTGTTACATATACACACATGTGCTGCACACACACACGTTTTTGCAGCTATCCTTGTTAGGACATTCTGTTAACTCTATTCATTGAGAAAAGCTTAAATATTATTTATATTATATTATTATTTTGACATATGTTGCAATTCACAATAATTTTTACTGAAAAAACTATTAATATCATGATGATGAAATTTTAGAGGTTCGTACCAGATAACCTTAACAAACCTTTTTAAATCTGGAGAACAAGATTTGTAGGCCAGGTCATCTCTCATTTTAGGTAACCCTAACCTCAATTCATAGCCTTCCCCTAATCCTAACCAGAACTTCAAATTCCGAAATTTTGTTTTGCCCTATTATGACTAGTCTTTGGTCCCCATGAGGAATACTGGTCCCGACAAGATCAGTGTTTATACCAGAAAAGGTCCACCAAATGTTACAAAAATGCATACACACACAAACACAAACATGAAACTAGTTATGCTACTGCTCATTATTGTACACAGAAGCAAACATTCTTTCTTTTATGCACAATTACTTCCGCAACACACGCCAGCAACACATATACCAAACTCTACACACACAAAGAACACACACTGTTTTAATTAACTCTATCTCTGAAGCCCCTCTGACTCATTTATATTACGCAACTTCCCATAAACCCATGATCTTCTAGAAATCCTTCAGTGTAATCTTATTCCACTCCTCTGTGTGAATGGATTTCCTTTCATATATTCCAAGAGAACAAAAATGTATATATTTTAAACAGCAAACTTTTTTCAGAGATAATCAGAGAAGGGCAGATGACCATTTCCCAGCTCTTAGGTGATTCTGACTTTCTGCTAAATGAGAAACACCTACAAAACAGTTGCATACTGCAACCACATGGTGTCATGAGTTGAGTAGCCAACATGGTGGTTTCCTCAGCCTCGATGCCCAGTCAGGCATCTAATACTTGCTTTACCAGACTCAAGGAAACATGGATTACAGAGAATCAGAATCAGTAGGTCTGGTAGGGCTGGTGAAAAACAAGATGTACAACTATTAATCCACACCATGTTGTAACAATATGTTATTATTGCAAAGGTACTGTTACCTTTATCTTAGACACATTTGAACAAATATTTTATTTATATGTGCACAGTAAAATTTGAATATTCTTTGGTGATTAGACCCCATTGTGATGTCATCATATTTAAAGGGGGTGGTGATGCTTATAATGTAGGTGGTAGTAAAGGGTTGAAGAGAATGCTGAAGATCTGGATGTGATGAAAAGTGGACTTCTGATGAGCTCAACCTGTTCACTGGATGTGATGAACTGGTGGTGAATGGGGTGGAGAGAGGCTTTTGCACTGAAATTACAGCTGACAGCAGCAGAAAGGGGAACAGATTGAAACTTTTGTGGCAATGACATGATTGGTTGATGGAGATTGTGGAAAAATCTGGCCATAGTAAACTCCTAAAGTCAGCTGATTAGAGAAAGCAGGAAGAGTAATGTAAATGAATGGTACATAAATATAGTCTTCCTGACTGAACTTGTGCTGAGCCTCACGACTGTGCACTGTAGAGTTGGTGCTCTGAAATGAAACAAGACTAAATTTAATATATATTTACTGTATATAATATTGAAGATGAATTTGCTTTTTTTCTCCATTTGAAAAAAGAGTTTCATCCAACAAGAAATTAAGCTCTCAATATACTGAGATGAAGTTATTATCTAACTTTTTCCAACAAAAGAATACACTCAGTTTGAACCATTCTACTGAAATGCCAATATACTACATAGCAGGATTGTATAAAATGAATCATTTCCCTGGTCTGTAGCCGAGCGCTGGAAAATCTGGGAATTCACGCCTCCTTTCACAGCATCAATATTTTAGCCCCTCACAAGCCTCTGCTTCCGCTCAGCAGTGATGCCATGTTGAGTCATGTTTGACTTTAGCAGTCTTAGATCATTTAAAATAGGTCACTGGAGGCAGAACATAAAAATATACTTCCGTTCAAAAGACACTGTTCTTTTCTTTACCTTGGTTTTTGTAAAAATAAAAAAAATATGTGATTGCGAATGTTTAGTATGGATGGAGGGTCAAAACAGAGAACAAAAGGATTTTTCAGATTTAGTCACCCAAGCGACAAAATCCCTCTTGTGATTTATGACAGTCCTATTTAAAGGCTGCAGGAAGCTGTAGGTTAATGTTACAGCCTTGAAGGACAGTTTTCCACTATCAAGTTAGGATTCATCCCCTAGGTGTTAAAAATGAGACAGTTTTATGACCCTGTTGGTGACCGTATTCATGGGCTGTGGCAGCCATTTTCCTCTGCCAGTATGTTATAACCCCATCATGTGCGTTATCGAGGGTGAACGTCTTGATGACTTTAATGCATTCATTACTAATTTATACCATCAAATTTACTTAATATAATTTATTTATTTAATTAATGGCATCCAGCGAAGTTGCAGATTGCAACCAGTTATAGTTAACTAAATCAAAACTAAAAACTAAAGCTAGGTGCAAGTGTTGTATTTGCATTGTAATATCTATACTGAACTTCTTAAAACTTGACCCTGACAAATACCCTCCATATTATAATGAAAAAAACCAACCTAAAATTAATACTGAAACTAGTAAAAACGTAACTAAAACTAAACATTTTAAGCAGATTTTAATTGAAAATAAAAATTAAAAACAGTGTAAAAATAAAAACTAATAAAAATATAAAAATAACTCTGATTGCAGCCAACTGAACGCTGCTCACCTCCCAAGCATGTAAGAGAAGCTGTCATAAATTGACTTTTTATGCAGTTTTGAGCCACATGTTTACAGTACACCTTTAAGCTTTGGGTCAGTTTTAACTATATATTTTTTAACCGATGAAGGATATCAGAGAAAAAAACCAAGCTTAAGTTAGAAGCAACTCGGCTCACAGCCCCTCCAAGACTTTGTGTTTGTTTTGAAGAGGAGACTTCTGTGGATAATTCGGCTCCCAGTAGAAACCTCCTGAATTATGAACACACAAAGGAATGCTAACTGGGAGAAGCTGATTGCTTGATTGGTGTTACAGGCAACATTCCCCATGTTACTTCACGACGTCATCAAACTTGTCTTTTATATCGTTTTGATGTGAAAGATCTTACATATGTGAAAACAATTACAAATTGTATGTTTAAGGGAATAAATTGCAAATTTTTGAACATTAATTGTCATGCATTTTCATCATAGTTATCAACATCACAATCACAATCTTTGGTGGCTGTGTGGTCACTGGTGAGTCTCAAATGAGTTCAAAGGTCACTGAGACCTTCCCCGAAGGATGAGCCGGTAATCTGCTGCTTATCAGGTGTGTGAGAAGGCTCCACCCCCAATTTATGGTGACCTTTTGAACTTCCTGTTAGGATGAGGTCAAACTCCTCAGTGTTTACCAGGATACACAGGAATTTTTACAACATGAAAGGTCTGCTGGGAATTCCACAAGTGTCCCACTTCAACTGAGTGCTGTTCTGTCTTTAAAGGCCAAACATGTGACCCCAAGCTCAGAGGTCAAGTAAATAAAGCTTTATGGCAGCCCATGAGGAACAAGAATGTCAGTTTTAAAGCGCGTTGAGCAACATGGTTCTGTAGACAGCCTTTATAGATTTTGTTTTCATGTTATTATGTTATATTTATATGTCATATGTATATATATTATATATATTTGTTTGGTTCTTTGTTGGCCAACTTCTGCAAGGCAAGTCTCTATCGTTTTTATAGATAATGTTTGTGGAGGAATTCAGAATGTGTTAAAATGTTTATTAATTTTATTTTATTGTGGTGTTTTTTGTACTTGGTGTTATTGTTTGCAACACAGCCACGTGCCATATGTGCTGTGGGGGAGAAGCTGAACAGTTTGAAAGAAAGTTGTTTCTTCTTCAGAAATCCTCTTTTTATTGGCTGAGATTCACATAACAACTAAAATTATGAATCTATTCTTTCAGTAATTGTTTAATTTGGTAATTAAATGTCTGGTACACCATCTGGTCAATACCAACTTTCAACTAACTTTAATCCGATGAATTTGATAGAACTTGTCGTGAGTTCTGCTTTCCTGTGACACATTGAAAAAGAAGACAAAAAAGATCTTACTCACCTTTGACATTTTCAAAGGTCACAATTCTTGGTGATGCTGGTGTTGGTGGTGAAAGCCAAAAACAAATCTGTCCATGCACTATTACATTCTTTATTGTCCTCCAAGATGTGTCTGTTTTTGAATTTGTAATCCAGTGTTAACCTAGCTAGGGAAATTCAAGACTAGTAAATGAGGTTCGGCAAAATATAGAGGAAAGGCTCCAGGTCAGTAACATGATGCACATTTTAGAAATGTTTTTTTTGGCAACACATTTGTGCAATTGGAGAATGTGAAACAAAAAAGGAAATGTTAAAATGATAGTTAGTCGTTTCCATATGATTTTTTGTCAAAGCCACAGGGAGCCACAAGAGAAGGGCTTAAGAGCAGCATGTGGCTTCAGAGCCACAGGTTGCCTACCCATGCCTTAATCAAATAGAAACTGGATTTCTGTGATACAAGCTGTGACTGGGGTAAAAATATCCTGGAAGAATTATTTTAATAAAATGCTCATGAGAAAGTAGTATACAGGATTCACATGCACAGTGAAACATGCTTTGCTTTGGTGATACTTGTTCCTGAATGGCAGCATTTGTTGAGCGGTCATGTGAACTGTAGTGGTTAAATTTGGCTTCCTCTCTGCATCCCATGACATCCTTTCAGGGCAGGCAGTCTGGGCCGGCGGGAGGGGCTAAGGAGAACATTAGCGCACCACAAGTTCAGTGATAAACATAAAGACATTACTGATGGAGGACAAACTCACAACATCTCATGTTAGCTCTGGGTTAAGGCAGGGCTCAGATATCCGGAGCTGGGATCCATGTATTGACACTCATCAGTGTCAGGATGTGACGGCTGCCTGCTCACTAACCTCTGAGTCAACATGCAAAGTGTTCTCACAACAGCAACTCTCAGCCACTGAGCTCTGTTCACATGACACATTCAGAGGAGGTGCATGCAACAAATGTATTATGATACAAGTAGCACACGCTCAAACACACACAATTACACCAAGTTATGCATATATGCAAGCACATACGGTATATTAGAATAAGTTTTGCTAACATAATCACTGTCTTTCTAAAGAACATTGACTCGTTTGTTGAACATGTACACAGACAGGTACCCTTGAGCAAGGCAACCTAACCCCAGGCCTGCTCACGCTCAGGGGCGCTGTTAACGTTGCAGCCCCATCACTCCATCATCTCTCTCCCTCTTTGCATGTCCACAAGTGTGTATTTCATTCATGTGTGTAAAAAAAAAAGAAAATGAGTGAAAAGAACAACTTCCCCTA
>NW_023339762.1:6701969-6702618 GCF_004916995.1 Morone saxatilis | reverse complement strand
TTCTTCTTCTTCTTCTTCTTCGGAAAGTCCGGGTTGACAAACTCCGATTGCCTACACTGGTGTTATGAAGATGTGAGTTAGTTGAGTGGGGGTGTGTTCAGCAGCACAGGATGAGATTTTCATAATCATCGTGCCAGAAGATTTGTTGCCAGAAGAATATACAATGATAATATCAGGATATGAGGAGTTAACAGCCTAATATCACCGTAGTAGGGGCCAACAATGACAGGTTGGATTGTCAACAGAGTAAATTCATTCATTCATTTAAGTAACATTACAGTGTTCATGTCGTAAGTTCTCTATTTTTCACTTATGGTGATATCATTGAATATGACAGTGGTAAATTTCCAAGATTTAGCTGGTTAATTAACAAAAATAAATCTCAGAAATTAAGCCATTAATTAATTAACAGGGATTTAAGCAAGAAAGAAAGAGGGATGTAGGAGAAACTACGCTGGCTGTGAAACTCGCAAAAACGTGAATGCCAGTGTTTGGTTTGTCCATTCTGGCTTACTGTAGAAATATTGCAGGTCAACATGGCGACCACTGTGTAAGAGGCCCTGTTCCCTTTGTAGATAAGAATGACTCATTCTAAGATAAGAAAAAAACAGCAATTATCTTTTTCAGGTCATTATACACAAATGAAAAC
>NW_023339762.1:6701395-6701937 GCF_004916995.1 Morone saxatilis | reverse complement strand
AATCTTACACACTGGTTCTTTTAAATAATGTTAACAGTTAACATGTAAAATCAAAAGAAAAAGAAAATCCAGATAATCAATCAGTGTGATAAAATATTGGTCATCTTATGCTTCTTTAAGATATATATTTTAGGTTTGGACTTTTAAGAGTAAAATTCAAATGATGCAACATTTTGATTAGAGTGTATGCTAACAGGCTTTAAGACTTGAGGGTTCAGGATTGGGTTGCACCAGCTATTGTCCTTTTTTTTTTCTGAAAGCAGGTAATCCCTCTTCACAGTTCTGTTCATTGAGTGGTGAACCACCAACTATCCATTCACAAACTCCCTGAAAAGCCCTATGAACTAAACCCTCCTTTCAGTTTCCTCAGCTCTCTGATCACAAATAACAGCAGAGAAAATTTCAAACACTTCATTGTTTGTGTCAGGTCCTGGTGGATTACGCAACCCACGTATACCCAGCTCGGTCCGCCCAGTGCAGCGGATGTGGCGACTCCTCTTAGCTGGGCCTTGGCATTCTCCAGTTACTGAGTGTGCAGGTGG
>NW_023339762.1:6696630-6701295 GCF_004916995.1 Morone saxatilis | reverse complement strand
ACAGAAGAGCTGAGTGGATACAGTTTGTTTTTGATGGCAGTGTGTGTGTGCATTTTAGTGCAGACTGCTTTCTCAACGATGTCTAACTGATCATGGTCAATGATGGATCGATAAAGTTATCAGCTGTCCATGACCCAGCTTCAAACTTGGAAGCTGTAAGTTTTGTTTTAGTGTAAATTTTGTTGTTTAGCCTTCTGAACTTTGCTTTAGCTTGTTGCACAGATAAGTAGCTACTGCCTCAGGCTCGGGTATGTTGGACTAATGTTGTAACACTGAGGTACAGTTGAGAGAAACTGCATTAAGCCTCATTTGAAGCCAATTAAATAATTAAAGTAGTAGGTTCAATGCAGGTAACAGTTTATTCTTCTTTTGTAGAGCTGCATTGCTTTCTAGTGCGTTTGCTTTGTTGTTGTATGGAAGCTTGTTTTGGCCCTAGATGTGCCTGTGCGCGTGCACGTGCACGTGTTGCTGCTGTATATACATTTACTTGATAGACATGTCCTGAAGGTAACGATAAGTGTGAAAAAGAAATGGTCAAACTGCAAGAATGGAGGGACATCTGGTTCCAAATCAGAAATCATTAGCCTACCACTCAGCTATCTAGCATCTAATATACTGTTCCTGTCTTTCTTGTTTTTATATGAGTGGCTGTAAACAGACAGATTGCCTCTGGCTTTACTGCTCCCCTCCCTCTCCCGCATTTAGTGACTTCCTCTCAGGGTGGTAGTAAAAAGAGCTTTATTCCTCATTATTCCTCTGGTTTGTTGTAGCTCCAGACAGCGGGATCAAGTTGAGGTCAGCCAGGTTCTTGTTTGCATGTGAGGGGACGTTAGTGTGTACCGTCTGTGTTGCTGCTCCAGACCTTTTCACGTCGATTTTACACAGATATCGGCTGATTAGAGAAATAGCATGCTGGGTTGCTTTGATGTTAGTTTCAAAGGTTAAAATGTATAGAACATTTACACCATGAAACAATGGGAGTGTCTTTGCTATGACTCAGTGTTATGAAGCTGTAAGCTGCGATGTCAAATAGAGTTTATGTCGATGAGGTCAGTGCAATGCTGCTGGGAATGATGACTGTTGAAATCCGACTTAGAGAAGTAAATCCACATTTATCTGTATGTATGTACAATGTGTAAAAGTTCAAACCACACTGCAGTATTATAACAATAAAACATTTTTCTTTATAGCAGTTTTATCGAAAAAATGCAGCTCAAGTGCATTATAGAAAACGACTGAAAATGTAATTTTCAACAACACATAATACAGGTTGACTGTTCCTCATCTGTCACCCAAGTGTGCCACATCACACCTCAGCGCTGAGCTTGTGGTTTGTTTATGACGCCATTCGTCACGTGGTTCCACACCACTTCCTTTCTTGCGGGGTCACAGCGGGGTCGTCACATCACAGACAGTACACTAAAAAGATACGCCAAAGTCATTGAGTACAGATGACACTGCTGCCTGACTCCTCTCTCCGCCCCCTGAATCATCACCGCAGTACTGAACTATTCAACTTTTTCGAGCACTCTTCATGCATTCACATTTAGACACATGCAAGTATTCTCGGCTTTATTTGCTCACTTAAGAGCACAATCAGTCTGTTAGTACGAATTATAACAGCACTCTGACTGACTCTCTCTGACTCTGCCTGCATGTAATTGAATCACAAGAAAACATGTTCCACGAATGATTCAAGCACCATTTAGGCCAACTTTTTAACATCTAGTTTCAATTCTAGTATCCGTCTGTCCACTTAGTGTCGTATTTTTAAACAGTTTTACTTATTTTGCCTTTTTTCAGCAGTCTGCAGGAAAGAAAGATTAACTGACAGTGTACTCATCCCACAGACATGAACACACACCTGAGTCGAATGTGAGTGCGCACGTGTTTGTCAATGCCAGGAAACATTCAGACCATCTCACTTTGGCTGAAATCCAGAGACCTTCAGTATCCAGTTTCTAAGCATGTGTGTGTGTGTGTGTGTGTGTGTGTCTGTGAGTGTACAGGGACTTTTTTGTGTGTGAGTGTGTGTGTCTGTGTGTGTGTGTGTACCTACATGTTTTTACAACATCAAGTTTGTGTTCATTCACGTCCATAAGGAACTTGCAGTCTTTATAATCTGAGGTTGGGGGTGTTGTATTCATTTGTTATTTGTACAGTGTGGGTTTTCTGGAGCCATTTTGAAGTGGATGGAGCTCTGATGAAGAGCTGCTTGACTTGCACCTATGTGTGGGCGTTTTTTTTTTTCTTTTGCAAAAGTGAATGTGAACAAAAGTACATACTCCTGCAGGAAAAAAAAGTAGATCTACTGTTTGTGTTTACAGGAACAGGAGGTGCGTGTGTGTGTCAGTATGTGTGTGGATATGAATAGTTTAGAGAGAGCAACAGTAGGGGGTGAGACTACGTCCACACAGCGACATTTTTTACTATTTATCCACCTTTTGGATGTGGGAAAATGCCTGTTTAGCGAGGATGGAGGGCTAAAATGGAGGGGAAAAGATTTCAGATTTAGCTGGCTTAGCGTGGACCTGAGGGAGCAGTAATGTGTACTGTATTCATCAACACCTCTCCCTTTTGCCCGTGCCATGAACCTCAGTTTTGTGTGATATGGCAGCTGGCAGACCTCTCAGCAGCATGTCACCAACCTGTCCACCTGCACTCCACAGATTATTTCACCCAGAACCTCCTCCTCTTCCTCAACCCTGCTCTACCATACATCCCAGACTTCACAAGTGGAAAAATAATGGACTCAAGTGCGAGGCCACTAACGTGAAATGTGTGTGTATATATATCCTGACAGATAGTGTCTTGCTGTCGCTGTAATTCTGTCGGCTCACCTGGACCAACTGCTCTATACTGAGTCATTAGTGAAGGCAGCTGATACTGTTCCATATCAAAAGAGCCTGGCTTGTGCTTGATCTCTTGTCCTTTGTATTTAGTCTTTAGCACTGACAATCAGAAACTAACAAAGATTTAATTAAGTTTTAGGTAAGGTTTAAGTAATTTTACTGTTAGCCTTGGAGATTTTATTTCTTGAGAACAATAAAATTACCACTTGTGAAATAATTGAATAAATCTTATATTGCTACTAAGACATAATGCTTTGTTTAAATTGTATATTAGTATGCCTCAAAAGTTAAAAATCAGGGCGCAAGGTATATTAACCTATGTGTAACCATAGCAACAATACTCATGTTTCATGCTACAGTACAGCTTGACTCTCACTTGTAAAATGAACCACATTTAGGTTATTATTATTTTATTATTATATAATTATTTCTTAAACAAGACAAAATTAATGGCTGATTCAGGAAAATTCTTCAAACAAGTTGAAAATAATTTCACCTCCTTTTTTATTCTTTATTCTTTTTTTATTTGTTCCATTAGTTAGTAGTCTAAATATCTAAGATTATTGGCAGTGGCGCCAGCTCAAACAGTACTACAAGATTATTTGTGATTTGGGAAATTCAATTAGCATAAAGCTGAAAGAGAAAGTTATGGTGTATAATTGAAGAACCGACAGTGAAACACCCTTATTTTGTAATGGTACACTGTAAATAATGAAAAGTACATAGAGTACAATGTCCTGTCTTTCCTGCAGGCCAGGTGTCTGTTTTGACGCACTTTCACAACATTAATCTTACTCCTCCATGTGTTACACAATAGGGAGGTTACGGCCTGTATCTAATCACGGTAAGAATGTAGACAGACGTATTACCGCAGGAGGGAATGTCCTTGCTGTCATAATATACAAACTCAAAACAATAACAGAGGTACGAGTTCATTCGACCACGCAGCCTCGGTGGTTGAACAGAGTTGTGGACATACGGTTTTGTGATTAAGGAACTGGGTGACCAGGTATAAGTGATCCGTCCACATGTCGCACAAACAGTTCAGACAGGTAATAATTCTGTCATTTGGTGTCATTACCCAAGAGGTCGTTCTTAAAGGCTTACTTTTCGATTTTTTTGAAGCGGGGTTGTATCCATAGTGTTATGGAGCAGCAAAACGTATTTTAGCAACTTAAAAAAACAAAATTATTTTCATTCCATTCAATTTTAAATACTTGAGTTAAACTCTTTATATTTTCTCTGTGTATAGCATGGAGGAGCTACAACTGAATTTCATTCAATCCGGTATTGTATAACAATTATAAAGTGGAACCTTGAACCTAAAATATATCAGACAAAATCACTGAAGTTGAGGTTTTTGAGTTTAATTACTCCTTAATTTTTGAAAATATATTTATTTATTTGTCTTACCAGGAGTAAAAAAAAAAATAGATCTGAACAAAACCCAGTTGACTGATGTATTGGTGGCTTTAGCTAAATTTTGCTGCACATGGAAGACATATTTCTTTGATGGAGGGTAACAGTCTCCACCTGCTTCAAGGCTAAACCAAAACTCCTTTTCTTTGTATTTTTGTTGTTTTTTTCAATAGTAAGGACCCGTTGCATTTCTGTACATTTCTGCATACAGTAGATGCATGTGCGAATTAGATACTATTTACTTAAATCCTCCTAAGCAACAGCATGTAACCCCTCATAAACTAAAATAGACCAGACTCTCTTTAGCTCCCCTCTTTATCTGGTCATCTCCTTGTCTAATTCTTTCTTTCTATCAACTCAAAAGCTGACCTCTTTAACCCCACGGTGACCCCTG
>NW_023339762.1:6674005-6696605 GCF_004916995.1 Morone saxatilis | reverse complement strand
TAAATCTTAATATTGAGCATCGCTACACTGTCTCTCATCAATGCTGCCTATCTATCGAATAATCCTGCCTTGTCAGTCTTTATATTATTGTCATATTTATTGTATGCTTCAAAAGTTAAAATCAGGGCGCAAGGTATTAACCTATGTGTAACCATAGCAACATATATGTTCATGCTACAGTACAGCTTGACTCTCACTTGTAACAATGAACACATTTAGGTTATTATTATTTTAATTAATTATATAATTATTTCTTAACAAGACAAAATTAATGGCTGATTCAGGAAAATTCTTCAAAAAAAGTTGAAAAATAATTTCAACCTCCCTTTTTTATTCTTTATTCTTTTTTATTTGTTCCATTTAAGTTAGTAGTCTAAATATCTAAGATTATTCGGCAGTGCGCCAGCTCCAAAACAGTACTACAGATTATTTGTGATTTGGGAAATTCAATTAGCATAAAGCTGAAAGAGAAAGTTATGGTGTATAAGTGAAGAACGACAGTGAACACGCCTTATTTTTGGTAATGGTACACTGTAAATAATGAAAAGTACATAGAGTCATGTCCTGGTCTTTTCCTCAGGCCGGTTCTGTTTTTGACGCACTTTCACAACGATTAATCTTACTCTCCAATGTTGGTTAACAATAGGAGGTTACGGCCTGTATCTAATCACGTAAGAATGGTAGACAGATGTATTACGCGCAGGAGGGATGTCCTTGCCCTGTCAATAATATACAAATCAAAAACAATAACAGAGGTACGAGTTCATTCGACAGCAAGCCTCGGTGGGTTGAACAGAGTTGTGGACATAGGTTTTGTGATTAAGGAACTGGGTGACCAGGTCATAAGTGATCCCGTCCACATGTCGGACAAACAGTTTCAGACAGGTAATAATTCTGTCATTTGGTGTCATTTACCAAGAGGTCGTTCTTAAGGTTACTTTTCGATTTTTTGAAGCGGGGTTGTATCCATAGTGTTATGGACAAGCAAAAAGTCATTTTAGCAACTTCAATTCAATTCAATTCAATTTTATTTGTATAGCGCCAAATTCATAACAAGAAGTTATCTAGGACATTTTCAAATAGAAGGCAGGATCTAGACCGAACTCCCTTATAACATTTACATGAGACCCAACAGTACACCATGACAAGCACTTGGCGACGGGGGCAAGGAAAACTGCCCTTTTAACCGGGCAGAAACTCGGACAGACCCTTCGGCCTCTAGCGTGGGCTGGTCATCTGCCTTGACCAGTTGGGGGAGAAAGAGAGAGTATGAGAGAGAGACAGAGAGAGAGACAGAGAGAGACAGAGAGACAGAGAGTACAAACAGATGTACAGCAACAACCAGAAGCAACAAACCTTACATTAACAGTAATGAAATCGATGACCGATCATGAAAAAGACGGTGACGACGGCCGACAGCAGAAACGAACGGGGGACGCGAGCAGACGACAACAGCAACCGCAGCCAGAACAATAGTTAACAACAACTTAATTAAATAATAACGATAATATCAGTGATATTAGCATGGCAAGTCTAGCCAGGACCATGGCAGGAGGCTCACCAGGATCCATGAGAACCTGCCAGGATGATTAAAGCACAAGAAACTCGGAAGAAGTGACAGTTAGTAACATGCATTAATTGGGCATGAATGAGTGCAGAAAGAGAGAGGAAGAGAGGAGCTCACTGCACATGGGAATCCCGATATCTAGGCCTATAGCAGCATAACTAAAGAGATGGTTCAGGACTCACGCTGATCCAGCCTTAACTATAAGCTTTATCAAAAGAGAAATGTCTTAAGCTCTACTCTTAAATGTGGAGAGGGCTGGTCTTGCCCTCCCAACCTTAAAAAACAAAATTATTTTAATTCCAATTCAATTTTAAATAACTTGAGGTTAAACTCTTTATATTTTCTCTGTGTATAGCATGGGAGGAGCTACCAACTGAATTTATTCAATCCGGTATTGTATAACAATTTAAAGTGGAACCTTGAACCTAAATATATCAGACAAAATCAGCTGAAAGTTGAGGTTTTTGAGTTTAATTAACTCCTTATTTTGAAAATATATTTATTTATTTTGTCTTACCCAGGAGTAAAAAAAAAAATAGATTGAACAAAACCCAGGTTGACTGAATGTATTGGTGGCTTTTAGCTAAATTTTGGCTGCACATGGAAGACATATTTCTTTGATGGAGGGTAACAGGTCTCCACCTGCCTTCAAGGCTAAACCCAAAACTCTTTTCTTTTGGTATTTTTGTTGTTTTTTTCAATAGTAAGGACCCGTCTGCATTTTCTGTACATTTCTGCATACATAGATGCATGTGCGAATTAGAAATACCTATTTACTTAAATCCTCCTAAGCAACAGCATGTACCCTCATAAAACTAAAATAGACCAGACTCTCCTTTAGCTCCCCTCTTTATCTGGTCATCTCCTTGTCTAAATTCTTTCTTTCTATCAACTCAAAAGCTTGACCTCTTTAACCCCACGGTGACCCCATGCCACCCCAACCAGTGGCAAACTGAATGACCACAGGAAAAACGTTGCCATCACAGCACTCATGAAGCCCCCTGACTTTAACCCCATTACCTCCCCTTTAAGTTTTTTTTCCCCCCCACCTGGGGGGGAAACCACTGGGAGGTGTTGCTTTTTCTACACCATTTGGTGCTCTCATCAACACTCTGCTTACCCAAGACCTGTGGCAACAGTGCAGCCAAAACACCTTTACTATTTCAAAAGTCAGCATTTATTTCATGTATGGAATATAGGGCTGCCATTTACTATTATTATATCATAATCTATAACTAGTTGTGTGGCTCAGGAAGTAGAGCAGAGCGCCCACTGATTGGCAGTTTGATCCCCCACATCCTCTTGTCCACATGTTGAAGTATCCCTGGGCAAGACACTGAACCACCAGTCGCTGAGTATGCACAAGCCAGTGCATTCATAATGACAGGTCCCAAGCCTGGATAAATGGGGGAATGCGTCGGGAAGGGTGTAAAAAGCCTATGCCAAATCAAATATGTGGATCATGTATATCAAAGGATACCCTTTCCTTTACGTAGTCTGTTATTGTTATTACACTGAAAAACCTACAGGACCTTCATGCACTTAGATATAGTACCAACAACAGTCAGCAGAATTCATAAGAACACCAAAAAACTAACTAACCCACTATCTTAATCCCACAGTAAATACTCAAGCGTTGCAGCTTGCCCTCTGAAGTTCTTGCTTTGATTTGGTCTGGTGTTGTCAGTTAGCATTTTTTTTGCATGTGGAGGAAAACACAAAGAAGAAACCACAGTCAATGGGTGAAAATGTGGATTTGGTAGACTAAACAATCAGCCTTTTTCTTTTTTTTTCTCTTATTGTCTCTGCCACAAATGTCTTAACGGACACTGACGATGGTGGACTAGTGCCAGGCAGACAGGAAAGCTAGGCGAGAGTCAAAAATTTGACAGTCAGTGGTTGCTTTGAATCATGATAGTGGCAAGCATCTTGTTATCTTTTCATTTACAAATGCCCCCTATACTCTGTGATGAACTCCTTCAATCTAAGTCAGTTTCTCTCTTATTGTGATTTAACTTTCTCTCACAGTTGTAAATGCAAAAACAGCAGCAGTAAGAAAAGGAACCTCACCAGGTAGCAGGGAAGGGAGGATGGAAGGAGGAGGAATGGAAAAAACAGGGATTACTGCCCTGCATTGTCCTTCTGCTAATCCCTCCTCTACTCCACACAAAAAACATTTGACACCTTTCAGTGGCTCAGCCCAACACTTCCAGTTACTCCCACACACTCACAAACTTACACAACATGGAAGCACACATTCACAGGCTCACAGATTCAATGTCTTTCCACTCTGCTTGTCAGACAGCATGAAATCTGCCCTTCATTGGAGGTGGGGGCTCTCGTCTGTTACACCCCCACTTTTCCTTCCTCCTTGCTTTCATCCATTCTCCATGGCTCCGCCTTCCTCTGGGGCCCCATAAGGCCTTTGTGCAGATCGATGGCCTGTGGCTACCCTGGAAGTAGGGTTATACAGAGTGCACCATACTAACTGATAATGGATTTTTGGAGATTTTATGAAGGGGAATATTCAGTACTTCTGTTAGAGACCATCCCATAACCCTCAAATCATTCCTAATTTAAAAAAACAACATAATCCCAGTCATGGATCAAATGTAACTATTGACTTAAAGGTTCTATGTAACTTTAAGAAAACCATTGTTAATAATGACACCAGTGGTCATTAGGTGAACTTCCTCCATCCTGTTGCTGAAATGTATACTGACGATGATGCAGACAACCATGGTACTCTTTTATGATCGAATGCTGTCAATTATGGTTTGTTTCCCAGTGTGTGTATCAGTGTTTAAAAGTTTGCTAATGCATGATTTGGTTGCTATGTTCAGCCATTTTGCATTTGAATTTGGAATTGGTCTCACTAGCTAAGTTACTGTCTTTCTGTAAGCATTTAGAGGGGTAGTTAGACAACGGTATTTTGGTAAATTGCCACAGTAATAATACATTAAAGAGACATGACGATTCTAACGTAAAGCAAAGAAAAAAGGACAAAAACACAATGATATTACAATGTTTTAATAAAAACAGCATTATTTATCTGGGAGGAGTGCCGTCTCACTTCTCCGACACATTATTTTTGCTTCTTGTGTACACCAGCATACTTAGCGTATGTGAATGGTCATCATTGTGTGTTTTCAGGCATGTTAGTAGTATGCTAAAAAGCTCATCTGGACAGAGATCATTCTGTATTAAAGAACTATTTTAAAACTAAAACGTAGTTTTGTAGATGTAGCCTTCATTGGCTTCAATACATGTAAAATGTTTTGACAAGCACTCTGAGGTCCCTGCCCATTTCCTCGCACTCTGTAATTAACGTTATGCTGCTTCTCTCACCTCTGTCTCATTGGGTGGGGAGACTTCGCAGGTGAGGTGCGAGCTTGGTGGCCTTTTGACTCACAGATGTCTCCTCCTTCTCATTTGGAAAGAATGCATTTCCAGTTCCATATTTCCTTTTCATTGCCCTGTTTTCAAACGGTCGCGCCCCCTCGATGCCCCCTCCTGGGGCAGTTAAAGTGCAGCTGTCGTTCTCAGCTCTCTATTATCCAGCCCGAGGGGCTGAGCAGGGCAGGGGCAGAGGAGGAGAGGAGTGGAAAAAAAAGGAAATAAAGTATGGGATGATATTTTAGCATTTCTGGGAATCCGTGGGTGTAGCCATGGATTACTTGAACAGGTGTTACCCGGTTTCTTTTTTGCCTTCCTCTTTTCCACTTCCTTTAAGAAAATAATTAAATATGCCAGAAAGGAGTCCCACACACTGTGAAAAGCAAAATCAGCTGTTAGGGCTAGCAGCTTCAGGTTTATTCCTTACTTGCAGTGACATAAAAGTATTTTTCCTTTTTTGAAAATGAAACAATATCCTAGTATGCAGATATAAGTAAGACTGGGCACAATGGCCTTTACAGTATCTAAGCTTGTTGCTATGGACACATTTTGTTTGGTACACAAAAACCTTTATGTGGTCACTTTATGTTGGAAGAGTTGAAAATATATAATTGTGGAGATGTGTAAAAATATCACTGACATTTGACAGCATTAGAAATACTAATAATGTACATTCTTGTATAGTGTCAGTGCATTATCAATTCAGGGTTGATAGCAGGTTCAGTCATGTGTTTATAGATTTGTCATGTATTAAAGCTTAAAAGCTTCTTCTCTGAACTCCCACAATGACCTGTGGCCCATGCCCACTGTTTAAAAACCCCAAGGGTATTTAAACTTACTGGAAAAGAGTGCATCCTCAGCGGTGACCTCACACATTTTGCAGCAATCCTTAATTTCTGCCTTATCGAAACACACACTGCCTTTCTCTCTATAACTTAGTGGTTTATACCCTAAGATTGGCTCTGTTTTTTACACCACACTGTGGAGGTAATGATGATACTAATTCATGGAATTGTACTGCTTCTATATCATGCTATAGCACTCCTCAAACCTCAAATTGACCCAATTTTGGTTAAAAAAAAAGCAAACTAAAAACTCATTACTGTTTGGAACAGCATATGAGCCACAAGGGAGACATGAGTAATGGCCCAGGAGAGGTTTGAGTAGTATCCATGGATTTATTTTGATACTTCCTTTTCTGCCAAGAACACTTGTCAACATTGGGATCTGTTAGTAACTGAAAAAGTTTACAAAAGCATGCACATCCAAAAGTGATAAATACTAGGTGATGAAGAAAGAAACTACAAACTTTTCACAGCCAGTTTGTGTGTTTGATGCTGTCTAGATCAATTTTGGGTGATGTATCACTTTCAGAGCAACAACAAAAAATAAATAAAAATACTGTATGACTTTAAACAGCAGTTCATGTTTCAGTATTTTATTTCCCCTGTTATAAAAGAAAGGTGGTGACAGCAGGCTAACGTGGCTGATATTCACTTCACTAACCAGCTATTTTACCTTGACCAGGAGGAAACCACCATGTCAACTGATCTCTGTTCCCCCGTCAGTCTGTCGGCTTGCCCGCAATCCTATCCATCTCACTCCTCAGGATCAATTTAGCCGAGTTGAATGAGGGGTCAAGGCAATTTAACACTCCTCCTGCATTGTAAAACAGGAGAGGAAGGGTCAGGGCCAGGCAGGTGGCGGTCAATTTTAAAAGGGCCGTCTGCATTCCTGTTGGGGGTTTGGAGGAAGGAGGGTTGACAGGAAGCAGAGCAATGCCACTGGTAAACGTTGTAAAATTGATTGTTTTGTTTAGAAAAAAAGTGTTCTCTAGAACACCAAATATGTATTAATCCACAGCTGAAAATAGTCCCCAACAAAAGCACTATTTATTTTTAGTAAAGTGTAGTGCCCAGTTTTTATGAGAAATGAATATGCTTTTTAAAAAAGTAAAGCAATATATACTATTATTTATATATATATATATATATATATATATATATATATATACATATATTTATTTTTTAAACAGATTTTGTTCTTCGGTATGGACAAATGTGCTTGGGGCTAAGGGACAGACACGATAGAGATGTTAGAAAATACTAAGAGACAATCTAGGACATGTTGGTTTTTGTTTTTCCATGGAATCTGTCAACAGTAAGAACTTTATCACGGCTACCATTCCAATGATTTGATACTTTTAACGAACAGACGCTGTTTGACTAATGTCCCCTTATATGTTGTGTTTGTGTTTTTGCCCTCTACTATTAATTAAATTTCCCCTAAAGGGAATATAAAGATCTGAACTAATATAGAACAACACCAGCCTTATTGTCTAACACTGTATAAAGACTTGGTCTTCTGGTTTAGTTAGGCTAGAGAATGCTTTTCTTTTTCATATGGATGTACTCATATTTGTAAGTTTAAAAGGTACTTTCAATGTGTGGTTCAATGGGTGCATGTCTCTGTCTATGTGTGGGTGCGTGTGCATGTGTATGTGGGTGGGTGTGCATGTGTGTGTGTAATTTAGTAAATGTTAGTCATTACTGTTGGTCTCTAGGAACAGAGAAGGAAGGAAGTAATGCAACAGCCAGCCTTCTAGTGTTTCATGGTAATCACAAGTGCAATTATGGGCAAGTCTCAACACACACATGCACACCCTACCAGTATTAAGCTGGGTTATGGTTTATTTCATATTGTGGTCTGTTGTCATGGCAGTGGCTTTCCTCCTGTGTTTGCAATTTTCCTCCCACAATGTCACCAGATGATGTGTTTCATTTAGGAACCTACTGTACCTGTAGGTGGAGGTGAAGGGCTTCACTTTCACTAATAAGACTCGATCAGCGGCTGGGAACGTTTCACACAAACACATGACGTCTGAGACGGTGGTCTTTTCTGATGTAACAGAAGGCTCAACCCACTTACTTCCCTTTCACTGGATATTCATTATATTGTCATATGGTTGCAATGCCTGCGACGGCATCTGGATTTAGGATTTTTGGATTTTGGAAAAATTGACAGCACTTTCCTGTATGATGAATTAAAGAACTATTCACCTTTTGGGGAAATTACAAAGTATTAGCTTTGTGTGTGAGATGAGACAGTCGATACAATTATATACACTAATGGTATTGATTGGGATGACACGGTTTGAAGACTGAAAATAGCAGCCCCTCCAGTCGTGGGTTTCCACTTTAGAGACTGGTCTCGATCGTCAACGATAATGAGCAAATGAAATCTCCAACACAAGGACTGAGCTCTCCTCCATCACAGGTCTCATACACAACCTCTTCCAGTGGCAGACACGGCTCGAATGGCTAGACAATCTCACCTCAGAATGACCCTGTCCACCATTCTCCTCAGAAAAGCCAGTTATTTAACTGTGATGGTCCTGCTGGACTGTTCTCTGATTTAAAAAGCAATATTCCTGTTGTGACCAATAACAGAAGGCGAAGGTTCTCAATGACTCGTCTCTCTCCTTGTATGGTCATACCTACCAACCTCCAGTGCCAGATGTATTCAAGACAGGGTTACTCAACGTAAGCTCTTTGCTTAATAAGTCATTTGTGTGTAACGATTTTATTTTATCACAGAATCTAGATATTTTTATGATAACAGAATCATGGGTACAACCAAAAGCCAGATGTATTAACTGAAGCCTCTCCCTTTGGCTACTCATTTTTTAATCAACCTAGACTTTTGGTAAGAGGGAAGGGGCAGCTGCTTTTTAGAAAAATAACATCAGTATTTCCTGTGTTGATTTAGGTGTGTTTTCCTCTTTTGAGGCACTCCCATTTGTATTTAAAGGGATCAGCCAATGCATGTACCTTCTAATTTACAGACCCCCTAAATCTTCCTTTGGCTTCATAGGTGAATTCTCAGGGGGAAAAATTCAATAATCTCACCCATATATGACAAGTTGTTAATTTTAGGTTATTTTAATATTCATGTTTACTGCACCTCCGTCAAAGTGCTAGGTTCTTTTCTCTGATTGATTCTTTTAATCTGTCTGGCTGACTGGGCCTGCTCATCATCAGGGCCGTACTATTGATCTTGTTTTATCTTAGGGTCTTACATTATCTGACTTCACTTGCTCTGATCCTGGTATCTCTGATCACTTTTATCAAATTTTAATATAATCTGCAACTCCATCCTTGCCCCTTTCAAGAGTAGGAAAACAGTCAGTTCGTTTAGGCCTGAGACTTGTCTTGCTTCCTTCCACAACTGACTCCCATCATACATTATTAGATATTGTTAACAAAATGAACCCCTCTTATTGCTCTCTTGAGATTCTCCTCGATTTATTATGGAACTTTTTAGTACAATCTCTCATTTTTTATTGAACACTGAATATTGATTTTAAATGACTCCCTTTCTTCTGGTACTGTACCCTGTTATTTCAAAAATGCAAAGAAACCCGGACTAAATTCAAATGATTTTAACAATTTTAGACCTATCTCTAAGCTTCCATTACCATTCCAAGTCCTTGAGAAGAATGCTGCCAATCAACTTTTAGCTTTTATGAACAATAATCCAATGTCTGAATCTTTTTAATGAGCATTTAGAGCTCATCACAGTACAGAAACTGACCTTGTTAAAGTAATGAATGGTCTGCTTTTAGCTGCTGATGCTGGTCTGTTTCAGACCTTTTAGATCTCAGTGCAGAGTTTAATACCGTTGACCACACCATCCTCCTGTCCCATCTGCAGAGGTGGGTGGGCATTACCTAACTGACAGGACTTTCTCTGTTGCCATTGGTGAATCCAGGTCTTCAACCTCTGCTCTGCATTGTGGGGTTCCTCAGGGTTCTGTGCTTGACCCGTTTTTTTTTTTGTTGTTGTTTTTTTTACCATTTACATGCTGCCATTAGGATATCTGATAAGATCACACAAAATGAATTTCCATTTTTATGTGGACGACCCCCAGAACTACCTCAACTGTGACCCCAATGTCTTTAATGAAATTCATTAACTCATAAACTGTCCCAAGGACATCCATAAATGGATGGCCCAGAACTTCCTCCAACTAAACTAAAAAAAGACTGAGATTCAGCTCTTTGGTACTGACTCATCCCACAAACTAGAAACATGCTAGGTTCATACACCAGATTTATTACTTCACAGCGCAGAAACCTTGGTGTTTTTCTCGACAGCAACCTCTCATTTAACAGCCACATCAAATCTGTCACACAGGCATTCTTCTTTAAACTAAATCAATCTGCAAAATTAAGCCATTCCACAAAAATCTGGAAACAGTGATTCATGCTTTTATTTTGTCTGGCTTATATTAGCCAGGATTTTAATAGGTACTGGAAAAAGAGAACACATTACACCTATAATTTCTCTGCAGTAGATTTTAAAATTTTAATTATCACTTTTAAGGCACGTAATGGGCTGGCCCCAAGCTATATCTCTGACCTTTTAATCCCCCATGTGCCTCACGGGACCTGAGGTCCTCAAATGCAGCTCCCCTGGTGGTTCCCAGAACAAGATTAAAAAACAAAGGTGACAGAGCATTTGGCACCAGAGGCTGGTCCAGAGCCCCCAAACTGTGGAACAGCTTTCCAGAGAAGATCAGGATGGCAAATTGTCTCTTAAAATGCACTTTTATAGTCCTGCCTTCCTGTGACCCTTTTTATTCACAGTGGTTTTACTTTTTTTATTGTTTTATCTTTTCATTTGTTCTACAATGTTTATTGTTTTATTCTATATATTGTTACTGATGCTGCTATGGACTGATATCTATGCTATGCTGCTTCTGTTGTTTTTGTTGTTTTTACCCTGTAAAAGCACTTTTAAAAAGTTGTATTATTATCATTATTATTATTATTATGTGCGTTAAGTGAAGTGCTACATACAGAAGGTGAGTATTAAAACTAGGCTAGCGTAATTCCTAAAACCAACTGCCATTGTTTACATTTACATCTCATTTGTTTGTGTATGGATTCAACAAACAAGACACAATGTATTGATTAGTAAGAATTAGAGGTGTTTGTCGTTTTGCTAATGAATCGCTGCTGGGCATAGCTTCATACTCAACACATGAGAGTGCTATCGATCTTCCCAAATTGTTGACGTTTAGGAGGATGTAAAAAAAAGGCAAAAAAAAAACGTTTGTTATGTTATAAAACATTATAAACTAGTTTGACAGGACGTTCATTTAACTTTAATTTCAGGCCCTGCAGCCTCATTTCTTTTCGTTTTGGATGCAGTACTGAATGAATTTGAACTAACCCTGAACTATCATTGCAAACTGAGCTAAGCAGAAATTCAGGGCATTCATTTCCCCTAACATATGTCTTTATGGTGTTTTTGACTGTTTTTTGAGAACTCATGTTACCAGAAGCCTCTTTCCGTCAGCATAATATCGCAGTAGTTTGCTAAATCTGCTTAAATCCCTCTTTACTCAGAGGTTTAACATGTCTGAATTCCGGCAGAAGAGGCGAGCCATCGACACAACGAGGATATTGATTTCAGGACATTTCCTCTTCTTACCTTTCACCTAAGTGTCAGTTCAACAGATGGAGGCCCATAGGCTCTGTGTCAGAGCTCAGCGTCACATTTTGCCTCAGTTACAAAGAAAAACCATAGGTCAGAGGTTGTGGAGTTTCTTCTCTGCTGAAACCCTGGAGCCAGCATGTCTGGCTGATGTAGATTCAGCACAGGAATTTCTTAAAGAGGCTCTGTGGAGCATTGCAGCATATCCTGTTGATCAGTGAAACCGCATGACGCCATTGGTATTGGTATTTTGTCACATCTGCATATGAAAACGGGGATCCACTCATAGAAAAAAAACATATTCTCGAAGTCTAAAGCTCTACAGGGAACCTTTAAAGGTCCAGTGTGTATGATTTAGTGGCATCTAGCTGTGTAGTTTCAAGCACGAGGAGAGCCATGAAAAACTACACTGAGACTCATAGCTACAAAGTAAACAAACCAGTCTCTCACCACCATTTTTGAACAATATTTGAATAATACACAGAAATTCAGAAATTCCTAACAAAGTCCCTGAGGTAAAGAGTTGCTAGGCAACAGCTACCGTTGATTTGGACATCCAGATTCATGCAAATATCATGAAGCATGTTTTAAAGAACCAGTGTGTAGGATTTAGTGGCATCTAGCAGTGAAGTTGACAAATTGCAACTAACTGAACAGCTCGTTCCTGTATCTGACAATCTGGGAATGAGCACGGGCTGTAGGAGGAACTACAGTGGGTGCAAAACACAAAAGGCCCTAATGAAAACATACCTATGCATATTATATTATATATGTCTATCAAAATATCCTCCTAAATGTTACACACTGGACTTTTAATGTGCACGTGTTATACAAAAAAGTGATTGTATAATAATGACAAAAAAAAAATAATACTGAGGAAGAGAAGGTATTAACTAAAATTGGGCGGAACTTTCATTTAATGGGTTAACTAGCTCGAATTATCCTTTAAAGTCTCCTGTGCCGATGAGGGTCCACCCTGCTGATATGTCCTTGAGCCAGATAGTGAACGTCTGACCAGCTCCAGCGGTTCTACTGTGCATCTGACCCTGACCTCTGACCTTTCTCCTTAAGGAATCAATAATCAGACATTATGAAATGCACCACTGGGGGGGCTGCAGCCAGGGAAAACATTACATTAGACACACTAAAATATTTACAAGCCACTGTCGGCTCCTGATCCTCCGGCCTTCATCAAGTGCCAGGGCTCTGCCATCCGGTGTGGCCCCTGCTGTTTGTTAATGGACTTCCTCCTCTACTCTAACAGAAGGATACCTGCTGGGTTTATGCGCATATGTCCTTTTTCAAGACGTATATGGGAAGAGTAACAGTTTAGAGGTGTTTTATTGAAGACTGGTTTATGAAATTGAGGATTGAATGACTGTTTGATTCATAAAATCGCAATCTTTATTGTTGAGTTGTGGAGTTGCACTGGAAGAAAAATCTATGTAGTAAAGACATTAAGGGAAACCACAGAGACAGATAAATACATGGATTAAATAAATAAATGGACATTTATTTATACAGTGTGAAGAAAGTATGTAACTGGGCCATATAAGGGATATATCTGTCTTTGTTATTTTTAGACATAAACAGAAGGACGGAAGCTCAGTGTGCCTCAGTAGCTGTTAAAACTCTCAAGTTTCTCTTTAGCTGTGATGATCTCCTAAGCAACCAGTGATTGGTGTTTTTTCTTAACTGTTGAAGTCCTCCTCATAGATACTTTATATATGTGTATGCAATGAATGTCAGATACATCATTTTATCCTTCTTAAACGATTTAAGTCCTGTTTAAAAAGTATGTAAATATGTAACTGGTTTATCTTTGTTGATTTAAAAAGCACCTGCCCTTTTTAAGTTATTGCAAGTTAAGCCAGCTCGATATAATCCAAAATGTACTCACTGCACAAGACACGACACCTTCGCTCCTTAAAACCTTCAACTTTAATTAAAAAAAAACTCAGGGATTACGCAATTGCTGTTGTTGCATTCAGAAATGATAACAAGTATTTTTATTTTTGATCATTTGAATGAGATTGAATTGTTGATGCGCTATTGTATTTAAATTATATTGTACATGAATATGGTCCTGGTTATTATCCTGATTACACTGATTGCAATTCAGGCTAGTTCACTTCATGTTCTTGCAAGGATATTTTGATTTATAGATAGGGGGGAATAAATGTTTGCATTTTTATGGAGAAGAGTCTGTTTCTCATTTATTTCAAAGGTCTTCCTGAGAAGAAGGAATTAGCAGCTCAGTATAAAGTAATAAAAAGCTGCACATCAGTGCTTTGGAATACTCCTGACCTATATGCAGCTAAAAAAAAAATTCTAAAAATGACAAGCTTGTGACATGTCTTCCATTCACCTCGTTCTTCCCATTCACAGGCAGCAAGCAAGGGTTCATTCAGACCAAGGACAGGCTCTGTTTCTCTGTACCGTTGTGTTCTTTTTTTCTTTTTAAGCCTCAGCTGTCTAATGGTCGAATATGGTTGTATTCATTTAACTCGCCCCTGTTGGCCTGACAACAAGAATGCATGATGATTCAAAGAGGACTTATAAAAGAGACACACAGGTGTCTATATTTACCTCTTTTTCTCTGAATGAGGACAATATAAACATGAGAGTTATATAAGAAGTAAATAGAAACAAGGTGAATAGAAGTTCAAGAACAGGTCTGTCACTGGAAACGTGTGAGTTCAAATCTATGGACCAATGGGGGGAAATGTTGATGGAGTTTTTCCAAAAAGTTATAAGTTATACATTTATTTTATTAATCCTTTATTTTATCTTTACTCATTTTTATTACACACACATAAGCTCACAGAACTTATAGACATGTAAATGTGGAAAGATGGTAGCAGTTCAGTGTCAAGCTGGCAGAGGAGCTGAACTGGCATCTCTCTAGCCACCAGTTCACACTCCATACTGTGGTCTGTGCTGGTAATTGTTCCCTTTACTTCCCCAAATGCCTTGTGACCATCCTCAGAGAATGAACAAATAGGTAATGTGTAATGAGAAATAGGAATGATAGAGATTGCTAAGACAAAGAAATTAAGAATTTTTCCATTTGAGAAAAAAACTCTACACAAAACTACATTCTGGTCCGTAGAGCCTACTGCAGATGTAGAAATGGGTCTGTCTGATACCAGACATTTTTACCACTGATGATTTAGATAGTCTTTACTTTTATACTTTTCTGGATCATTACGTTTTTTTATATTATGCCAAATAGCCAAAGCAATGAAAATAACATATAACCAAACTAAAATGTAGACCAGAAATTGTATTTATTTATTTAAATCTCCAAAGCTCAAACAGTTTTCAGGGATGTATTAAAGTTCATCATTCAACATTAGATTATCATTGATTATCATGATAGTCCAAATAAAAGCTTGGATTGATCTTCTCGTATTCCTTAGAAAATCCTGCTCATAGGATAAACAATAAGTAAACATGGATGTCGTAAAAAAATTTTTATTTTAATCTTTATTTTATTATTTTTATTTCAATTTCAATCAATCAATAATATAACAGGAAAGACAAATTAAAGCTACACAAATTTGTTATTTGTATATCTTTTCCATAGTCTTCATACTTTACTGACAGCAACAATAATAAGTCCTAGATTGTAATAAACCAGAAATATCCAGTCCAGCTTCAGCAGTATAAGGTTACATGTAAAGTAGCATCATGTATGAGTTACATATTGTGTCTATTTTGGTAGATGTCAACAATCCTGTGAAGTATTCTGTTTATCACCCAATAGTTGGTGAAGTGTGCTGGGATGCTGAAGTGATGAAGTGCTATTTCCTCCCACTGTCTCCCTTATTAGCTCTCTTTCCCCTGTACTGTCGCTGAAGTGGCACAGTTGTGTCAGCAGTATTACTCATACCTGGGCTGGGTAAACTGGGCAGGCAGGCCTGGATCTGCCTTAATCACCCACTTCCACTTCCTGTTCCTCAGCGTGCTAACAACCTGCCGTGGGAGGACACTGATGACGGGAAACAACACAGCCGAACCAGCGAGAAAGGAGGGAGCGCTTGACTAGGATATTATTATACTTTCAGTAATATAGGGGTGGTAGATTGGAAAGAAAATTGCGGATGTCTGAAGTCACCACACTATAAGAACACACACACATTAAGAGGAATGCAGGTCTACTGATTCACATAAAAGATGTTCTTTTGCACTCTTAAATTAAGGTTTTCAGGGACATGAGCATCAGAAAAGGAGAGAAGAGAGGATCCTGCACACTGTCTAAAGCTTACAACTAGACTTTAAATTAAACTTATTTGGAATATTCAGAAAACATTCTACAACATCAAATCAAAAAAGGCACCATATGACAAATATAATTTATTATTAAATCTACTCAGTATTTAATAATGGATTATTCACTAAAGATAGTACAATCTGGGACTAAAATACATCTTAAGGGTCCACTGTGTAACATTTAAGAGGATATATTGACAGAAATGGAATATAATATAATATGCATCATACGTTTTCATTAATATTATAATAAATAATATAATAATAATATAATAAAATAATAATTACCTTAGAATTATGCTTTTATGTCGCCTTCCATAGAGCAATAAATGCTACACACTGGACCTTTAAAATAATAGTTTAACATAATTGCTTTATGACAGGGATGAAGAGGATTGTACCAAGTTTGTACACTAAATATGAACTGGCTACTGCCAGCAGCTATCTTAGCTTAGCTTAGCATAAAGACTGGAAACGGGGAATATCTGTCTACCAGCACTTTAGATTCAATCACACTGCTTGTGTTCTGTCTGAACATATCTTCTTTTATTTTAATGTCAGGCCAACATTAAATTGCAATAATGAGCATGTTATATCTTTTTTGTTTGATTTGTTGAGGTCCAAAAACAATAAGTTGTGATGGACTATCTTGGCTGGGTGCAGCGACTTTCTGGAGTCCTGATGTTACTGTAAGGTTACTAAGCATATATATTATATATTATATATTATACATATTATATTTATTTTTAATATGTACGTTCAAAAACTTTCTACAACTCCTATATATTCATCCTGAATAGCACACAATCTTCCATTTGGAGCTATTAAGACCAGTCAAATTGCAAACAAGGCCTTATGAATGTAGGGAACAAAATGTATTTTCTGCTTGATCACCAAGTGACAGTCTCAACTCAACTACTAGAAAATTATTTGTTGATATATTCCTGCATCACAGTCAGACTAACACCAGACAGGTGTTGGACACAACTGACACTATGCTGAAACTGTAAATGAGACCAACAGACAACATGTAAAAAAAAACAGTTAAACAGTTAAGTGGGCCTGATGGCAGGTCTGTCTATGTGGGCGGGATGTGATGTTTGGTCACTTGTTTTTCTCATTTTGCCATTTTTAAATCGGCTTTTAAATGATAACGACTATTTATACTCCTCTTGAGTTGGCTGTGTGGGCTCAGTGGAGACAGTGCGGATGATTCACAGTCGTTAGAGATCGCCTTTTGTCAACCACAGCTTCTTTATCCTGTGGCTCTCCCTCTCTTTATCCTTCTGTTTACCTCTCTGTATCTCTGTATCTCACTCACTCCGTCTCTTTTCTACAGCAGAGCAATAATAAAAAGATCTTGCAGTCACTTCAGGTAGAGGCTGTGTGGGTGGAAGGACACATTGACTCAAGGTTTATAAAGGAGCCAAAGATAGTTTTTGAAGGAAAGGTTTCATAAGTCTGCAGTCTGACGCATGACCAATTTAAAGGAAACATGTTACTGTATTTATACAGTCTGAGTTATACAATTGGCTGATGAAAGATTAAATGTTGTGTAATAATAAAAAAGTAAGCATTTGTATTTGAGACCTTTTTTCCATAAACCTATGATAACTAGGATCATCTTTAACTGTACTACAAAGCTTTTAATATTATCATAAAAATGTCCCTTGGAGTTGTGTTTCTGTCCCCCTGATGATATTCACTCTCCTTTTAGCTCTGTTTTGTTATCTATCAACCCCTGAGAAAACATCTGGCAATCCCAGCAATGATGCTATGTTAAAATTATTTGATCTTGTTCTTGATTATGTTTTGGCTTTATTACATCTGTATCTATTGTGCCTGTTGAGCTGTTAAAACCATATAAAAACCTTGCTGCTCTACTTGGTTTAAAGAGGCAATATTATGCTGTTTGTGTCAATATATGACATGTCAGACAGAGGATGAATAGTGGTGCTGGAGCAATGGCCAGAAGGAGAAATATAATCTGTTTTTTTAACACTGAAGCATGTAAATCTATTAAAGTAGACCTCCCAAATTCAAGTACACACCTGTAAATGAGCATAATATGACCTCTTTAAATGTGACCATACAGCAGTTTATTTGTTGCTGAAAGAGAGGTTGTGTCTTTTGGTATCATAGAACTAGGAACCAGCAATTTTCCAATCAAACACCTGCTCCTCTAACCATCCAAGTTGGTTCTGCCCCAATGCCTATAATAGTAAAATCCTATTATGGTATAAACCATGAAAATCAGATGTTTCTCCCATTGCTTGGCCTGTATCTGGGACAGCTCACAGTAGCACGTGCAGCGCTCGACAGCCAACTATATCAGCACCCTGCAAATCCATCAGATTCGCACATGGCTCACAGTGGGAGATGGGTGAAGGGGTTCTGTAGGGACAGGAAGGTGGGTGTTATGATGACATGCACGCATATCCACCAACTTATAAAGAAGCTATTCAATGTGAACGGTCGAACTATTTTTGTCACCGGCAGTAAAGCTAGTCAGGTGACGTCTTGGAGGGTTTGATGGGCTGGAAGAATTGAGGGCACATCTACAACTCTGTTAGAGAAAAACCCAGCAATTTTAACATTGTAACTATTTTTGTCACAAGCTTCACAGCTTGTCAGGGGAGAGTTTTGATTCCAACTTTAGTCGGTTTTGGCGGCAGCTGCCGTCTCTTTGCACCTGACTTAAATTGGATATGTTTCAGCTAAGAAGGCATTTTTAGGCATTCATTTGAAAGTTTTAATACTAAACGTAAAATAACATTTTTTTTATTACAATTAAGTTTGCTTTCTCCCCTCCACATGCAGGTCAGAGGTCAGGGTCAGTTACCAAATATGGATTTATTGCCTTCAGCACTGCAGATACTTGCTATGTGTAACTTGGATGTGAGTGTTCCTGTTGACAGTTAGTTACCATCTTTAATACACCGTCTGTCTCCAGTAACGCTAAAACTACGCTCTTATTCTTATATTACACTCCAAGTGCAGTTGTGAAAATGTTGAGCATCAAATATTGGCATGTATTAACAGTTTTATAGTCTCTTTTACAATGTAACCATAGATGGAATAAAGATATTTAGTTGTAGTGTCTGTAGTTTTGGATTAAATTACTAAAAGAATAGTCAAATAATGAGAGTGGTAGCAAGTATTTTATAATTTAGCGATGTAGTTACAGATTGCAACTCACTCGTTTCACACTCAGGAACTACGGTGCATGCGAAACAGACAAAAATTTAAATGGTTTGCCCGGACTGGGCTCCTGTAGAAGCAGTAGTAGTTCATCGTGGTGGCCTCTACAGAACGTTTCATTCTAAGGTACTGAAAACACAACAATGCTTATTTTCAGGGGATTATACACTAATGAAAACACACCTATGAATTTTATATTCTTTATATGTGTATATATATCCTACGTGTTACACATTGGACCTTTAAATCTGTAAAGGATCTGAGATATACGTAGAAGATGTGTTGCAGTTGAAGGCCCTGTGTTCATGGGCACTGTGGTCAAGAACAGAAAGTGTTTGTGGTTCAGTTTGTCTGGACCACACCATCTCAGGCTTCACACACTTTGTGGATGAAAGTCTAAAAAGGTTCAGCTTTACCTTGACTGAAAATGTTTTATAATTAAAAAGAATCTTTCCCTTTCAATATTAAGTTAAAATGTCAGACTGTTCCAGAGCAAAGTGTAGGTAGATTAATGATAACACGGGAGGTCTGGGGGGACTGTTTTGCTGTGGAAATTGCGTGGGCTGAATGGCTGTGATACAGAACATTGTATTATAGAGCACACACACAGACACACACACACAGGGGGAGAGCAAAACACTGAATCCCAAAACAAAGCTCTTCATTCTGACTTTCCCCCTACTCCAGACATTCTTTCCCAGCATTCCAGAGGGCGTGGGTGGGGTTAGAGGTCCCAACGACACAAGTGATGATTTTAACAGTGGGGAAGCATGTTAATGAAACCTACACACACGTTTAGACTATGTACTTGTGAGGACCTTCAGTAACGTAATGCATTCCCTAGCCCCTGACCCTACCCTTAACCTGACTCGGATTCTAACCATAATCCAGTAACCAAGTATTAACTCACAAACTTCCCATTGAAGAAGTGAGGACTCTCAAGGTCTAAACTCGAACCAGACAAAGAAAGTAGTACAAGAACATACATAGACAATGAGGTTGTAATATTACTCCCAGCTATGAAGCCCAGAAAAAAAAACAATGTGTGTTATATTTATGCCTGTTTGTAATTGTTAGTGTTGAATCTATATAGCCCCTTCAAGAAAGGAACCCCTTTACATTTTACATAAGCACCCAGCTTTTGAATTTCCTGCAGCAGTGCAACTGAATCTTAAGTCATTGCCAAGACAAATGGACATGAACAGTCCTAGGGTTGCTCCAGTAGATGCAAATAGAGGTGAAAACACAACAGTGCTACTGGAAAATGTTTTAACTTGAGAGAACAATTCCCACTGTACATAATAGCTGTAAAATGTATAAACTTGAAAACAATTTATCTTTTCTCTTACTTACTGTAACTTTTGAAGAAACTACGTTACTAAAGGCCCTAACACACCAAACCGATGGCAAAGAACTAGCGCAAACAAAAAACAACTGTTGCGTCAACTCAGACTGCCTGTGTCCTGGCCAAAAAGTGACACTAGAACAAACTGCACTATCTACAATGAACAACCAACTAGCACGTACATTCTGTGTCTGTGCAAGAGGTAATAACACTTCATATCATCAAGTGGCGGTAGTCTGCATTCCTAGACCTAGGACTGTAGATATGAACAAAAGCAGCCCTATAGATGTAGTTTGCCCATTCTCTCTCAGACAATTTCCTAAAACCATTGCTTCTAATCGAGAAAATGTCTGGTAAGAAGTTGCATATAGTACGGGCATTGAGATGAAGTTGAAAATTTTGATAATTATTTCGTGCATGCACTCTTGGCAAAGTCAGCTTTCCTCACTTCCTTTTCTCTTCTTGTGCATTGAAAGTTATTTCTCTGACCGATGACCTCCGGCAAAGATTCAACATGCTAAGAAGGCCTAGAAAGGCAACAGATAGTGCCAATAGTGCAGAACACACAGCAAAGGCTAAGGCTACAGACGCTTACCTACAGCGCAACATTGTGTTAGGGTTAGGTGTGTGCTGGTGTTAATGTCAGCATTGTTGCTGCTCCTACCCTTGTTTGAACTGAAGTGTGCTTTTTAAGAGAAGAAAAAATATAAGATATGTGGATAAAAGCTCAGTTCACAGTCAGAGGTTAAGTGGGACATTTAGGGTGGAGGACATCAGCTGTCAGTAATGGGAGTGTTTGGCTGTAGCTGTCCATGTGGGAGGTTTGGAGTAAAGGAGAGGTGACGATAGCTGGGTGACAGCAGTCTTATATGAGACGCCATGATGCAGCAACAGGCTCAAAGTGCTAACGCTGTCAGAGGAAGTGTGCATTTATGAGTGCTAAAACCATAAAGTGTTGTTGTTGAACTGTGGACCTCCATCCAGAGTTAACCATCATTAAACAGACAGACAGCTCTAGACAGTTGCTCAGACAAACGTGTTAGTAATATATGACTTAGCTCCACTACTTTGTTTTGAATAACTAGCAAACTGGACTCAAAAATTGTTGACGCAGGATGTGGCATCTAGGCTTAAAACTGTGGTCAAAAAACAGGAAATAACATACACATTGGTAACAGGTAAACAAGTTTCAACCAGGAAACATCTGTTAGTCTGTAATCAAAAATACAGAATTGGCTGAAAATGATAAAGCACAAAAGCAATTGACAAATGGAGAAGAGGTGAGACAGGTGAACTATATGAGCAGAAAACTAATGGGGGGTAGAGAGGTAAGGCATGGCCGGGTCAACAACCAGTGTGAGTCCGATTAAGTTCATGCCTTTTGTCCTCATGCTTCTTATTAATAAACTAAGAAATGGATGCCATACACACTGACACACATATGTTATGTGGAAAGAAGCTCTAAAATTCTTTTTAATTAGCAGACTGCCTGCTGCTCAATTAGAAGAAAATTTACAACCTGCCAGCTCACAGATCTTTACAACTTTCTCTCTGACAAATGCACAACACACCCCTCTCATGTACTCACTCTCACACAAACATACAGGCACAGACATCTTACAGTAACACATGCTTCAAACTGCACCAAATCTCACTCATAAAAAGGAAAACTCCACTATCATACCAAAAAACTACAATGATTGTTGGAGGCGGTGGTTTTACACACACACACACACACATTTTCTAATTGTAACCTCTATGACCCCTTTCATGAGAGGTGTTATGGGCTGACAGGTTTGTGTGTGTGTGTATCATCTGTATGTGTGCAAATCTGTTGACAGGAAGTGTTTTGGGGGTTCTGTTGTTTTGCTTTTTTTGTCAGCTGGCCCATCTGTTGCTTCCGATGAGGTTTTGGTCACAGCCCGTTCCCTGAGCCGGATTAATAATCTGGTTGGAGAGAGAGAGAGAGAGAGAGAGAGAGAGGAAGTTGGAAAGTGTGATGGTATAAACGATGAGATTGTGAGGATTGGCAGTGGAAATGAAATGATAGCGTGGTTGGCAAGCAAGAGTGAGCGCGTGTTTGTGTGTGAGAGAGAGTTGCTTTATGTCTATGTGTTTTGAGAGCAAGTGAGTGAGTGTGTGTGTGTGTCTGTCTGCCTTTGCAATTTTGGAACTTGTAACACGATCTGCGAGGGCAACAGGAAATTGCTGGAGTGGATGAGGGGGAAGCAATGTGACATGAGACAGGTGGGTGGGGGTGCTGAGGGAGCTGATGAAGGGGTGGATGGAGGAGGGAGAGATGGGGGGGGGGGGGGG
>NW_023339762.1:6658445-6673905 GCF_004916995.1 Morone saxatilis | reverse complement strand
GGGGGGGTTGGAGGCTGCTGTCAACACGCTGTCGCTTGAGGGTAAGAGGGACAGGAACCGTTAGCAGAGGATTAGCAGGCGCGCCAAGTTTAGCCCCACAACCTCTTGCCTTTATTTTCATGGCCAAAAAGCCAGTGGGAACTGGGGCAGCCGCACTCCACACCGAGCCCACAGCTGGACGTCATGTCCATACTCAATCATAAAACGGATGTGGCATTTTCAGCACTTCAGGATGTTACTTTGCAACATGTGTTAGGAGAAATAAGCATGGGTTTTAATGCTCTGTAGCACAATTAATAGAAGTTGATTGATTGGGTCTTTGATCACTGCCAGCAACTCAACAATTACTTGTCCAGGTGCTGTTTTCAGACTTTCAAATGTTACTTTTTGGCCTGTGTTGTGTTTTGGAACTCCCCACGCACTGGCAACTTATCTGCTCCAACTGGAGGACGACGTTGTTAGCAAGCACCTGGAGTCGTGAGGCATTTCTGCCACAAAAGCTGAACAATCTCATTCTCCAGCCAAAATAGCAGTTGAGCTGTTGTTATTCCAATATTCAGCGTGGTGATTTTGGGATCTCGCTTGTAATTGGCCCCTTTAATCTACTGCACTGTGAAAAAATGTGTGTAGGAGGAAAAAAGTTCCATTGAAGTTGCCGCAACTCCTACTAGTGACAATAGATGTCAAAGTTTAATTTACCCTGATGACACATTGTGTTATCAACGTAACTCAGAGAAGTAATGTATCACTTATTAGTCATTTCAGATAAACATCATATATTTCACTTACCAGTCCGCTGGTGCTGTAACGTGTCGCCTTGCATGACTTTTCAGTCTGTCATGTCTTTTCTTAGCTTTAAAACTTGGAACAAGATGTCTTTCTCATATGAATCATCACAAGAACCAAACAGCACTGACATTCAGGGTTCATGTCTTCCTTCGCATGCAGCCTACTGTGACTGTAGTATTTTCCTATACATCAACCATAGTGTTAGGTAACTTGATTCATGATATTAAGCTGAGAGCATGCTTCAGCGATGACAATCTTAAACCTCAAAAATGTAATTTTACTATGTATGTGTATCTCTTTTATTATTCTATTACAGCATATTAACACAACGTTAAAGAGAAATATTTTGATTTATTGTATTTTCAGTGGAAGACTTTTAGTGAAAAGGGGCAGTGCTGTTGCACAAGGTGACAAAAAAATAAAATAAACCAACGTTTGAGGAGACTCACCACTGATCGCCAAGCTACAAACAGGCACCCAATGATTTTTTCCACCGTACCAATTCTAGTTTTTAACTCCACACAAAACCATGTAATGTCATTTTTCACACTTTTTTAACACAGATTAACCAAACAGGATATATTCTGTTACTCAGTGAGCTTCAGAGGTACTATTGCTCAGATTTTTCAACTTGACAGCTGTTTCCTGCCGTTTCCATTCATTATGCTAAGCTCAGTTAATAAACTCCTGGCTTTAGCTCTACACTCAATGCACAGATAAGAGGTTGGTATTGATCCCGATCTCGGTACTTAAATTATTTCTCAAAAATTTAAAATTAAGAAAAAAACAAACAGATCCTAAGAAAGTATCTGTATTCCTGCATTCAGTCACACCCCCTCACGTTCTAAAACTGCAGACTCCACATTCATTCCGGTAAAACCAGTGCAGCATCATCTAGCAAAGGCATTGATCCAGGCATTGCCACATTAAAGCCCATTAGCAAATCTAATATGTGAGTGCGCACACTCTTCGTATACCTGTAGCAACCAATCAATGCAGACCCTTAAATTTTTTATTGCAGTGCTATTTTAAGCTTGAACGCCTGCTTATCTCATTACGACTGTACATTTAACTCTGCACATAACAGTCATCTGACCACATGTTCACATGCCAACCCCCTTGACACCCCTCGTCCACCACCATCACCAGGACCCAGCCATACGTGTTTCCAGATCCCTGTATGGCCCGGCCTGTCACAGCCGCTGTGCCATAGTGATGAAGGTGCTGATGGGGTCTGCCAAGCCCATCTACATGCCTGTCTAAAATTAGTTCTGGTAGTTTCCTGTGCCCTTTAATCCTGGGCTTTAAAACCACTGAAGGCCAAGCTGCAGACAGGAAGAACGGCCATGAGAGCCCCTGGGGCACTCGGCATGCCACGCATACCCCCGACTCTATCTGTCAATCCCAGTCCTGCCATGACATCACAGCAGCCCATTCTAAGAATAAGAGCTTCCCAGGCTTGGCTATAGTTGGATTTAGATTTGATGGACGATATCCGGGTGGCTAAAGAGACCTGTCCCCTCACCCGCAGGTTCACAGGTTTGATCCCCTGTAGCAGCCAGTAAGTCCATATTTGTTACAGTGTCCTTGAGCAAGACATTGAATTTCATCCTGCACAGAGTACACCACTCCTGGTTGAACACTTGTGCTTTTATATCTCAGATACTCAGTTGATTGCAAGCACACCGAAATATTTTTTTAATGTTTTTGAGACTACTGAATACCTTTTATCTTGGACTCAAATTTGTATTCCTTGTCACCAGATGCATTATCTGGTTCTGAGAAGAATTGCAGACCATGTATACATTAGAACATGTTATCAATATGTTCCCTGAATCTGACTCCTTCCAATAGTCAGAGAACTGGTGTAAACGTAGTGCTTACTAAATTTTAAACTGGTGTTGCTCCCTGGGCCTGGAAAGACCAAATCAGAAGTACTGAAAATGGACCCTTTAGAGGATCCCACCATAGTAATGGGTGAAGACAAAAGTCCTACCAACCTTATGTAATTTCTGTCCAGTCTTAACCTAGTATAATCAACTGAACATTATGTTTACATTTTAGCTACATAGCAAGTACCTCTAGGAATTGCAACGTTGGTCCAATTCATAGTGTAACATAAATAACCATGGGATGGATTGCTATGAATTTTGTATAGACATCCATGGTCCCCAGAGGATGACATTGGTAATTGGTAAATATGGCTGGTGGTACAGTGACGCAGTGGTTAGCGCAGTTAGAGCAACTGCAAAACTTACATTTGATTTCCAGCCTTTCAGCATGGAGTTTTTATGTTAATCCAGTGTTACCCTGAGCATCCTTCTACAATTTAGATGGATAGAATACTGGATCATATTGGTGGTAGGTAGGAATGTTTTTGCTCATTGCCTGTCAGTAAATCAGGCAGACCTCATGACCCCAAAGAGCAGGAAGAAAATAAGAATGAATGATGAAGCCAGCCACTGAGCTAAATATCAGTATAACATCTCAGACAGATTTGCCTGCAGGACTATTTGGCATGAATGGGCACAATGAATGCACTGTATACAGCACAAATCACAGATATGCTGTATTGTATCCATAAATAGGGATTTCTACCAATGCTACTACTGTCTGTCTTGTGAGTAACATGGAAAATTAAGAACTCTTAAGGTCCCTAGTCAAACTTTTCAGTGAGATAGAATGAACATTGCTCATTACTGTGTGTACTTTTCTGTTAGTGATTGTAGGAGTCATATTAGTAGGAAATGATTACCCAGTAAATAGAAAATATCACCTGAACTGGAAAGTGGGCAAAAAGGAGAGTGCTAGCACCTACTGAAACAGTGGAGTCTTTTTATAAATCATTTACGTAAGGACATGAGTGTGCAGGTTTAGCCCTTTGTTACGTAGGCAATGATTCACTTGCTTGGTTCAACTGCATGCCAGATTGTATTTCCAGTAAAAACCTATCCTGAGACCTGTATTTTATACATTTATGTCCATTAGTTGCTTATAAATTGCATATTATTGCATTTATTTTTCTTTTAGTTTTACAAGAAGTTTTTGTACAAGACGTCAGCTTCCTACCTCTCCTCTTTAGATGTATATGATGTTTTAATTTTTATTTTTTTCTGTGCTCTGATAACATTTACTGTGTACTTTTTTTTATTTAAGTGAGATAGTGTTGGCATTGTCTCACTTCTGTTTTATGAAGCCCATAGACTGAACATGAACTTTAAAGTTGTGCCTGTTGCCTACGTATTCACCGAGTTAACTCTGACAGTAGCTAATGACAGTAAAGCTGCTGTTTGTTGTTGACAAACTCATTCTTAACTTCAGTGTGCGGACTTTACTTCATGACAAGTACATACATGCTGCACACATCAAGGGGTTAGCCTACAAAAAGAGCTGCATGGGAGTCAGTCTTAACAAATCCTCCATTATAATCAGTTCATTTCCATTTGTCTGTTAACTTTGATGTAGGGAAATCTTTGCTTGTCCCTTTCCCCACACCTCAGAGAATTAATAAACTTCAGTGGCACACACGTTGCTGCTGGTGTTGATCAGCATGTGTGAGAATGTTGGTGTAGAGCAGGCGGGTCTCTGCTGAGCTGTGAAGCGAGTTGCTGCTCGCGTGAGAACTCTTTCGCCCTCTCCTGTGCTGTGAGAATCATCTTCTCCTAGGCCTCCAGGTCTTTACAGGTACATGCCACTGTGCTCGCTATCAAATATCACCACGTCTATGTACTTTCAACTCCCTTTGATGGCTACATTCAGACGCCCCGCCCTCAGGAAGTGACAGAGGGAGTTTTTGTGTGAACCCAAAGCCCTCGCCACAAGCAGCATCTGGAAAAACCAGTCGGGCTGTTTACACCGTGACTAGAATCACTTTGTACCTGTATTTTGCAGTTCGTGAATGATTGTCGCAGAGAACAGAGTGTCCACGACTCGTTGTTACACAAGCATCATGTGACAGGACATGCTCATTTCGAACTGGAAATTTAAGTGGGAGATGTGTCAAGTGCTGTAGTTAATGAATAGCTTCATGAATCATGTCGACCGTTGTCGTGACTTGGCCTGTTGGTTAACACTCAACTGTACTGCGGGTGAGGAGACACTTACATAAACGTGTTACCATGGACACAGACAAAACACCAACAAGTATGTCAATGGAAAAACAGGCATGGAAATCAGAAAGTGTAGACAAAATAGCAATTTATTAATAACTTATCTTTTCTTTACATTCGTAAGAGAGTGTGGAGGGGGCTGGCAGAGGTTACTTTCCTCTGGAAAGAGGCCTTCTCTGTAGATGGGGCAACACAACACTTTTTCTCTCATCTTGACAAATAAAAACTGCATTTCAGTTTTCCCTGAAGAGGCGAGGTGAGCAAAGCCTCCTACTTTGTCCACGTCAGAGACTTTTAACCCTTGTGCACACATCAGGATTATTTACATTAACCTTCAGAGACAACTCACGTTTGACCATTCTGACTCAAACATATGTATGCCATCTTTTATGTGGTGCCAAATCAAAAACTGCTCTGAAAAATGCTCAAGGTTTGGTTGACTCGGGGAAGCTGTAGAGTTGAGAAAATTGGTGAATATTTCTGAAGGCCAATGCGCAATAAAAACCCTCTGAGCGCAAAAGTAAGGCAAAAAACCAAGGTGACGTTGATTTGTGACAGGGTGGGTGTAAAAACAAGGCCCGTCGGCTGAATTCACACATAAAGCGATTATCAAATATATTACATGTGTACACATTTTTGCACAATTCTTAGAAAGCCTACTTGATTTTTGGCATAATCAACTTAAACATACTGATCAATATGCAATTTGTTTGCTCACATAAAAGTAGAATATGAAACAAAGAATCTTCAGTACCCACTTGTTGCAAAGGGTATATACTAGAGCAAGGCTTTTACTGTATTGTCTTTTATATTAAGATATATACACAATGTATAAATGTTTGAAAAGACTCCACAAGTGTAAAATCGAGTCCAGTATATAATGTGCCATATAAAGCTGGGGTGCTTCAACCCCACACAGGCAAGTCTTCACAGAAGACGAAGGTGACAGTGCACCTTGATGTCTTGGGGGAACCCCAAAACACACATTAAAAAAAAGGTTTCATTTTTAGATCTGTCCAGTTTGAACAATCATGTCTCTTTGGCACACCAGCCCAGGAGCTTTGAAGCATAACGTACAGCTGTCCGACAAATCACTTTAAGTTTCCTCAGACACAATGACAAAAAGAGAGAAAAGACCTCAGGAGTCCAACGGGGATATAAGATTGAAGACAGTATCTGCACTCTTTAAATGACTCTTTTCCTCTGTTCTGTCTCTGTCTCTTTTACTGTCTTTGCTCATCCAGTCAACAGCAGCTGCGTCTTGGCCAGACAGCTTTGGCCCTCCAGTAACCATGTTCAGCAGCAGTCGCCTCAAACCAGCTGTATCAATAACGTCAAGTGCCCGGTCCCACAGCAGACGACGGAAAAAAGAGAAACTTTTTGCAGATTTTCCAACAGGAAGCCAATGAAACCTCCAGCAACGAGAGGTGTGGTGACAGCGGACCTCACGTGGACTCCAGGGGGTCCAGCTGGAAGACGTTGTGGTTGGTCGGGGTGGTGAAGTAAAGCTGCTGGGTCGGTGGCGCAATGCGGTTGTCGCATGGGCTCTTCAGGCCCAGCGTGCGCTCAAAGTCAAGGAGCTGGCCCATGAAGTTGAAGTTGGGCGAGATGTTGGACTTTTTCATCTTGACGATGTCGTAGGCGTCGTTCATGGACAGGTTGAGCTTCTGCATCAAGTAGGCCACCGTTACTGTCACTGATCGGCTGATGCCGGCCAGGCAGTGGACCAGGACGCCACACTTCTGGCCTCGAGCCTCATCTGGTAGAGGAGAAAAGGAGGGAAATGTTATAGACCTATTCTAGAAATACACAATAAATTTAGAGCAACATGTGGTTAAAAAGATTTTCTTTAGGTTGCAACTGGAGCTTTTATTATTTTAGGATTGATTAATTGTTTAGTCAATGAAATGTTAGAAACATCATTGTGCTTGCTTTGTCAAACCAACAGTCCAAAACCTCAAAATATTAAGTGTACAATGATATAAAACTAAGAAAAGCAGCAATGAAGAACAATGAATGTCCGGTATCTGTGCTTCTGTTAATCAACTTGTTGACTTTTTAAACTTTTTTTTATAACATTTAAGTTATGAAACGTTTAACAGGAATCATTTGCACCTTTCAGACACGCTAGTGATGAAAATTCTTGCCCCTTTCTACACAGGCAGAACAAAACTTGTGATAAACATCTGTGACATTTAAGTCAAGCTGTGTTGGAAGTTGGAATGGGTCCAGGCAGGGAGAGCAGCGGAAGTTATTATCCCAGCTATCTCCCTGGCGTGTCAGTCAACAAACAGGGGCTGCGGCAGTAATGCACATAAACAGAGCCGACATTCTTTAGTTTTTGGCCTAGAGTAGCCGGCTGGGAAATTGACTATTACGGTCTATTAAACCATTCTTCCGCTCGCCAGGGTTACTCCGACAATGGTGCCATTTGGGCGTGTAAACGTAGGAGTCATGAGGGCACCCTGTCAAGGCGAACAGGATGTCAACAGGGCCTGTAAATGGCTCCTTTTGTAATGTGGAGGGAAGAAGGGGGAGGAAGGGGGGGGCAATGCCATGTCCTAGATTACTTTCAATGCCACTTCCTTCCTGTTGCGCTCGAATTACCGCCCTCCCCTTGTTCACTCTCCCCATTCTCCTGTTTCAACGTCGCCCTTTGTGCTGCAATTACACAAGCCCCGGGACAAGAGATAGGCCAGGATGTCTTCCATTGAAGTCAAATCCTTTGTACACAGTGCATTTTAGCCTGTGCACCATTAGAGGCAGACTTGTATTCCTCTGCCATGACACAATGGCCTTAATCTGCCCGCTCTGTGTGTCCCTACCTGATTGACTGATAAGATCACAACCAGGGACACCTCATCTAATCTCAATTGCACAATAAGAACATAAGAACTTCCTGGCAGTAATAAGACATATCACATTAATAAGATTATGTGCCCAAATATCTGGTTCTGCCCCTTCACTCTGTCTGCATGAGTTCAAAACAGTCACATAAGGTCGTCAAGTTAGGAATTAAGTGAGAAGTGGTGAAAAGATTAGCTGAGTGATCAACTGACAAGCTGTTTCCTGTTGCTCAATGTGAGGAGTTGCTGCTTTTCTTCTTTTTGTGGCATTGAAACTCAGATTTGAGTTTTGTACTGTTGGTCTGAGAAATCAGGAAATATGTAGAGTCACCTTTGGGCAATTTTCTAGCATTTTATGCTTAAATGGCTCAATGCAAGTAAATCAATGATAAAAACAATCATTATTTGCAGCCCTAAAAGCGAATGAGCATGTAAACAGCCCAGAGGCATTAGGTTAATCGTTTGCAGCAGAGAGTGTTTTCAGCTCTGCAGGATTACTTACCAATGAAGCTGATGGCCTCGGGGAAGAACTGTGAGAGATTCTGGCTCCAGTGATCCGAGATGGGGATCTGCTTGTACTTAAACTCCCCTGCGTTCTCGAAGAGGTTGGGCAGGTTGGGAGTCACGTTGAGGATGTACTTGATGCCGTACTCCTCCAGCACGTCCAGGTTGGTGGAGTCCTTGGCGCAGCCCAGGTAGAGATGCGGCAGGATCTCCACCGGGAAGGAGGGCTGCGGGTTGGACAGCGGGCTGCCGTCAGAGTCTGTGGCGCTGCTCGGGTCCCGGTCGATGTCCGACTCAATGTCCGAGGAGTCGGAGCTGATGCGCAGCCCGCCGAGGCCCAGCACCTGGGCCGTGGGGGAGCTGCTGTTGGAGGAGCCGTCCAGGTTGGTTTCGCACAGGGCTGGATACTCGGCCTGGAATTTACTGAAGCCACCTGGGAAATGTAACAAAGATCCAATGAGTACAAAGCCCCTATATGAGCGCATGCAGCACTGCAAAATAAATAAATGAGCCTTAACTTGTGGATCCGATTTATTTAGCTGCTTGTTATTGGTCATTTATAAATGCCTGCACATACAGCCAGCTTGATTAAAGTTTCACACCATGGTGGTTTCCACAGGAACAAAATAAATAGCCTACCCATTCAAAGGAATTCTGAATGATAGCTTCAAGTTATTGAAGGTACAACTCAAATCACTATGAATACGATTTCACATGAAATGCCAGCTAAAGCGCCTCCTTCCGTCTCTGCGCAATAATCTGCGGGTGTGAATGAACACCAGCGGCCGCGGGGCCCTAAAAATGTGAATGAACCGCACTCACCCTCCAGATAATAGGCCTTGTAGCCTTCGTCCTTCATCCTCCTCAGCAATAAGCCCAGCACGGAGCCCCCGTCCACATTCTCGTTCCACTCCCGGCTGTACTCGTCGTACAGGACGATGGTGTCCGTCTTGCATCGCCGCACGAACTTCTCCCGGTCCTCCCCGTCGGAGAGCAGCGACCGCACGGGCAGGTTGCCCTTCTTGAGCCGGCGGAGCATGAGGCTCGGTATGGCCACGTTGATGGCCGTCTCGACGTGCGACGACTCGTAGAGCTCCTGGGCCCGGCAGTCCATCACAAGCAGGCCGTCCCTGCGCGTCTCCAGCTGCTCCCGGAGCCAGTCTACCGTCTTGCTGATCGCCATTACCGAGTCAAGCTGGACGACGGGCTTGAGCTTGTCAAGCATTTATAAGCAGGAGTCAAAAAAATGATCTGAGAGAAGCGAGGTTTGGAGAGTTGGAGACCTCCTGGCTGCAGCGACCAAAAAATCTGTAGGATTATTGGTATTATTATTTTTTTTAGTCCGATGTTTGGAGGGCCCTCAGCAACACGGGCGACCGAGGTGTAATAAAAAAAAAGTCAAAATCAGACCAATAAATTCTCCCTCCGGCTGTCCTTCAGCTTCCTGTGCGCTCTGGGAAGAGTCGGCTCAATAGAAACGCTTCTCCTTCACAGATCTCCCGACTGCGGGTTTCCTACACTGGCAGTCATTCATGCATCTGGCTGGAGCGCCGTGTTATTTATCAATGAGTCACAACGGCCCTGCGACGCTACTGAAGCTTCCTCTCTTCTTATATAACTCCACGGCTGCGAGCGCAACTACTCTTCCTCCCCTATCTTCCTTTTTCTGAGATCCAGAGTGGAGAAGGTTGGGGTAGTGGGTATCTGTGGATGCGAACCACGCAGTTTACGCACGTCTGTCTGAGCCCGCGGATGCCGCCTGTTTCCCCCCTCTGTGTCTGCGGAGTGAATAGACTCTGTGCTGGCTCTGGCTCTGTGTGCTCTCTGCGGCGCCAGGCTGCTCAATGGCTACAAACGGGAGGCGTTTCATTGGATACATTATGTCGGCCGACCAATCAGAGAGGCCCCAGCGGCGGTCGCCTTGGAAACGGGGGCCGGATGGAGCGGCCCGTGTTGATGAATTGTTAATGAGTTTGTCATTCACAAAAACGGAGAGGAATTTCCGCTCCGGATCAAGTGAGTGCAGACAAACAGAGGAGCTGCAGGGAGAAGGAAGGAAGAGAGGGAGGGAGGGAAGGAGGGAGGGAGAGTGGCCGTGGAGAGGGAGGGAGAGAGGGGGGGCAGTAAGAGAGCTATACTGGACTAGATACAGTCATATAATAAAGTGTCTAACTTTAATAAAGTGACAGCGAGGAGAAAGGAAGAAGCTTGGTAGGCTACAATATGTGAAAACACCTGATAATAAATATAAATATTTATATTTTGAAATATTTAATAATATAATAATATATATTTTTTTTTTTATCAAAATGTAATGTAACACGGATTTTGACATATGAAAGTCAAAACCGAACCAACTGGTGCCAGATCAGTGCCAGAGACAACTATCTCTGGATAAGACTCTCAGTAAGGCTTCAAGTTTGTCTTCTTGTCATTTGTTCCAATAATAATAACAATAATAATAATAATAATAATGTTTATCACATATCTCCCTACACAGACCTGCTCTATCAGACGCTCTTCCACTCCAGCAATCTGCACATACAAACCAAACCAATGCTCATTTTGTAAACACAAGACCAAAGCTGAAACAGAAATGACCTAAACCTTTTTTTTATTTCTTTACACAATGAATCCACCAGCCTCTCTGGGAATATTATGGTTAAATAGCAAACAGCATGAGTGCATCAAGGCGCTAATGAAATCTCGTTTCATGCCCCTGTGCAGTGCAGACTTTCAAGTGTTTGTGTGCGCCGTTTTAATCGAAAGCATCTGAAATAAACGCAGCTGAATAATGTGACATTGTGAGCACACAACAGCGCTGGAGCTATTTCTGTCCGTGCAGCCTTCACCGGACTGAAGAGGGTCGTTTGTGTGGGTGGTGGTATATCAATGTGTCACCCTCTCTTTCTCTCTCTGGCTCTACTAACTAGACAATCCAGAATCACTTGGAGTTTTCCTTTAAGGCTGCTGTACTGTGGAAACAATTTCACTCTAACATTCGCAGCACAGGTTTCTGTGGCTATCTACCTTTAGTGAAATAGATTATTAATCTTCCCATTAGATCTCCAGAGTTCTATTTTAGTAAGGACACATGCATAAACAGAGCAGGACAAGTTTGACAGTGTGTGTGTTCACTACAGTGTCGGAAGCGTTGGGATCATTTCTCATCAATCATCCGGATCTCCGGCATCTCCACGTCCTTCACGCTCTTTTAACGCTGACAGACACGGAGCTTCGGTCCATATAGAGTCATCAGGGCCGCTGATTGCTTCCCATCGGCCCGTTAATGGCCTCCACACCCAAACTGAGTGCATTTGCACGGTAAACAAAAGGAGCATTACAACCAGTTGTGTGTTTTTTATCGCCGTCCGCGCCTCGCAGCCGACTGTAAACGCACACAAAGGCTTTTAATTGATGATCAGTTGATTTAATATTACTTGTCCAGACTCAGGAGCTCTAACTATCCTCAGACTGTAGGGCAGCTCCAATCAGTATCAGTCTGTATTCTCATGCAGAGGGTTGAGCTATAGCCTGCATGTATTTATATATATATAGTAAAAACTGTGATAATAATAATAATAATAATAATTAAATACAGGAATAGCCTACTAGTGACTCAACTGTGTAATTTAGTAATACTGAATATCTACCTTTAGTATAATATCCCAACAAACTTTGAAATGCATATTGGATTAAGAATACATTAAGAAAGTTAATTAAGGTGCTGCACCATACTGTATATCCATTCTGTCTACTTTCTGAAGGAGTATGTGGTAGAGTCTAGAGTACACAGTAGTAAACAGTGAAACGTGTGTCCTTCACTCACAGTGAAGTGAAATTCCATACTGTCTTCCTGTAAACAATATTCCATGCACTGGGATTTCTTTCAAAACCTCTTGTGATTGTTTCCAAATATAGATGTGTTTTGACAGCATCCTTATGCTGCGTCCTTTCTGTCTCACACCTCGGACACCAACGGTTCTGTAACAAGATAGCATCAGCGTGCCAGAGGACTTTATCAATCAACTGACAACATCCTCTGGAATATATTGTCCAAATGCATCATTATCAGTCGCTGGAATGATACTGAATGAGCCCTTATGCTGTTTTGAGATAGTTAATTTACACTGCACATCAGTGGATGATGGTTCTAAGCTAATGCGACTAAAAATGAAGGTGTTTTTGCTGTGGTGAATGAAACAGCATTTAGATAAAGCATTTTTCCAATCTTTTATTTTGAAAGTAAATCTAAATACATCTACAGAATAACTGCAGTTGTCTGGTAAATGTAGTGGAATGAAAAGGACAATATTTTCCTCCTGTGTAGGATTTAGTGGCATCTAGCGGTGAAGTTGTAGATTACAATAAACTGAACACTGCTCGCGCCTGTATTTGAAGAACTAAAAATGAGAATGGGCTGTAAAGTGTGTAGGAGGAACTATGGTGGTAAAAAAAAAAACATGGAAGGCCCTTTCTAGAGCCAGTGTTTTGTTTGTACCTTCTGGGCTACTGTAGAAAAATGGCAGCTCAACATGACAGACTTCGTAGATTAGTAGATATAAAAGGCTTGTTTTAAGGTAACAAAAACACAACATTTCATATTTTCAGGTGATTACAACTTTGTTGAACAGTAGTTGTGTTTTTATGAATCTGTAATCAGGAAGGAACTCCTCTCATAATGGTGCTGTCACCATATAGTGGTGTGTTTCATGGAGAAAAACAACAAACCTGCATGTCTGTGTCTGTGTGTGTGTGTTTTATATTATAAAGTGTGTGGTGTCCCCGGCGTTAACATTGGCCCTTTGGCCCCTGCTGCAACCCCTCTTCCCTGGCCTCCCCCGAGTGTGACAGAAGTCCCTGTGAATGGAGCCAAGCTGTGTCTATTCACCTTCAAATGAATTCTGCTCTCTTTCACAAGCAAACGCCCCCCTCCCTCACCACCTCCTCCTCCCTGCTGCTTGCCCTATTCTTCTGCTTCTGTCTCGTTTTTTGCCCTTGGCCCTCTCTTTCCTTTTCTCTCTCCCCCTTTCTGTTTCATTTTGCCCTATCTCTTTGTCCCTTTCATGAAAGCGGCGATTCGTCTCTGTACATGTACCACATTAAATATAGCAGGAACCACTTATTTGTGACTAAATGTATGGAAATGCTGCATGTCACTACATTGCTGCAACATTTTCAGACTTGCTCCGATCTGCCTGATAAAGGTGTCAGTGTCGTAATGTGTCCACATGAATCTGAAAACACTGTTCACACGTTAGAACGACTTGCATCCTCTCTGGCATTTTCAGGGCAAGTTCTCATCCACACTGAAATGCCAAAACAATAGAAATAGTTGTCCATGTCTATTTGTTTTCAAACAACAACCTTGAGCATCACAGACAACATTATTTATCACTGATGTTTGGTTATATATTATAATTGAGAGATTTGAAAGTGACTCATTAATGCTACTGATTAACAAATGAAAACAGTTCCTTAGACGCACTGGGACAGGCATGCTGTGAACCAATCTGGCCAAATATGTAGGCTACATGGATACAGAGGATTTGCAACACCCATGTGACTGGCTTTATTGGCCAAAGTGAGTATAGGGAGTTGGGGGCGACAGAAATACTTTGTTGATTTTCAGATTTTTCCACTCTGAAGAGTGTGTTCAGAAAGCACGCTTCAGAGGCCAAAATGAAAAGAAAAAGATGCATTTTCAAGTTTACCTGGCCTAGTGTGGACATAAGCACCAAAAAGGGCCACTGCACCATTTGAATGTTCAACTGTCTGCAACTTGACAAATCTCAGGCCATGTTCTAGACAAGGTCATAAGAAAAACCTTCTGTTCATATCGAAACTTTTCCACCAACACAAATCAAATCAACCTTTAAGCCTGCATCTACTCATTAGATCAAAGGTCATACATTGAACCGGAAGTCAATAAATTCAGTTAATCAGTTAAATAGCTATTTTATAAAACTGCAGTCATCTGCCGACAGAAATTGAGAAAGCGGACAATGGTAACTCCTAACTGTGTTAGTTATGACACAGATCATTATGGGGCGGGTCAGGGGTGACATTTTCGGCATTTTGGGGAAACAAATAAGTGTGACTGGAAGGTTTCAGACACCACTGATTTTCACTTACTTTGCTGACAACTTCATTTAGCTGCTGGGAAGTCCAAGCAGGTCACCAAATCATTTGTTCATTTCTCTGGTCAGATCATCTGTTGACATGTTTACTGTCTCCTTGTTTGCTCCTGCTTTCTTTTTGTTCTACATCTGGAAATCCCCTAACCCCTTCTTCCTCTCTTTGTTCCTCTCCATTAATTTCCTACAATCATACAGGCATGCTGGAATCCATGTCCAATTTGTTGTACTGCTGGTCTTTATTTTTCTTTTTTTTCTGTAATGTTTTTCTCCTAAAACAATAAAAATTTCTCACACCTGAATATGTGACTGACAGGTGCGTCAGGTGGGGTGTTGTTCTCCTGTAATGCCTCAGTTTCTTTAAAGTTTCACCTTCATTTAAAATGTTTTTTTTATGCCGTCTCGTCCTTCTCTCCTCACATTTACATTACATCGGGTCTCATTTCCATATTGACTGACTTAATGATTGACTAAATGATTGAAGATGAGTGATGACCAAAAGCACAGAGTTTAAAGGTCAGACCCACTTCTCCATTACCTTTGGTTTAAGTCTGCTTAATAGACTCCAGTCTGTAGCTAAACATTGAAGTTTTAGTTTAATTTCTAGTGGGCTCTGTCTACTCTTCTTTAAACCACAGAGGTAGTCAGAAAACAGGTTCAAAGGTCTATAACATTATATTAAATTATACATATGCCCAACTTGTGTTCAAACTCAAATCAGAAAGAGAATTGTGAAGCCAGGACCTTTGAACAATTTCATACTTTTAACCTCCATTTTTTCCAATCTGCCCTCACTCCACACACCCCTCTGACCCCACCCTCTCTTCTCATTCAGCAGCTAATCTTGTCCTCCTTGTTTCTTCGCCACCGGCTGCTCGTCTCAGACGGGGAAATCCTTTGTCCTCAAACAAAGACTCACCACATGCACTAATAGGGTCTGGAGCTAGACCTGTCTGCGTGCTTTCGTGTGTCTGTGTGTGCGATAATGTGTGCATATGACACATATTTAGGAAGTGAGTATGACTTATCATGGGATTTATTGTGTGAGAACAACAGTGAGAGAGAGAGAGAGAGA
>NW_023339762.1:6651367-6658420 GCF_004916995.1 Morone saxatilis | reverse complement strand
ACTCGTGCGAAACAACAAGTGATGACCGATAGAGCGAGGGGAACAGAACCAGAGAGGAGAGAGAGAGACAGACAGAGGCAGACAATGAGAGAGTGTCTGCATACATCATTGCGTTGCAAAATCCTAAAGTTAGCACTTGATGCACAGGAAGTCTGTGTTTGTGTTTGATAGAGGAACTGGGCATTTAGTATGAGCAGTGATCATGACACAACACATTAAAATAAAAGCAAACAATGAAACATTATAATATATTATGTGATGTGATCTGATCTGACCCAGTAGAGTCTATATAGTACAGTTCTGGGATGCACCACTTTTCTTGAAAAGTCAACCAGCTCTGCCTACCTAATTTGCATGTTTAGATACAAGAACAGGAGGGTGCTTATGATAATCAGGCCATGCCATTATCCAGATAACCAATATATACAGATACATTGGCATGATAAATGTGAGATAGTTTAGGAACAGTGACTCCATCACATAGTTTGTCCACCAAAGAGTACTGAGTTTATGTATCGACTGCTGTCTCACTCACTACATATATAGGTCAGTCACTCAAATAACCACATTTATGGGTTCCTTGTCAAAAAAAGTCTAAAATATCAACATGTATCACGGAAAAATCTTGTGTCAGTCAGACTCCAAGTAAAGATAACATGTTAATATCAGGTGTAAATGGGGTCTAAATAAGCCACAATCAACGTCATGGCAAAATGAGAGGAAGTTGCATCTAGCTGGTATTCTATAATCAGCAGGTTTGTTTTTTCACTGGGCTCACTGTGTGAAGAGGAAGGTATGCGTCAGCAATCAAGAGTTCAACTTCTTAAAATTTTGATCTGTAGAGGTGTTTACTGCCGTGTGACGCAAAGCAATGCAAAAGTGACGCAACACAGTGCAAAGGCAAGACAATGCAATGTGAGAGCCAAACAACATGAAGTCAGGGAAGCAGAAAGGCCAAGAAGCCAGCATGAAGACCAGGAGACGTTAGTGATGAAGGGTTCTTTCGAAGGCTCTCGGCTGCAGCAGAGTTTGAGATTAGTAGAGACTAAACAGGAGGAGCTGCCAGGCTCACAGATAACAACCACTCCTCCTCTTATCACACTGATTCTATCTGTACAGTGGCAATAACACTCACCAGAGCAACACCCACACACACAGGTGAACAGCACGCAATGAGAGGACATGCTGTTCTCTTGGAAACACGGTTATCCTCTGGTTTTTAACGCTACAGTGATGGAGGCTGTTGGTTTTTGGGGGCTGACTCTGTTGCAGAAAGCTGTTGATTAAAGCTGGGCTTATGTTTTGCTGATGTACGATATCTTTATGCCAAAATATTTTATAGGATGGCCCCGAAATATAAATTTTGCCTGTAAAATTGACATATTAAAGACAAACTAAAAGTTCACAGCTTTGTTTGAAATGCAATTGTTGCAAATGACATATGACAACAACTTTCCATGTTGTACTCTCTCTGTTGTCCTTTATAATATACTGTTGTGATACTGTAGGATGTTTGAACAGAGAACCAAAACTGGAAGTTCCTACGGTCAAAATGCCGGTAAGCTTCCTAAAGGGTTCCTAAAGAAATTCCTGTAAAAAATCCTGCAATGGAAAGGAGTCATCAATGTGTGGATTATGTCCCTAATACTGCCACAGTCGAAGTCCACATGGCAGTTGTGTGACACGTGGTTAAGGATTGTCGAGCACCAAGTACATTACAGGTCATGATTGCCATCCATACGACCCCACTCCTCCCAAACTGGATGCACTAGTTCAAAATATTGTTGCTTTGTTGCCAACTGCCATTGAGGAGGAACAAAAAAAAACAGCGCTTGTGGATTTTTCAGTGTAAAATTTTTAGAAGATCTGAAAAAAGTTTTCCACATATAAACAGCATTTTTACATGTATCAACATGTATGGTGGAGATCTTGCAGACCTTTGTCTCTGCTGCTCTGTCAGCTGCCGTCTCCACCACCCCTCCACAGACTATTCACATGTTAATCAGAGCTCCATTTGCACTTACATCACCCTCAGGGACTGGGGAACACACAGGGTGCTCCACTCACATGGACACAAACACACATATGCAGATGCAGACAAGCCGGCGCACATGTTTCCTGTGTTGTGCAAACTTGTTTTGTTCTTGCATACACACTCATCCACACACACACACAGACACACACTTTCCTGTGTTGTAAAAGGCAGTTGCTGTGTGTTTTTGTGAACTCATGCTCACCATAGACTGTTAACTGTCTTCTGAATGATTTGTATGACACTGCGTTCACATTATTTAAATATTTTCAAGTTATCACGATTTTTTATTATTATGTTATAGAGTCAAGTGTATGTTTTAATACAAGAAAATTAATTATTGTGATAAGAGGGGTGATTATTTACTATGTTGCTATGTTGCGCAACCAACTTTTTGGTTTTAATATTACTTATATGCATATTTTTGTAAATCATTTCCAGTTATAAAAGCACACACACACTTTGATTTCCAGGGAGGTTCCCTCCAGCTGTTTCATGACAGCCCCAGACACACACACACACACAGACACACAACCTGGTTTGAGCTCTGTGAAGACAATGGCGGCTCCAGTGTTATCAACAGCTCCATCACTCTGTCTGTGCTCTGCATCGCCTCACTGCTGTCCTGCTTCTGTATCCTTGCGTGAGTGTGTTACAACAGACGTGAGGGGCTGTGTATAGAGGGCTTGGTTAGCTTCAATGAAGTGTGTGTGTGTGTGTGAGAGAGAGAAAGAAAGAAAGAGAGAGAGAGAGAGAGACGAGGGAGCACGGAGAGAGAGAGAGAAGAAACGAAGAAAGAAAGAAAGAAAGAGAGGGAGGATTTCCCCTTCGCTGAGTGTCCACTTCCTTCTGCCTTTGGCCCATTTCTGTCTGTCATTCTACATTCACACGCACAGATACAAACAGACTGACTGCTTTTTTCCTCTCATAGCTTTCAGGCGTGTTTTGCACTCATCATGTTATATACATATCAGCTCAGTTGTTTTCTAAGGCTGCCACTATGAGGAAATGACAGTAGGCCAACTACATTGTTTACTGGCATCTGCCAACTTTTCACAGCTTCATATTTTTTTGTAATGAAGACTGAATGGAGCCAGCATCAGCAATGTTGTATTTTCATTTTAGCTGCAGCCGTCAGCTATGTTCGTTACTCCTTCTGCCACTGTCAAGAATTTCTAAATGGAAATGGAAAGAAACAGGAGAGCAGAATTGCAGACAGAAAATATAACCACATCATCTGCATACATAGTGATTTATAACAAGAGTACCAAAACACAACCTGTTTTAGACCAAACTGCACTGCATACGTTAGGTTAAACACAATAGCTACAGTATGATTTTTACAGTAAAAAAGTGTAGTATATAGTACACTATACATTTAATTACCATTACCTAAACTTGCTGGTGTAGCTTTATAAAGAAAAGTACCTGTAACTTTTTCTACAGTTTTTACTGGTGTTTGCAGGTTAGCTTAACAGCTAAAACTTAACTTAACAGCTTAACTGTACATCTGTTTCTGTACAAGTGACACCTAATATCAGAAAATGATAGTGTGCATTAATGCAGATTATTGTTCCTCAAAAGAATAACATGTAAATGTGGCAATTAAGCGGATTTTAGAGGTATTTGATTTCAGACATATTGTTTAAAAAATGCTATGGAAATTAACTCACAGTGTAGCTTTTGACCTGTTTTTTTGTTTATGTAAAGTCTATCAGAAGTTAGATTCAAAATACCAGAAAAAGCATTCCAAAATGCTAATTTCATCCCATAACACTGGCTGGCAGCCAAATGCAGCTTATTTTGGTAACACAAAAATATTTACTGTTGAGGTCAGTGGCTTTTACTAGAAAACACACATTTATAATGTGATTAATGATCTTTATGATTTACGTAACCCAACTGCCTAAATTGCCTAAAAGTTTTAATTTTGTGTTAGTATAAACTGTATACACATGTGCCAGTTACACAAAGGCCATGTAAAGTCAATTTTAAAAGATTCATATATACACGGTTTTTCAAATCAATTGACTGTTTTCAATTGTCCACATTTTGTTTGTATAATTTTAAGGGGTTCAATACCAAAATCAATCAGCTTCACCTCGGCAAAAAAGGAGGTGGTGGAAAGTGACGCTCCTTTTTATTGTAGCCAATTATGAGCAACAAGGTGGTTTGGTTTTTCAGTTTCTGGTTTAACAGGACAGAAATTCCTGCTGCCCTGCACTTTCGACTTCTGTGGTCCAGTGAAAACAGGAAGTGTCTGACTGAAGGGCGTCCTTTGAGAGTGGGTCCGTAAACAAACAGACGAGAACAAGCATGAAGAAAACAGGAAACACTAATGGGGAGGGGATGGAGAGAGTTTCGCAATGTTGAACTGTGAAAGTGTTTGTGTGTGTGTGTGTGTGTGTGTGTGTGTGTTTTGTACTGTATGTGTATGGTAGCGGTGTGTGTGCTTTTGTTGGTAATTCTATTCATTTTTGCAACTCTATTTCAAGAGGATGTGATCATAAAAAAACAGAGCAAAACATAGAGAGAGGAAGAGGAAGAGGGGGAAAGGTTGTCAGAGAGCGACACAGAGAGACAACAATGGAGACAGAATGGGAGAGAAACTACTGTATGGAATTGAAGAACAATTTGTCCAAAAAAGGCTGTCTCTCCCTCATGGATCCTCTTTGTTTCTCTTAGCAAAACATCGCTGACATTCCATGTCAGGCCACTGGGACGGGTGAAGGCGTGCTCAATTTCCAAACAGCTGTACAGATATATAGACATCAGCCAGTGGACTCATTGTACAGGCAACCATTGAAAACAAGACACTAGACATGTACACACTCGCTGTATGTGTCCTGGCCACTCTCTGGCCAATTCTGGTTTTGCTTTATATATTTAAGAACAGGATATGGAAAGTGGAAACACTGACTTTAAGTCAGTGTCATGAAAGAACTGTGTCACTGTTCAATTTCCCAAAACTTCCTTCAAAAGCAGAGATAACCAGGTTCATTTTAGAGATGATAGTTTTCTGTACCTTTTTAATTTGATATAGATTCCTGTTGTCTTGATACATTCAGGATAATTTACATTCCCACAGCTTAATTTGCATCAGTAAAACAACATTATCATATTCTGCTCACCAATGTGTTGCCCTGGGTTTCTGTTTTCAATTGAAATACTGTGCTCACTCACTAATTATTTGCTGCTGGTTTCACATTAAAAACCTTCCAGCAACTCAAGGGCATCATTTCTACCTTTCCTAGGAGGCCTTTAATATGAAAAGTCTGCAAGAAGTATTCAGTTTCATTGAAAGTATAGCTTACAACAACATTTGTAGTCAACTACTGGTCAAAAAGTAGGAGAAATACATATTGACACACTAAACACAACCCATTTCTTAAAGAGCTTATCATGTACTATCTTGCTTCTGCTACTGTTTATCTAAAACGGGATTATTTACTTCCTGCGATAATGCCACTTTCTCTTTAAATTAACTTTATGTGACTAAATCAGACTTTCTGCACCTGGGTCTCCCTGTGTTTTTAACATAATGATTCTGCACTAAATCAACAAATACTGGCCAACGGCTACTACGGAGACAACATGTGGAAATGTGCAGATTCTAATGCATGACAGCTAGACAACAGGGGTGTGTCCGCTCTCAAGTCCTCGGCCAACACAAAGGGTCATTGTGTCACTGTAATCCAAACTGCAGCATAAACAAGGTAGACGGAGCAACACTCTGCGTCATCTGAACTGAGCTGCAATGTGGTGTAATTGAATTTGCCTCGTCCCTTCCTAAAAAACATCCAGGAAAATAAACACAGAAACATTGGAGTTAAATGGCACAGCAACATCCTCCCTGTGTTTTCTGTTGTGTTTTATTGACTTCCTGTTTATTTTTTATTAGAAGAAAAGAAAAATAAGTAAAACTAAAAGTAGATGTCCATTAACACCCATTGTTGTAATAACTGTATTGTGTGGACTGTTTGTTGAGATCAGAGATTCCTGATTAACCTGTCTTTTAAGGTCACATGACTCTGTTAAAGCTGTATGGTAGCTGTGGTTGTGTAATGCTAACAGTACAATTACTCCTTTGTCTTTGTTTTTATCAAATGATGGATTGTCCAAATTTGACTGTCCAGTACAGAAGCATAAAGCAGTTAAGCTCAGAATGTTCACTGAACATATTTCAGATGAGGTAGGTAGACCATATCCTTGTAAATCAGCACCTTAGGTTGTTTGTATCTAGCTGAAACTGATCTCTATAAGTAACTCTATTCAGACAAATAAAACACAACAAACTCCTCAGGCTAGCAGAGAATGAGGTCTGAGCTTGTTGTATTGCGGCGCCACATGGCCTCCCTCAGCCTCCATAACATCCCAGCAATCTCCCCAAAATGCAGCAACCACACGCCAGGAAATGATTCGAGTCGTACAAGTTCAGGCAAGACCCGTCGCTCCTCGACAGCTGTTTCAGTCCCACACGCATACATAGACACAGATAGCCATGCATGGTCTGGAGCTTCCCATGCAAGTAAGGCTGAAGTATGGGAGGAATGCAGTAAACACTGGGAAAGGAAGGAGGCCCTGAAGCAGTGTGGGTAATGACCCCCCAGAGCTGAGGATGATGGGATGGCGAGCAGGATGAGGACTATTATGTGGTTGTTTGTTGCTGAATTGCTGGTTGTTGTGTGACCTTAAGTGAGGAGGCCCATGTAATTAGACCGCTATTGCAGTTATTATATGAGCATCTGGTTGGTGGGACCTGCATGAGGACTGAGTGCAGATGGAAGTGGAGGTGCAGATAAATTTGAAATTAAGTCAAAGTCTGCAGTGCATTTCTTCCAAATACATCCATGTAGAATTATGCTGTCCCACAATACAAATAGGCAAATCTATTTTAATTTTCCCATTTAGTTTTTTACAAGCCCTTCACAGCAAAGGAATTATGTGTACGAATTGCTTAGCTGTTTAAGTCAAACTGCAAACACATGGGGCGCCCGGATAGCTCAGTCGGTAGAGCTGGC
>NW_023339762.1:6645146-6651259 GCF_004916995.1 Morone saxatilis | reverse complement strand
TCACTATCAAATAAAGGCAATAAAAAGCCAAACAAATACTTAGCCTTAATTATTGTACTCCCACCAACACTGATTCGGAAAAACCCATGACCTCGGCCCTAAACATCCCCTTCGGGATGAACTAGAATGCTGAATACCAGCCAGGTTTCATTGCCTAACATTAGTGTTAGTTAGTTAGTGTTGGACCTCACTATTGCTCACTAAATCCCTGCAGCCAGATTACAAAATCTTGTGGGGAGCCTTTCCAGAAAAGTGGAGGATTTTATAGCCACGTGTTAATGCCAGTGTAGTATAGAAAGCAGAGTTGGATTGCAACTGGTCTTTTATTGAAGGCACATTCAACTTTGTTTTTCAAAGATGGGTAATGTGAAAAATTCACGAGTAAAGTTGTTTTGATTTTTTTACAGCCCTCTCAGACCCTTTGACACACATCACATTGTGTGCCTGCCAGCCAAAGGTGTGTGACGTCAAATCAACACAGTGGTAGCGTTTGTTGCAGCATGCAACATACCACACGTTGTAGCCTTTGGATTCAGGGTCCTTGGGCTAAATAGGAGACACTAGATTTACCACTTCTAACTCGATGTATATTTCTCCTGCAAACACGTATAGCTCAGTGTTTCTTGCTATAAAGCAAAATGATAGCTCTATTATAAGAAAGGTTAGTTTAGCAGATACAAGCAAGACTGAAATCCTTGTTAGATAACATTTAGCCAAGGCCAGGCAAAGCTAGTTCATCTGTACAGCAAATTTAAACAAGGCAATTCAGAGTGTTTTACATAAAACATAAAAGGCACCAGACAAAATGTAAAAAAGCAACATAAGGCAAAAGACATTTAAATACAATAAAACAGGAGAATGCAGTGTAGTGTCAGACATTAATCAAAATCCTTAAATTGTATTCAATAAAAGTCAGTGGAAACTTGAGAGAAGTGAGAGTCATAGCAGATCTGCAGTTTTCTGGGAGTTTATTCCAGATATGTGGTGCATAGAAACTGAAAGCTGCCTCTCCATGTTTAGTTTTAACTCAGGGGACAGAAAACAGACCTGTCCCAGACGAGAGCTCTGGATGATTCAGAAGATCAGAAATATATTGTGGCCCTTTATTTAGTGCTTTATAAACCAACAGCAGTATTTTAAAATCAGTTCTCTGACGGACAGGAAGCTAGTGTAAAGACCTCAGAAGTGGAGCGATGTAATCCCCTTTTTTGGTGTTTAGTAAGGACAGGAGCAGCAGCATTCTGAATCAGCTGCAGCTTTCGAATGCATTTTTCAGAGAGACCTGTAAAATCATATAGTTATAGTAGTTGAGTTGACTGAAGTACTACAAGAGTACTACAAAAAAAGCACAGTATTCTCAAAATGTTTCTATTAATCATATTTAACAACAAAACAAAAAAAACACAGAAGTTTCTATACATATTTACACTGATCAGCCATAACATTATGACCACCATGGTGCAGCCCCATATGCAACAAACTGTGATGCACTGTGTGTTCTGACACCTTTCTATCTGAACCAGTGTCAACTTTTTAACCACCCCATGTGCAAAGTGCTTTTCCTTCCTTGGATCACTTTTGATAGTTACTGACCACTGCATATCGGGAACACCCCACAAGAGCTGCAGTTTCGCCTCAAATCCTCACGCTGCCCATTTTTCCTGCTTCCAACACATCAACTTTGAGGTCAAAATGTTCACTTGCTGCCTAATATATCCAACCCACTGACAGGTGCCATGATAATGAAATTCACTTCACCAGTCAGTGGTCATAATGTTATGGCTCATCTGTGTATATCTTTGTTGTTTGCAGCCAAACAAATGAAGGCCCGAAGCCTGCTCTCTTCTTATCAACCCTTTGCACACATTTGTGTTCTTATAAATTCTCCTTAAAAAAAGTCCCAGGTTTTTTGTTATTAAAAAGTTTAAAAGCAGCTAAATCAGAAAATGCTGGGTTTTCATCACCAATAACTTAACCTGACTCCTAAAAGCATGAAACAGTCAAATAGAGGCAGATCTCTGAAAGTAAACAGGGACGCAGGAGAGAAACTATACTTCAAAGATTTGGTTAAAAGCTACTAAATTAAGGGGGGGTTATCATGGATTAACAGCGGTCAGCAAGACTTCACTACAACCCACTTAGATAGTAATGGAAATGCAAATCAGTGTGGCATGGTTTGACTCAGCATGGTCAAAAGTGCCAATGTCCCGACCAAGATTTCGGGCTTGGTTTGTCGTTTTTAACATTACAAATATCAGCTGAGAGCCTTTAATCATTCTTTCCTGGCTCCAAAAACAATGACTTCAGTTTTATGGGAGCATGTCGATGTTACAGACAGAAGAGGCCCTGGAATGGAGCTTTGGGGAACTCCACAGGTCAGTTTTGTCCGCTCAGATGTGTAATTACCTATAGACATAAAGTAGTTCCTGTCCTTGGAGTAGGATTCAGACCAGTTAAGTACTGTGCCATCCAGTTTTCCAGGAAGTCTAGCAATGTGTTGTGGTTAATTGTATCAAATGCAGCACTGAGATCTAATAATACCAAGATTGAAATTCTGCCACCATTGGTGTTTAAGGTGATGTCATTGTACTTTACAAACTCTCAACAAACAAAGTAATAAAACAACTGCAGCATAATGAAGAGGTTATGGTTAAAGGGACAGTTTACAAAAATGAATGTTCAGAAGACTTAATCATTTGTAACAGGATTTCCTCAAGCACATTGTTCGAAAGTTCAGCAGCTCTGACTGCAAATGTTGGATTACCCTTTTGTGTTTGATCTCAGCTTTGGAACAGTTAAACAGAGACCACATCCTTTTCACTTAACCAATCTCTTCAAAAACCCTAGTTACTGTTTATCTTTAGAAGCATATAAGACTGCTGACTTTGTTTTCTCCCATGTTCCTCAGAGCTAATTTCTTCCCCACCACTCAGTCGGTCAGAGGTCATCCCTTGTGCTAATTGTTTAAAAGGGGATGGAGTAGAGTGAGGCCTGGTCACCTGGACCGACTCCAGACATCTGAACAATGGTGACCCACTGTGTGTGTGTGTGAGTGAGTGACAGCCTGGGTGGCCCACAGCTACACTACATAAGGGGGTATTAGGGTCAAGTAAAGCAGAATGAGTTCTTGTTTTGCTGTATAGAGCAAACCCCCTACCCTTTGCTATCATTTGCAGAGCACCCAAAACCCCCCAAAGAGTTGTGTCAAGGGCACACTGACTGAGAATTCACCAAGGCATGAAAAGCTTGGAGAAGGGAGAGGAAGCCTGAAGTAGACCATATACATCAGACATACATACATTGGTGGTTCAAAAGGAGCTAAGAGATCCATCAGATTATTGCCACTGAACACAGCACTCGGCTGCATGTACCGTCCATTTAGTGCACTTTATTGACAATTTCAACTTTTTCTGGGACCGCAGATATACTGTTAATCTCTTATCTATTTTACACCCTGCGTCACCCATCTGTTTTCTCTGCCAAGGACACAAGAGACAAGAGGAATCAAAACAAGAAGACATAACAATACACAGCAGAAGTCTGGAAAGAGAGGCACCTCAGGCCCTGCCGGAAGAGAGCTTTAATCTTAAGATACATTAGAGCTGAGAGGAAGAGTCTCCACCCCCCTCACCAACAACCACTTGTAAGAATACACCTTCTCTTACTGAGTCTGCTCTTAGCTCTTATTAATGGTTTTTAATGGTTTAATAGTTTTTTCGGCTACGGCTATCAAAAGCGTAAGGCATTATGTTTCCGGGTTGTCCGTCCATCCCATTCTTAGGAATATGATATCTCAGGTAGCTTTGAGGCAATTTCTTCAAATCTGGCACAAATGTCCACTTGGACTCAATAATGAACTGATTAGAACTTGGTAGTCAAAGGTCATGGTCACTGTTGCATCACAAAACACATTTCGGGCAATGAATTGGTGAGACTTTTGACTCAAAGGTCAACCTGTGACCTCAAAATATAAAACAATGTTGACTTGAAATTGAGACTGAAAAGCCTATCAAAAAGGTTTAGACCTAATCCAAAACTTCCAACTGACATTTTACAGCTGGTGTAAACAAAAGGGATTTACTTGGATGGGATCGCTGGAATAATTTTGCAGCAAGAAGCCTGCTTACCACAGACACAGTGTAATAACCAGAGAGTCAGAATTATTGCTGAAATACTGGGATGTATCAATTAGCTGTAGCACACACATTAGTGTAATTGTGTAACCGAACCACAATGCACAGGGGTCCGTATCCGTAAAGTGCAGACAAATCTAATTGCGTTGTTATTACCTCTTTAAATGTTGGTGTTTTTTAATTTTTTATTCTTTTGAAACTTTTTAAAAATAGATCTAAACTGCATTAAATTGGAATAAAACTATATTAAACTATGCCCTAAACAACCTAATGTCATGTTTAAGTCACCTGGCCACAAAATAATCCTACTTTGTGTCACTTTTATCAATTGAGACCTACATTACATGTTAATCTGTAAAGACATGGTGTGTTTAAATCCACTGACAGCAGATTTCCTTTCTGCCCTCCAGCAGCTGTGACAGTGACACACAACAACAGTGAGCAGACGGCCACTTTACGCTAAGAGTCGACAGCCATTAGCCAAATGCCCGAGCTGCAACGATTAGCACTGTCACTGCTCGGCAACCTGGGACACCAACTGTCACCACACTGAGCCACATCACACACACAAGGCGGGCTGGCACGTGGGCACACACACAAATAGGGTACAGACAAATGAAATAAACCAGCCATCATTGTCATTATGTACATTTAGCTTATAGTGCACACAAGCATTCATTCCACTCCATAAACAACATCCTTTATAGTCATTTATATGTCGTATTCATCAGTCCAAGGACACACATGCATTTTCATTCCCACTGTGGCTGAGTAGCAATCCGACCCCTGCACCAGTTACATCGGGATTTGAACCAGGCCAGAGTTGGCCATGCTGGCATACCAAGTCTTGCCAGCCCTCCCACTTTGTCGCCTCATCCCCCCCTCCCATATCCCTGTGCGACCTGACTCCTGGCATAGCCATCACGCCCTGGCTCCTTCAATCCCATCAGCCCCACATAGGGCCAGCTGCCCACAGGTCTCGTGCATGGCCGCCACATCTTAAAGGATCTCCCTGCCACTAATGCACTTAAGCACAAAGCGCTTCAGCTGAGGAAGGCTCAGCGCTGATGGTACCTCCCTGAAGATCAAACGTCACCATCCCACGGCCGGCTGCTCGCTGGCTGGCCCTTTGCCCACTCAGCACACTACAGCAAGCTGCCAGGAAAGGAGGGGTGGGGGTTACTATACCACAGCCAGAGATGACTGTATGTGCTATAGGAGCCTTTCAGGAAAGTAAACAAGGCAAACAATACTGAGGGGTGATGGGCTGTGATGCTGAGGATATCAGAGATTCTATAGCCTGTGATTCTGATTCTTTATCTACTTTTACATTTTACTTTTTTCTGGCCTATAGATGTAAACTTCAGATTTAAGCTATAAATGGAATGAATTATTATTGGTTTACCGTTTCCACTTTATGTTTCTCTAAGGGAAACAATGGTTAACTTAGTAAATTGAATTTTCTCTCCAAAGACAAAAGATTGCATTTACATTTACTGTACCTTTTACATTTGTACAAAGATGGATACATTCCGAATCAGGCAGAATATTTTACCTTTGCTGGATAATAAGGCCAAGCCAGACGCACCACTGTTAGGGACTGACCCCTGGTCTCTGATGTAGTGAAGCGTGTAGTGAATGAGTGTTTCCCCTATACCCTCCAAGCAAACGCACACCCATAAACCTTTGGGTACACATGTCGACTTAATACTTACATTTTATGAATGAACTATGAGGCAATTGGAAGCCAATTGAGTTTAACAACATTTGGCTAATGTGTTCTCTTAGTTCCAGTTGAAAGCCAACCATCTGCAAATGATTGTGATGGCCCTCCAGTTTGCCTGTTCCTGTTATTTTGCTGTTTTGCAGATAATTGGTTGGCAGGGATCTTCATTCAGTGCAACTAGGAGCACCTGAGCCCATTAAAATCCACAATAAAAGTTGACTCAGTTTCCTGAGAGAAGCTTTCTCTGTGTGCTG
>NW_023339762.1:6632748-6645129 GCF_004916995.1 Morone saxatilis | reverse complement strand
GTTACGTAACTTTCAAGATAATGTTTTGGGCTTGGCTGGGTACTCACAGTGCCTACAGCCCATCAAAACTGTTGAGTGGGCACTGTTACATGCTTATCATTATTATTGTGTATGTTTATGTTCTTCATGTGAACAAACAGTTCTGCATATTGCTTGAAAGTGCTGAATCTTTGGTGTTTATGTGAAAATTCACTTCCTGCCTTCCTGGCGCCTGATCATGACTTAGCCACAACAAAGGCCTCTTTCCCATTTCCCCCTTCTGTTCAGGAAGACCGGCTGCGAGGTCATGAGGTTACAGCCTGTTTAACAAAGAGGGACACGGCACGGTGAGACATGGCCAGGCACTGGGTATGACAGGACCAGAGGGCTCCGATAAAAAATAAGAAATAGTTCACAAGTCTTTCATTAGATACAGGGAGGAAACTGGGTCTGTACTAAAGGCTCACCAAACTAATCCTCCAGGACATTTTACCTGGAGACACAACAATCTTTCTGTAAGTTGTTTTGCTATTACAGTCTCAATGTGGATTGAAAACATTTGTATGGTGACACTGAGGAAAGTGAAGACAATCTCATCACATCAGTGGACACTTGTGCTCCCCTGCTATTACATTAACAAGTACAGAGACAGAGGTTGGCGTTATACAACAAGTTTTTAAAGACAAAATACCTTTCTGGAAAACCAGAACAATCTGGAAACATCAGAGAGTTCATGGATCAAACATCCAGATGAAAATAAGATATCCTGGTAATAAAATATCCACAGGGACGACCAATGAAAGCGGGGGAAGAATACGGTTATCTTGGGAATGAGAGAGGAAGAGACCTAATCAAATCAATCAATTCACTGAGGAGGGATTCCCCTCCTTTGGTCACGGTATTGATGGCTTTCCAAACGCGTGGAATCCGCTTTGTGCTATCAATCGCTGATTGATCTCTGGTCCAGTGGGACCTCTTTGATGTAAAGAACAAAGGGTTCCTATTGGGTTACACAGGTCAGGATTGATGATGCATGAAATCAAGGCCTCTGAGGGGGAAAACGGGGGAAGACACCCATCTTCCCATAGGAAGATCACCATTTATCCAAAACATGCCTTTTCGCAAAAGCTCTTTGGAAAACCATTTATGTCTACAACGGCTGGCAAACCATCAGATGAAAGTGAACTTCAAAGCAGGACTTGAGGTTTAGGGTGTTATGATGTTGGCATAGCAAGGATGAAGGTGGCTGGGTCCTTTCCTGCATTAAAGTCACCTGACATGGGGCGTTCAGTTCCTGAGCGAATAAAAAATCCTGCTTTTAAAATTCAGCGAGATAGGAGCCATTTTTGCTAGAGACAGCTATCTCATCTGAGCCCTTTGGCTGCTCCTCTCGCTTTCTCTCGTCTATCATCTCCTTCCTCTCTCCCCTCCCTTTCAGCAGTCTAGGGATAGACACGCTGACAGATGGACCTAGGACATCCGGACCCATGAGTGGGGAGGGTGGAGTGTCGAATAGAGCAAGAGGAGGGTGAGAAGGGTGGACCTGGAGGGAAAGAAGCCAGAAGAGAGGGAACAACAACAGTGGTTGCCAGATGCAAAGTGCTTCTTCACGGCTGAGGGGGACATGTCCAATTCTGGGAATTGAGGGATGATAAAGTGGTGGAAGGAGGAGAGGGCTGAGAGGGTAGAGGGTGGCAGTGTGCAGGCTTGAGTTCACTAACACCTGGTGAGGATTATAGGGAGTAGGATGGGTGGAAGATAGGGGGGGAAATGTAGATTAGAGGCTTGGAGTGGATGTTGAGGAAGTCAGGCTTTTCCAAAACAGTTGCACACACAAACAAAAACATCAGGGTTATTAAGAGTGGTCTAGTTCAGAGAAAGATTATTGTTTCATTGTACATTTCATTGTAAATTGTCATTAAAGGACCAGTGTGTAGGATTAGCGGGATCTAGTGGTAAAATTGCAGATCACAACTCTGTCACTCTCCTCCACCCTTCCCAACATGAAGGAGAAACTACGGGGGCAGTGAAATGCACGAAAAACGCGACAACGCAACAACACCCCTATCTATAGCCAGTGTTTGGTTTGCCCCTTCTGGGCTAGTGTAGAAACATGGTGGTCCAACATGGCGTCCTCCACAAAAGGCAACCAGCGGCATATCTGTAGATCTGAACTTCTCATTCTAGGGTAACAAAAACATAACGATTCTTATTCACTAATGAAAACATAATTATGAATTTTATATTACATTCTGATTATAGAGCTTCCTAAATGTTACACACTGGACCTTTAGAGGATGAGACAGGTATTATTCTATATTTTTCTTTTCAACAAATCCCATTAAAGCCTAAAACTGCCAATGTGTTAAATGTCTCCCAACACTTGAAGACTTTCCTACCCTGTCTGTGTCACTTACCAACAAGCCTGTTTGGGCTGAAGACGTAAATCTTGTTTGTTTAAAACAAAACTTCAGAGGGCACTTTTAATAAAATAATCTGAATATTTATTAAATTATTACACATTTTCATTTAGTTGTAGTTGTCATGGTTGCACACTTTCACTCAACATTGTGGAGCAAATGATCCTGCAGGAACTCCTTATGGTTCTGTTACTAATTTTAGCAAAATCAGGGACTCTGACCAGAGCTTGACGTGGGGACAAGATGAGGTTATTTATGTTGGCAAGGGGACTTTCTAGATTACAGCAGAAGATTGGGAGTGACTTTGCTATTCTGACATTCAGTGGAAAGGTCAACAAACCATTAGGGAGACGGGAAGTAGCAAGCTGTGGCCGTGACACCAAAACCGTGCTTATTAAAATCTATCCCTTGAGCATGAACCTCTGTCATTTTGCATCAAGCTATAGCAGAACGTACATAGCTGTGTTTGAGATTTATAGCTCTGTTTTAGTGTGGACAGTTGGGCTTACAAAAAGTGCATTTTTGATAGTTTGGTGACTTAGTAGGTGCTGCAATGGGAAGGAACAGCCTAGTGGGGGAGTATCACCAAATATTCAGCAGAACATTGCAGTTTTGGAGTCAAGATTTACTGCGTTTCACACCTTCTGCCAGCAGCTTGCTTGGACCAAGTCATTTACACATTCTGCACACCCATGTTTTGCGTTCTTTTTATCATTTTAATGGGATGATTCACACCCACATTGAGCTCTACAAAAACACATCTAATTGCACAGCGGGAATGACAGCTGTATTATTGGTTATGGCAGTGATGTACAGTAGGGCTGTTGACGTATGTAAATCCACAAAAAATGACTTCCCCCCTTCCTGTTTACCCAAATTCACACTACTGTATACATCACAGTAAATTGTAGCAAACTGACATGAATGAGAGCAATGTCTTCTCAAGAGAAAACCGAGTTTCGTCATCATGTGTACTGATTGGTCATCTCTACCTTATATTTACAGTACCACATCGCTACAGCTAAAAGAGAAGTATGTTAAGAGGACAAAACAATAAAAGGAGACTGAGAAAAGTGACAGTAAAGAAAAGTAGAAAAAGCATAAGAGCAGCAGGGAAGGACAGTGAAAGCGGTTCAGTAACAACAGAATGAAAGCAGGCAGGTGTCCTCTTAATCCAATCAGTGAAGGGAAGGAGGATGGAGGGATAAGAGAAGTTGAACGAAACGAGGGATCAGCGCAGTCTGATGTCAGGAGACTCTACCGTCACGTACTGGGAAGTGGGCTATACCAGAGGTGCATTGTGGGAGCTGACCCAGAGGGCCAAAAATGCTGAATAGATGACTTAGTGCAGTGCTAAAAGTGGACAAACTGAACTGCAGCATCAACTGCAGGCTGCTGGTGTAAAATACTACTGACCATTATACACTATATAAATTATATAAATAACATATTCATGTTGGGTGGAAAAAGGAGCAGTTAACTAATATTCATGGTGAAAAAACAAAACAATCACTTTTGTAGAATTAGTTTTAGGTTATTAGTATCTAAATAAAATGATTTTGCCCGTCCAAATGCTTTTATTTTGTATCCAAAGGGTTAAAAGTTACAATAACATTGTCATATTTTTATATCCAGACATTTATTTAAACATGTATACAAACATATAGTCTGTTTGGAACAATAATGTGTGTCTGATGTGTTTTTTCTACAAAAATAGCATCATTTTCACAGCTATAAACAATATTTTTATTGTAACAATGCATCAAATTACTGTGTAATATGGGGTCAGGTCGCTTCTAGTGACAAACCCATAGAAAATTATTATGACTGCAGCTCCTATCAGCTCTACAGAGTATTTGAGCTCATTGTTTTTAGGTTTTATAGCAGGCAAAGTTATCAACTAGGTGGTGAATTGTGGAGTTGGTGGAGATCAGTTGTGTTAAAATTATTAACAACTCTTTCTAATAACACAATAATATCAGGATATTTGGACTTCTAATAATAACAGAGCACAACTGCATGTTTTTCATCCACTTTGGGAAGATATTTACTGGTACCTAGTCAGAATACTGCAAGAAGCTGATATATTTTTAAAAAGTCACCATTCTCTAGCTTCACCCTTCTAGCCTTCTTTTTATAAATTGTCTTACTTGATTAACATCTTTTAGTACTTTCAACAACCACACTGAGTGAAACTGTCTCCATCTTACTGCCCTTAACCTTTTAACATCATGAAGCATGCAGGTAAAGCCATGGCCCTGCTATCTTCACCTCAGAGGAGGACCACTCAGGGACAGGCTGTGACAGCAGGCTTAGAGAAAAACCATTAACCAGGAGAGGATCCTCAAGTCTGCAGCCAAACACATGACTGGACAGACACATGGAGGCCGGATGAGAGAGGGAGGAAAGGGATGGGAGAAAGCAAAGAAGAGACAGAGGGACAGAGATGATCCAAGTGACACAGTTACTCACAGAGAGAGTATCACACTTTCAAGATCTGTCAGGCTGTCTGTCAGTCACATAGCAGAAAACGACGTGTGAGAGGTCTGTTGTTGATGTCCAGATACAAGCATAGACAAATTAGATTGGTAAACTAGTTCCTCATATCATCAGCCAGGTTAGAAATGTTGGTCTGTATAGTTTATTAAAACTATGGTTCTTTTCAGACTAAAAAAAAAAGAAATCTTATTTATTGTTATTTTCTGTTTCTGGAACAGGGCCTGCACGTACCAGCATGCACTGTGTTTGAGATTATCAATTGAAAGCTGGTGAGCCTGTCTACCTGAATGTGTAAGCTTCTTATCACATCAGCCAACTGAAAACGTATTCCTGATACTCTCTGTGAGTCACTAGTTTAGGGCTGCATCTAGTGATTATTTTTTATTATCAGTTCATCTCTATATTATTGTTCAACCAGTCTATAAATCTGCCCATCACAGTGACCCAGAGCCAAAGGTGACATTTTCAGATGCCTTGTTTTGTCCGACCAACTGTCCCAAATATATTAAATTTACAATTAAAACAGCAACAGATCTTCTTCCAGGAAGCTGGAAGAAGAGAGTGTTGGCATTTTTGCAGGATAAATTATTATTATGGTCCCCTTTTTTAAGAATAATAAGTTTCCCTATGTTTACCACATCCACACAACAGCACAGAGGTTGAAAATGTCGGAAAAGCTGCAGCAAACAGGATGCATTTCCCGAGTGTAGATGAAGGAGAGAGGAAAGAAAGAAGAAAATTAAACTTACTTCAGCCAAACTGTTCATGTAGTTCCTCTGGCATCATTGACGTCAGAAGAATAAATCACGGTGGAAGTAAACTGGCTGGTGCAGTTGGCTGCGGAAAACACTGGCAGATATTACAGACATGCTATGCCAATGACTAGTACAGAGAAACAACACTGAAGTTTGACAATGTCCATTTAAGGTAAAATTGTGAGTAAGTTTTGGCCCAATGTATATGCAGTATTGGCAGCATTATTGTGCATATGAATGTATCAACTGACAGTCTACGTAAGTCTAGTTAGTAAAATATTAAAGTCAAATAATACCAAGTTGTATAGACTCTAAACTAAAAGAGACAGAAAAGTGAAACTGCTCAAGATGCTGCCTTTTTGATTCTATGATTGAAACAAATTCAACAACAAGCTGTCTTCAGAAACACAAAGTAAATACACATACAACATATGTTATTTTCTCAAGTAAAATTAATAAACTATGAATGCAATATACTTCAGATTGGAGTGTTTGACACAAAATAAATACAGAATGGAGGCCACGACAAGAGTCCCACTCATCAAACAGTTTGAGGATGGCTAGGAAGGAAGGATGTATGATCCACTAGAGTGACCTTCGACCTATATGACTCTGGACCAAAAACACACCAAGTTGCCAGGAAGTTCACTTCTTCCTTATCTGAGGAACGGAGACTGTTCCCACGTTTGGTCCCTTATTCTAGAGAACAAGGAACCAGATAAAACAACTGAAAACTGAGCCATGCCGGAAGCCCGGCAGCATTTATGGGAAGGGAGTTGGAGGGATTTCTTTTTTTTCAAGTCACAAAGCTGTTGAGCTCAGTCTTAGCTCTGCCAGTTTTTGTAGGCAATATGCAGGTCAAACTGCATTTCAGGTCTCTGAATTTTCTCTTTCAATACTGTCTTTTACATAACTAAAACACCTTAAAATGCATATGCCTAATAAATAATCAAAACATGCAGCTATACTAGGTTCTAGTTTTCTTTGTTTTTTTTTGCAGGACTGGGTCAACACTTGCTGGCTTGAATGTTTTTAATTTTGAAGTCATGTGAGTCAAGTCTCAAGTAAGTGTTTCAAGTGCTCTATTTTGTAACTTATGTCTGAATGGACCCATTCTCCAGCCTCTAATTTTGAACTGACTACTTAAGTCGAGGGCGCAAATCCAGCGACTGCCACTCCCAAATCTGAAAACGCAGTCTTGTTGATATCTGTACTATAGTTCCTCCCCAAAGTAGCTGTGATTGATAGTAGTTTCAGTGTTGTAGTGTCAAAGCTTCCAACAAAGTGAGCAACATTATGGATGTCTGTATATCCAAATCTCCCCAGGACTTCACAAAAATGAGTAAAACTAAATATAATCCTCCCTCATCAAAATATGGCCACCTCTGGCTCTAAAAAACAAAGATATAGCCAATCTCAAGGCTTCAAAATGGCAGTCTACAAACCAATGTGTGCTCTGTTTTATAGTACGGTACATTCCCCAGTGAGCACCTGATTTCCAGGTCAAAAGTTGTCTAGATTTTATCCAGGCTAATTTTGAAAGTGGAAGTTCTTGACACATTACCAAATCAGTCTCTTCCTTGACTGAAATCAAGTACTCAAAAGCAGTTAGTTGGTTGTTCTCTGTAGTAACCGTTTGCTGACAGCAAAAAGCATACAGAAAACATTCCATGGTGACCTGTTATGTAATCTTAAACAAAGGTATGCAAGTAGGAAAAGGCATCCTGTGCTTAATACAGTTAATTAGTTTTTCCTAGAAAACGACCGAGGATTGGTAAAGGATTGCGAGTAAAAAGCACTATATTGTTGCCTTTTGGGGGCTTATTGGACTGTAAGACATTTATGAACATTAGCTGGTTATATGTTATGGAAGCAAAACTATTTAGGGTTCAGTACACTGTGTGTCCAGGATACAGGAAGTTTTAAAAAAAAACAAATAACATTTTATTGGCCCCACAAAGGAAGGGAAAGGGTGAACCTGCTGCCAGAGGCCTTGTGTACACGCATCTCTCTGTTTCCTGTGAGTGAAAGAGAGGAACAGGAAGGCAGAGAGAGAGAGAGATAGAAAATCAACTCGGGGATCAAATGACAACAAACAGATCACACAGGAGTGGAGGTCCCTTTGAACCTTCCCTGTGCGGAAGTCAGCTTTTTTTCTTTTTTCCTGTGCTCGCTCTCTCTTTCCCCTCACTTTTTTCTTTTAATCCACCGCTCCCCCTTCAAACCGGAGATAAGCTTTCAACACGCTAAGCCCTGTAAAAACAGGCCACGAGTGTTTAAGCTGAGACCAGCCTGCAAAGATGTCCCAGCATGCTATGCAGCATCAGGCTATTGCTACTCAGGTCCGCCTGTCCCTGAAAAAATGAGTTTCCTCTAGTTGTGTGTCATCGATTTGTCTTCATTGTGTGCCTTGTTGTTGCAGCAGTTATTATGGGAGGATGCAGCGTATAAAGTTGACTAATGAAGAGACATGATGTTTGCAAGTTGAAAAGGTCACAGGCAGGTATAATTGCTTGAGGTACCACAAGCTTTTAAAATGGACCTTAAACAAATGTGCAGACCTGTTGTCTACCCACTGGGCCAGAGTTGTGTAAGATTGCTGGTTCCCAGTCCCAATAAGGCCACAACAAAAAAGTAAGTGGTCACAAGACAACAAACTAAAAGCTAAAAAAAAGATTTCTGCTACACAAATTATGTGTATTTATGTTTTTTTTTTTTTTTTTAATTTCTTGTGAACTACTGGATTTACTGAATTTATCTGAATTTGACCATTTTAGGCCTAGCTTTGGTTTAAAAGACAACATTCCCCAATTCTAGTGTTGTAGATCACTAGTATTTGGTATGTTTGATTACTATTGATAAAGAATCTGATATTACAATAATATTATAAAGTCCAACTGATGCATCAACATTTTCAAAGCTAATGATTTGTGACAGGTGCTTGGATGCTGCTTATAGGTCACTGTGGGATACGTTTGCTAACTGTTTGTCTTTGCACAGTAAGTCAGTTCCGGATGCAGGCCATAAAATACTGCCTTCTAACTGTTTTATTTTTCACCACAAGATGTATACTGTGCATATTTGCCTCCTCTTTGTAAAGAACAGGGAGTTTATTTTACCAGATCAGCACTAATAACTTCAACTGCCAATCATGTAAAAAGGGAAACCTGTTTTGTTTTTTTATGAGCGAGGCAACGGAAGCAGGCTGTTAAACCATTTTGGCAAACAAGCGTCTTTTTTCCGGCTGAGGAAAACTCAAACAGAGACATAAAAAACAAACAGAGGAGCCACTAGTTGAACTGTGTGCAGGTTTCACTATTTACATGCCCGCTTCTGCACCTATTTGAACAGGTGTCACTGTGTGTGTGAAAAGGTGTGCACATTAGATAAACTACAATCGATTACTGTTGAGGTCATATTGTGAGTTCAGTGACACACACTGTAACTAAATAGGCGTGAGTCTTCCTCTCCTGCCTGTCTTCCTCCTCTTCTTGTTCTTTTTTCTCGTTCCACCCCCGTCCTCCCTTGTCCCTGGCCTCCGTTTACTGCCCTTATCCCCTAAGGGGGTCAAGGGGGAATTTCCGGAAAAGATAATCAGCGGAAAGGGGAAAAGGGGAAAGAGGACAAGAGGAGGGTCTGTTGATTCAGTTGGGAGCAGAAGACAATGTTTACCTTCCGTCGGCTATGAGGCAACAACTTTACCATTTCGGGTAAAATGGTGGTAGAAAGGTTGTGGAAAATTATTAGCTTCTAAATGCTAGCATTAAGAAGCCAGAATTTACTTGTCAGAAAACCTGAAGCAACCTTGAGAACCCTGGGGGACGCTGACACTTTCCACTGAAACGCAGACTAACACAATTCTTCTAGAATTACAAACTCTTTGAAAGAAGGGTGACTTATCTGATTTATTACGCTCATGGGGAACTTTTAAACCAACCCTAGACATTGTTGAACAATTAAAGAGCCGGTACACCCAAATCATTCCAGATAAAACTGTTGATTGTGCAATCCGTAGATTATCCAAAGTATTGTTTCTTTACTGTTAACTTTTTTAATGTAATTTAAGAACCACAAACAAATTCCCAATTACCTTTATTGTGTTGGGGTGAGGGCTGATGTCTCAAATCCTTGATAAATATAACCAAAACAATCTGCATTGGAAGATACCATAGAGGTATGAGAGAGAAAGTTTTTTTTTATTTTGTAATTTTGTAAATGAACAAATCTGAAGGAAATTAAAATATCTATGCAGACAAAGACCAGAAGAAGACTGATATCTAATAAAAGGTAAACATCATCTTGATAAATCAATATATCTCTCTCTAACACTAACAGATATCAGAACATTGCTTCCACGAATACTTCCACAGCCTGTAAACTCACGGACAAACAGGTAAATACAAACAAACACAGTTCAGTAGGAAACTGTGAGCATACATTCACCCGAGGGCAAGTCAACTGTGCTGGCTGTAAGAGCTCCTTCCTCAATATCAACAGGAAGCCCCTTCTCCAGGAAGCTATTAACAGGTTATGGGATCATGTTCACAACGCACTAAAGAGACACAGACCCACGCACAAGGATTTACACCGCTCTGGTGTGCGCACTGTAAAACAAGGCCTGTGTGCACTTAATGAGATGGAAGTGGAAGTGAAGGTGGAAATTGGTCATTAAATGTTCGCTCGTGTCTCTCTCTCCTGCTTTTGTACACAAAAAGTTCATATGTGTGTTGTTGAGTGGCCACGTGTATGGAAACAGTCTGAGGCCTTCAGGGGACATTTCTGCAAAGTGAGGTCATTCTGGCTGATTTTCAATCCTTCAAGGAGTGACTTTTGGTTTTACATACATATTGAGATAGCATCATTTCATGGTGTTTACTGTATTTCAAACTTTGAGGGCTTCTCATTTGTGTTCTCTTTCTGGAGCTTTCAAGACAAATGAGTAAGTGGCACTTGAGTCAAGCTCAATAACAACATTTTGTCATATAGTCTTTTCATAGAGTTCCATCTCTAAATAAAGGTCAGAATAAATCTTTAAAAAGGTTATTTTCTACATTTGCCAGAATACTTTTAAGATAATTAGGGGGAATTGTATCGTCTGTCTGAATACAAGTTTTGTGTATTTCGATGTATAACAGCAGAGCACAGGTAACTGAAATGGAAATGAACCAGACTCTTTACTCTCACTTTACTCTTTGAAATTAAATTCATATTTGTAATTTGTTTAATATTGTAATTTAACAGAACTGACAATGGTCAATGGTAAATATGTTTCAGCATCACTAAAATATTTGAAGTGATCAAATTAAAATAGCTGTGACAAACGTGGACATTTACGTCAGGCGAGTTGTCCATAACTGCCTTTTTACTAGTGTTAAAGGTCCAATTCGCAATTTTCAACCATACAAATGTGATAAAAATCCCCAGGTCTTTCACAAGTCTAAGAGAACTGGTTCCCTCTCTCAGCAGGCCGCACCACTTTATGTAACAGGGAGGGAGAGAAAAGATAGGAGGAGGAAAACCAGTAAAGCCAGAGAGGAAGCGAAGGATGTGGTGGGGAGAGCAAAGGGCAGCCAATGAAGAGCTCCCCCTTTGTGTGGCTTTTTTACTGCTTCCTCCCGTCCCGGCCACATCGCTCACCACATCTCAGCCGCTGGAAAAACATAAACAGCTTAAGTCTCGATGCTCAGCGAGCACAAGCCAAAACATTTCAGTCACTGGCGGAGAAGAGAGGGACACGTATCACATAGGAAGCTATTATATGGTTATATGGTTAGGGAGGATGAAAATTAGAATACTTATTAAATTTCAAGTTAAAGAGATACAGTATGTCAAGAACATGTCACATAAAGTCTTTAGACAGTAAGTTACAATATTGCCCCTTGACTTTCTATGTCAATTATGAGGCACTAAATCAAAATTATAAGTGAAAAGCTTAATTTACAAGGTCAAAGACATGAGATAATAAGTAAATCTGGCTGGAAAGTCACAATGTTGATTGAAGTATATCTTACGACATTAGAAGTCCCAACAATGGCATACTATCTCATAATAGTATTTGATAAGATACACACCCTGCAAAAAAACTAAGTATAAGTTTTATACTAGACCAGAATCACAAATTATGTTTGTAGGCCCCGCCCCTTAAAATCCGATTTTCAACGAGCACAGAGAAACTTTCCATTTTCAGCAGATGAATGTGAAAACATCCTAGTGTCAAACTCTGCACAGACATCATTCTGCACAGTGAAGATAAAACCTCCAACTGCAGGAACAAGAAGAAAACATATTTTTGAGTGAAGGAGGACATTTTCTTGACAGTAATGGGATTCCATACGGTGACTCACCCAAATCTTTTTAACTAGTATGACCTATCAGGCCTATATTTGACCTATAAAAGTAATATGAGGACTCATTTTATATTATTATATTATACTGATATTTCAGTCTTGCAGACACCGTGTGAACTGAGTGCCGGGGATGTTATCAGCCTTCTTCAAAGATACAAGCAATACTAATAACATCAGTGAGATACAGCATTTAATGTATTCATATAAATAATATTCAATGTGTATTTGAGGCAATATGTAGCACCACTTGGTTTTAAAATGACATGGCATTATGTAAAGCTGCAAACAGATTACAATAAAAGAAGAAATTGCAGAAGTAACTAACTGCTAAAACATGCCAATACACAAATTTACACATGTAAACACACACACACCCATACA